>NC_091985.1:201728686-202028686 GCF_044704955.1 Pristiophorus japonicus | reverse complement strand
AGTCTTGTGTCTGCAGGCGGAGGTGATCAAGTGTGGTCAGTGCTTCAATGCTGGGAATGTTGGCCTGGTCGAGGACATTAATGTTGGTGCGTCTGTCCTCTCAGGGGATTTGCAGGATCTTTCAGAGACATCGTTGGTGGTATTTTTCCAATGACTTGAGGTGTCTACTGTACATGGTCCATGTCTCTGAGCCATACAGGAGGGCAGGTATTATTACAGCCCTGTAGACCATGAGCTTGGTGGCAGATTGGAGGGCCTGGTCTTCAAACACTCTTTTCCTCAGGCGGCCGAAGGCTGCACTGGAGGCAGTGTTGAATCTTGTCGTCAATGTGTGCTCTTGTCGATAAGAGGCTCCCAAGGTATGGGAAATGGTCCACGTTGTCCAGGGCCGCACCGTGGATCTTGATGACTAGGGGGCAGTGCTGTGCGGCAGAGACAGGTTGGTGGAGGACCTTTGTTTTATGGATGTTTAGCGTTGGGCCTATGCTTTCGTACGCCTCAGTAAATATGTCGACTATGTCCTGGAGTTCAGCCTCTGTATGTGCGCAGATGCATGCGTCGTCCGTGTACTGTAGCTCGACGACAGAGGTTGGGGTGATCTTGGATCTGGCCTGGAGACGGCGAAGGTTGAACAGGTTCCCACTGGTTCTGTAGTTTAGTTCCACTCCAGCGGGGAACTTGTTGACTGTGAGGTGGAGCATGGAATTCTTGAAATGTATTCAAGAGAACTTTTTTAGTCAGTATGTAGCAACCCCAACAGGAGAGGGGGTGGTCTTGGATTGAGTTTTGGGGAATGATGCTGGGCAGGTTGAAGGGGTATTAGTGGGGGAGCACTTGGGTGCCAGTGACCATAATTCAGTCAGATTCAAGTTGGTTATGGATAAGGACAAGAATAGGCCTGGAATAAAAGTTCTGAATTGGGGAAAAGCTAATTTTGCAAAGTTAAGGTGTGATTTGGCCATTGTGGACTGGAAACAGCTACTTGTGGGTAAATCAGTGTTGGAACATTGGGAGGCATTCAAGGAGGAGATCCGGAAGGTTCAGGTCAAAATGTGTCCTTAAAGAAAAAGGCTGGAAAAAATAATCCAAAACCCCCAATGGATGTCGAGGAACTTACAGGGGAGGATTAAGAAAAAAAGGGACGCGTAGGTCACATATCAACGGCTAAATACTTTAGAATCTTTAGAGGAATATAGAAAGTTAAGAGGCAAAATTAAAAAGGATATTAGGAATGCTAAGAGAGAGCACGAGAAATTCTTGGCCAGTAAAATTAAGGAAAACCCGAAGATGTTCTATAAATATATTAAGAGTAAGAGGGTAACTAAGAAAAGGGTAGGGCGTATTAGAGACCATGAGGGTAATCTTTGTGTGGAGGCGGAAGATGTTGGTCGGGTTCTTAACGAATACGTTGCATGTGTTTTCACAAAGGAAAGGGGCAATGCAGATACTGCTATAGAGGAGGAGTATGATATTTTAGATGAAGTAAATATAGTGAGAGAGGAAGTATTAAGGGGTTTAGCAGCTTTGAAAGTAGATAAGTCCCCAGGCCCGGATGAAATGCATCCCAGGCTGTTGAGCGAAGTAAAAGAGGAAATAGCAGCGGCCTTGACCATCATTTTCCAGTCCTCTTTAGATCTGGGCATGGTGCCGGAGGATTGGAGGACTGCTAATGTAGTACCCTTTGGAAAGGCAAGGATTAATTAGGGACAGTCAGCACAGATTTGTTAAGAGAAGATCGTGTTTAATTACACTGATTGAATTTTTTGAGGAGGTAACCAAGAGGGTCGATGAGGGTAGTGCGTACGATGTAGTGTATATGGACTTTAGCAAAGCTTTTGATAAGGTCCTGCATGGTAGACTGGTCATGAAGGTTAAAGCTCATGGGATCCAGGGCAAGTTGGATCCAAAATTGGCTTGGAGGTAGGAAGCAAAGGGTAATGATTGATGGATGTTTTTGTGACTGGAAGGATGTTTCCAGTGGGGTTCCGCAGGGCTCAGTACTGGGTCCCTTGGTTTTTGTGGTATATATCAACGATTTAGATTTGAATATAGTATGATTAAGAAGTTTGCAGATGACACTAAAATAGATAATGAAGAGGAAAGTCATGGGCTGAAGGAAGATATCAATGTACTGGTCAGGTGGGCAGAGTAGTGGCAAATGGAATTTAATTCAGAGGAGTGTGAGGTGATGCACTTTAGGAGGGCTAATAAAGAAACATAGAAACACAGAAATATAGAAAATAGGTGCAGGAGTAGGCCATTCGGCCCTTCGAGCAGCACCACCATTCAATTAGGTCATGGCTGATCATTCCCTCAGTACCGCTTTCCTGCTTTCTCCCCATACCCCTTGATCCCTTTAGAAGTAAGGGCCATATCTCACTCCCTCTTGAATATATCCAATGAACTGGCATCAACAACTCTCTGCGGTAGAGAATTCCACAGGTTAACAACTCTCTTGAGTGAAGAAGTTTCTCTTCATCTCAGTCCTAAATGGCCTAACCCTTATCCTAAGACTGTGTCTCATGGTTCTGGACTTCTCCAACATCGGGAACATTCTTCCCGCATCTAATCTGTCCAGTCCCGTCCAAATCTTATATGTTTCTATCAGATCCCCTCTCATCCTTCTAAACTCCAGTGTATAAAGGCCCAGTTGATCCAGTCTCTCCTCATATGTCAGTCCAGCCATTCCGGGAATCAGTCTGGTGAACCTTCGCTGCTCTCCCTCAATGGCAAGAACGTCCTTCCTCAGATTAGGAGACCAAAACTGAACACAATCTTCCAGGTGAGGCCTCACCAAGGCCCTGTACAACTGCAGTAAGACCTCCCTGCTCCGATACTCAAATCCCCGAGCTATGAAGGCCAACATACCATTTGCCTTCTTCACCGCCTGCTGTACCTGCATGCCAACTTTCAATGACTGATGAACCATGACACCCAGGTCTCGTTGCACCTCCCCTTTTCCTAATTTGCCGCCATTCAGATAATATTCTGCCTTCGTGTTTTTGCCCCCAAAGTGGATAACCTCACATTTATCCACATTACAGTGTATCTGCCATGCATTTGCCCACTCACCCAACCTGTCTCAAGTCACCCTGCAGCCTCTTGGCGTCCTCCCCACAGCTCACACTGCCACCCAGTTTAGTGTTATCTGCAAACTTGGAGATATTACACTCAATTCCCTCATCTAAATCATTGATGTATATTGTAAATAGCTGGGGTCCCAGCACTGAGCCCTGCGGCACCCCACTAGTCACTGACTGCCAGTCTGAAAAGGACCCGTTTATCCCGACTCTCTGCTTCCTGTCTGCCAACCAGTTCTCTATCCACGTCAGTACATTACCACCAATACCATGTGCTTTGATGTTGCACACCAATCTCTTGTGTGGGGCCTTGTCAAAAACCTTTTGAAAGTCCAAATACACCACATCCACTGGTTCTCCCTTGCCCACTCTACTAGTTACATCCTCAAAAAATTCCAGAAGATTTGTCAAGCATGATTTCCCTTTAACAAATTTAATTTTAATAAAAAGATTTCCAAATGCGCTGCTATTTCATCTTTAATAATTGATTCCAACATTTTCCCTACTACTGATGTCAGGTTAACCGGTCTATAATTACCCGTTTTCTCTCCCTCCTTTTTTAAAACGTGGTGTTACATTAACTACCCTCCAGTCCATCGGAATTGATCCAGAGTCGATGGACTGTTGGAAAATGATCACCAATGCATCTACCATTTCTAGGGCCACTTCCTTAAGCACTCTGGGATGCAGACTATCAGGCCCCAGGGAATTCTCAGCCTTCAATTTCCCTAATACAATTTCCCACCTAATAAGAATATCCTTCAGTTCCTCCTTCTCACTAGACCCTTGGTCCCCTAGTACTTCCGGAAGGTTATTTGTGTCTTTCTTTGTGAAGACAGAATCAAAGTATTTGTTCAACTGGTCTGCCAGTTCTTTGTTCCCCATTATAAATTCACCTGAAACTGACTGCAAGGGACCTAAGTTTGTCTTCACTAATCTTTTTCTCTTCACATATCTATGGAAGCTTTTGCAGTCAGTTTTTA
Organism: Pristiophorus japonicus; assembly: GCF_044704955.1. NCBI lineage: Eukaryota > Metazoa > Chordata > Chondrichthyes > Pristiophoridae > Pristiophorus > Pristiophorus japonicus. Next base: position 202,024,623 of record NC_091985.1, on the reverse strand, counting down.
TGTTCCCGGCAAGCTTACTCTCATACTCTATTTTCCCCCTCCTAATTGAACCCTTTGTCCTCCTCTGCTGAATTCTAAATTTCTCCCAGTCCTCAGGTTTGCTGCTTCATCTGGCCAATTTATATGGCTCTTTCTTGGATTTAACACTATCCTTAATTTCCCTTGTTAGCCACCTTCCCGTTTTATTTTTACTCCAAACAGGGATGTACAATTGTTGAAGTTCATCCATGTGATCTTTAAATGTTTGTCATTGCCTATCCACCATCAACCCTTTCAGTATCACTGGCCAGTCTATTCTAGCCAATTCACATCTCATACCATCGAAGTTACCTTTCCTTAAGTTCAGGACCCGAGTCTCTGATTTAACTGTGTCACACTCCATCTTAATACAGAATTCTACATAATATGGTCACTCTTCCCCAAGGGGCCTCGCACAACAAGATTGCTAATTAGTCCTTTCTCATTACACATCACCCAGTCTAGTTTGTTCTAATTGGTTCCTCGACATATTGGTCCAGAAAACCATCCCTAATACACTCCAGGAAATCCTCCTCAACCGTATTGCTACCAGTTTGGTTAGCACAATCTATATGTAGATTAAAGTCGCCCATGATAACTGCTGTACCTTTATTGCACGCGTCCCTAATTTCTTGTTTGATGCTGTCCCCAACTTCACTACTACTGTTTGGTGGTCTGTACACAACTTCCACTAGCGTTTTCCGCCCTTTGGTATTCCGCAGCTCCACCCACAGATTCCACATCATCGAAGCTAATGTTCTTCCTTACTATTGCGTTAATTTCCTCTTTAACCAGCAACACTACCCCACCTCCTTTTCCTTTCTGTCTATCCTTCCTGAATGTTGAATACCCCTGGATGTTGAGTTCCCAGCCTTGATCCCCCTGGAGCCATGTCTCCGTAATACCAATTATATCATATGCATTAATTGCTGCCTGTGCAGTTAATTCGAATACTCCTCGCATTGAGGCCCAGAGTCTTCAGGCTTGTCTTTTTAACACACTTTGCCCTTTTGGAATTTTGCTGCAATGTGGCCCTTTTTGCTTTTTGCCTTGGGTTTCTCTGCCCTCCACTTTTACTTTTCTTCTTTCTATCTTTTGCTTCTGCCCCCATTCTACTTCCCTCCATCTTCCTGCATAGGTTCCCATCCTCCTGCCATATTAGTTTAACTCCTCCCCAACAGCACTAGCAAACACTCCCACCTAGGACATTGGTTCCGGTCCTGCCCAGATGCAGACCATGCGGTTTGTACTGGTCCCACCTCCCCCAGAGCCGGTTCCAATGCCCCAGTAATTTGAATCCCTCCCTTCTGCACCACTCCTCAAGCCACGTATTCATCTGAGCTATCCTGCGATTCCTACCCTGACTAGCATGTGGCACTGGTAGCAATCCTGAGATTACTACCTTTGAGATCCTACTTATTAATTTAACTCCTAGCTCCCTGAATTCATGTTGAAGGATCTCATCCCGTTTTTTACCTATATCGTTGGTATCTATATGCACCACGACAACTGGCTGTTCACCCTCCTGCTCCAAAGTTTCCTTCAACCGCTCCGAGACATCCTTGACCCTTGCACCAGGGAGGCAACATACCATCCTGGAATCTCAGTTGCGGCCACAGAAACATCTATCTGTTTCCCTCACAATAGAATCCCGTACCTCTATAGCTCTCCCACTCTTTTTCCTGCCCTCCTGTGCAGCAGAGCCACCCATGATGCCATGGACTTGGCTGCTGCTGCCTTCCCCTGGTGAGTCATCCCCCCCAACAATCCCCAAAAGGGTATACTCATTAAGCGGTAGGCCACTTAATAGTGTAGATGAACAAAGGGACCTTGGAGTGCTTGTCCACAGATCCCTGAAAGTAGCAGGCCAGGTGAATAAGAAGGCATACGGAATGCTTGTCTTTATTGGCCGAGACATAGAATATAAGTGCAGGGAGGTTATGCTTAAATTGTATAATACTTTGGTTTGGCCACAGCTGGAGTACTGCGTGCAGTTCTGGTCGCCGTATAATAGGAAGGACGTGATTGCACTAGAGAGGGTGCAAAGGAGATTTACTGGGATGCTGCCTGGAATGGAGAATCTTAGTTATGAGGACAGATTGGATAAGACTGGGTTTGTTCTCATTGGAACAGAGGAGGTTGAGCGGAGATCTCATTGAGATGTACAAAATATTGAGGGGCCTGGTCATAGTGGATAGTAAGGGTCTATTTCCATTGGTGGAGGGGGCTATTATGAGGGGGCATAGTTTTAAGATGGTTGGTGGAAGGTTTAGAGAGGATTTGAGGAGGAGCTTCTTTGCGCAGAGGGTTGTGGGGATCCGGAACTTGCTGCCTGGAAGTGTGGTGAATGCAGAAAACATCACTTTTAAGAGATGATTGGATGGGGACTTGAAGTGCCTAAAGCTGTAGGGTTACGGACCTAGAGCTGGTATTTGGGATTTTGTTGGACGGCGCAGATATAATGGTAAGTATTGCAGGGAATAGAATATGGCCAGGGTGATTTCCTGGTCTAGTTTTGATCGCCTGGATGGGTCGGAGAGGAATTTTCCCAGATTTCTTTCTCCCTAAATTGGCCTGGGTTTTTAAATCTGTTTTTTGCCTCTCCCAGGAGATCACATGGCTCCGGTTGGGGAGGGATGTAGATGTTTTCAGTATAAGGGGTGTTGCAGTGGTGTGGGGCGGACTGGTTGGGCTGGGTGCTCTTTGCCTTTCCATCATTGTTCATAGGTTTATATGTAACCTTTAGGCCTGCTAACCGAGTGCCGTGGGGCTCTTTGTCGGCAGGGGCGGACAAAATGGGCCGAAATGGCCTCCTTCTGCACTGTGGATTTCTATGTTTCTATGGCAGCGAGGAAGATTGAGAAGAGGGTTGGGGCGATGACGCAGCCCTGTTTGATCCCGGTCTGGACGTGTAATGGATCCGTTGGTAAGAATCACCCATCACCCCTGTGCTCGCTGACCTACACTGGCTCCCGGATAAGCACGCCTCGATTTCAAAATTCTCATTCTTGTTTACAAACCCCTCCACGGCCTCGCCCCTCCCTATCTCTGTAATCTCCTCCAGTCTCACAACTCCCCGGCCCCCGGGAGCGCCTCTAATTCTGGCCTTGACCATCCCTGATTATAATCGCTCCACCAGCGGTGGCCGTGCCTTGAGCTGCCTGGGCCCCAAGCTCGGGAACTCCCTCCCTAAACCTCTCTCTCTCTTTCCTCCTTCACGACGCTCCTTAAAACCTGCATCTTTGACCAACCTTTTGGTCCCCTGCCTTAATTTATTCTTGTGTGTCTCGGTGCCGAATGTATTTGTCCTGTAACGACTACGTGTGTGAGAAGTGTATCCGCCTCCATCTCCTGATGGACCGCGTTGCGGAATTGGAGCGGAGGGTGGATTCACTCTGGAGCATCCACGATGCTGAGAATGACATAAGTGGCACGTGTAGTGAGTTGGTCTTACCGCATGAGAAGGATCCACAGCCAGCTAGGGAATGGAAGACCAGCAGGAAGAGTAGTACAAAGAAGGTAGTGCAGGGGTCCCATCTGGTCATCCCCCTGCAAAACAGATACACTGTTTTGAGTGCTGTTGAGGGAGATGACTCATTAGGGGAGAGCAACAGCAGCCAAGTTCATGGCACCGTGGCTGGCTCTGTTGTACAGGAGGGCATAAAAAAGAGTGGGAGAGCGATAGTGATAGGGAATTCAATCATAAGGGGAATAGATAGGCGTTTCTGCGGCCGCAATTGAGACTCCAGGATGGTATGTTGCCTCCCTGGTGCAAGGGTCAAGGATGTCTCCGAGCGAGTGCAGGACATTCTGAAAAGGGAGGGAGAACAGCCAGTTGTCGTGGTGCACATTGGTACCAACGACATAGGTAAAAAAAAAGGGATAAGGTCCTATGAGACGAATTTAAGGAGCTAGGAGTTAAATTAAAAAGTAGGACCTCAAAAGTAGTAATCTCAGGATTGCTACCAGTGCCACGTGCTAGTCAGAGTAGGAATCGCAGCATAGCACAGATGAATACGTGGCTTGAGCATTGGTGCAGCAAGGAGGGATTATAATTCGTGGGGCATTGGAACAGGTTCTGGGGGAGGTGGGACCAGTACAAACCGGACAGTCTGCACTTGGGCAGGAATGGAACCAATGTCCTAGGGGGAGTGTTTGCTAGTGCTGTTGGTGAGGAGTTAAACTAATATGGCAGGGGGATGGGAACCAATACAGGGAGACAGAGGAAAACAAAAAGGAGACAAAAACAAAAGACAGAAAAGAGATGAGTAAAAGTGGAGGGCAGAGAAACCAAAGGCAAGTAACAAAAAGGGCCACTGAATATAAAAGGGCTGCAGGAGGGGTAAAAACTAAAAATCATGGTTTAAAAACTGGGATGAAAACACTCTACCTAAATGCACGCAGCTTTAGAAATAAAGTAAATGATTTGACGGCACAAATCATTACAAATGGGTATGATTTGGTGGCCATTACAGAGACATGGTTGCAAGGTGGCCAGGACTGGGAATTAAACGTACAGGGGTATCTGACGATTCGGAAAGATAGGCAGGAAGGGAAGGGAGGTTGGGTAGCTCTGTTAATAAGGGATGATATCAGGGCAGTTGTGAGGGATGATATTGGCTCCAATGAACAAAATGTTGAATCATTGTGGGTGGAGATTAGAGATAGTAAGGGGAAAAAGTGACTGGTCGGCATAGTTTATAGGCCCCCAAATAATAACTTCATGGTGGGGCGGGCAATAATCAAGGGAATAATGGAGGCATGTGAAAAAGGAACGGCAGTAGTTATGGGGGATTTTAACCTACATATCGATTGGTCAAATCAAATCGCAGGGGGTAGCCTGGAGGAGGAATTCATAGAATGCATACGGGATTGTTTCTTAGAACAGTATGTAACAGAACCTACAAGGGAGCAAGCCATTTTGGATCTGGTCCTGTGTAACGAGACAGGAAAAATAAACGATCTCCTCGTAAAAGATCCTCTCGGAATGAGTGATCACAATATGGTTGAATTTGTAATACAGATTGAGGATGAGGAAGTTGTGTCAGAAACGAGCGTACTATGCTTAAACAAAGGGGACTACAGTGGGATAAGGGCAGAGTTGGCTAAAGTAGATTGGAAACAAGGACTAAACGGTGGCACAATTGAGGAACAGTGGAGGACTTTTAAGGAGCTTTTTCATAATGCGCAACAAAAATATATTCCAGTGAAAAAGAAGAGCAGCAAGAGAAGAGATAACCAGCCGTGGATAACCAAGGAAATAAAGGAAAGTATCAAATCAAAGACCAATGCGTATAAGGTGGCCAAGGTTAGTGGGAAACGAGAGGATTGGGAAGATTTTAAGCAACAGCAAAGAATGACTAAAAAAGCAATAAAGAAAGGGAAAATAGATGACGAAGGTAAACTTGTGCAAAACATAAAAACAGATAGTAAAAGCTTTTACAGATATATAAAATGGAAAAGAGTGACTAAAGTAAATGTTGGTCCCTTAGAAGATGAAAAGGGGGATTTAATAATGGGAAATGTGGAAATGGCTGAGACCTTAAACAATTATTTTGCTTCCGTCTTCACAGTGGAAGACACAAAAACCATGCCAAAAATTGCTGGTCATAGGAATGTGGGAAGGCAGGACCTTGAGATGATCACTATCACTAGGGAGGTAGTGCTGGACAGACTAATGGGACTGAAGGTAGACAAGTCCCCTGGTCCTGATGAAATGCATCCCAGGGTATTAAAAGAGATGGCGGAAGTTATAGCAGATGCATTTGTTATAATCTACCAAAATTCTCTGGACTCTGGGGAGGTACCAGCGGATTGGAGAGCAGCTAATGTAATGCCTCTGTTTAAAAAAGGGGGCAGGCAAAATGCAGGTAACTATAGGCCGGTTAGTTTAACATCTGTCGTGGGGAAAATGCTTGAAACTATCATTAAGGAACAAATAGCGGGACATCTGGATAGGAATAGTGCAATCAAGCAGATGCAGCAAGGATTCATGAAAGGGAAATCATGTTTAACTAATTTACTGGAATTCTTTCAGGATATAACGAGCATGGTGGATAGAGGTGTACCGATGGAGGTGGTGTATTTAGATTTCCAAAAGGCATTCGATAAGGTGCCACACAAAAGGTTACTGCAGATAATAAAGGTACGCGGATTCAAAGGAAATGTATTAGCATGGATAGAGAATTGGCTGGCGAACAGAAAGCAGAGAGTCGGGATAAATGGGTCCTTTTCCGGTTGGAAATCAGTGGTTAGTGGTGTGCCACAGGGATCAGTACTGGGACCACAACTGTTTACAATATACATAGATGACCTAGAAGAGGGGACAGAGTGTAGTGCAACAAAATTTGCAGATGACACTAAGATTAGTGGGAAAGCGGGTTGTGTAGAGGACTCAGAGAGGCTGCAAGGAGATTTGGATAGGTTAAGCGAATGGGCTAAGGTTTGGCAGATGGAATACAATGTCGGAAAGTGTGAGGTCATCCACCTTGGGAAAAAAAACAGTAAAAGGGAATATTATTTGAATGGGGAGAAATTACAACATGCTGCGGTGCAGAGGGACCTGGGGGTCCTTGTGCATGAAACTCTTTTTGGAGTTCACCTGCAAAACATAAAACATTAAACGGTGCCACCCGACCTGGGTGACACTCCAGACATTTACAAGGCCCTTTTTTTTTTTCCCTCCTTTTTTTTTTGTGTTTTTCTTTTTTTGGTTTTTTTTTTTGGGCACTAAAATCACAATTTTCTCGCCCCCTATAAAAGGGAAGGGGGACACTAAAAGCACCGGCAATTAAAACAAATTAAACTTAAAAACGTAAAATCAAATTAAAATTTGGTTGCCGGGCGTGATGATGCACTCCAGTCCCTCCGGTGCCCACCTCTCGCGGAAGGCCGCGAGCGTACCGGTGGACACCGCGTGCTCCATCTCCAAGGACACCCTGGACCGGATGTAAGAGCGGAAGAGAGGCAGGCAGTCAGGTTGAACGACCCCCTCGACCGCCCGCTGCCTGGACCGGCTGATGGCACCCTTGGCCGTGCCCAGGAGCAGTCCTACGAGGAGGCCTTCGGACCTACCCGCTCCCCTCCGCACAGGGTGCCCAAAGATCAGGAGAGTGGGACTGAAGTGCAGCCAGAATTTCAGGAGCAGCCCCTTCAAGTAATGGAACAGGGGCTGCAACCTCGTGCACTCAATAAAAACATGGAACACGGACTCCTCCAGACCGCAGAAATTGCAGGCGGCCTGGGAGTCCGTGAACCGGCTTAAAAATTTGTTGCACGGCACTGCTCCGTGCACCACCCTCCAGGCCAAGTCCCCGATGAATAGTGGGAGGACCCCTGCGTAGAGTGCCCTCCATCGGGGACCCCCGCCTCCCCCGGACGGCAAGATGGTACGCCATGGCGTGTCCGGACGGCCGGCGAGGATGGCAAAGTTGAGGGTGTGCAGGAGCAGCCCGTACAGGAAACCCCTCCGCGCGGAACTGAAAGGCACGGAGGGGATTTCCCCGAGACGGCTCAAGTTGTGAGGCGCCGGCCCCCGAGGGAGGTTCCGGGGTTTGGCGCCGATGAGGAATTCCGTCCGGACGGGGGTCAGTTCGGACGGGATCTCCCCACGTGCTTGAGCCTCCTCGATGCACCTAACGGAGTCAGGGCCCAGAGCTGTTTTTAGCGACTCGATGGCATCGGCCGCGTGGCGGACGTTGGCAGAGTTTAGGCGCCGCGCCAGCTTGTGCATGAAACTCTTTTGAGTTAACCTGCAAAAACATAAAACATTAAAACCATGCCACCCGACCTGGGTGACACAGCAGACATTTTCAAGGCCCCTTTTTTTTTGGTTTTTGGTTTTTTTTTTGGGGCGCTAAAATCAAATTTTTCCAGTGCCCCCTATAAAAGGGGAGGGGGACACTAAAAGCACCGGCAATGAAAACAAATTAAACTTTAAAACGTAAAATCAAATTAAAATTTGGTTGCCGGGCGTGATGATGCACTCCAGTCCCTCCGGTGCCCACCTCTCGCGGAAGGCCGCGAGCGTACCGGTGGACACCGCGTGCTCCATCTCCAAGGACACCCTGGACCGGATGTAAGAGCGGAAGAGAGGCAGGCAGTCAGGTTGAACGACCCCCTCGACCGCCCGCTGCCTGGACAGGCTGATGGCACCCTTGGCCGTGCCCAGGAGCAGTCCTACGAGGAGGCCCTCGGACCTACCCGCTCCCCTCCGCACAGGGTGCCCAAAGATCAGGAGAGTGGGACTGAAGTGCAGCCAGAATTTCAGGAGCAGCCCCTTCAAATAATGGAACAGGGGCTGCAACCTTGTGCACTCAATAAAAACATGGAACACGGACTCCTCCAGACCGCAGAAATTGCAGGCGGCCTGGGAGTCCGTGAACCGGCTTAAAAATTTGTTGCACGGCACTGCTCCGTGCACCACCCTCCAGGCCAAGTCCCCGATGAATAGTGGGAGGACCCCTGCGTAGAGTGCCCTCCATCGGGGACCCCCGCCTCCTCCGGACGGCAAGATGGTACGCCATGGCGTGTCCGGACGGCCAGCGAGGATGGCAAAGTTGAGGGTGTGCAGGAGCAGCCCGTACAGGAAACCCCTCCGCGCGGAACTGAAAGGCACGGAGGGGATTTCCCCGAGGCGGCTCAAGTTGTGAGGCGCCGGCCCCCGAGGGAGGTTCCGGGGTTTGGCGCCGATGAGGAATTCCGTCCGGACGGGGGTCAGTTCGGACGGGATCTCCCCACGTGCTTGAGCCTCCTCGATGCACCTAACGGAGTCAGGGCCCAGAGCTGTTTTTAGCGACTCGATGGCATCGGCCGCGTGGCGGACATTGGCAGAGTTTAGGCGCCGCGCCAGCTTGTGCATGAAACTCTTTTGAGAACAATTTAAATTCCTTCAGGGATTTGCCATGATGGGATTTGAACCCATGTTTCTGGGCAGTGCAAGGCCTCTGAGTTGCTGATGCAGTGCCATAGCCACTGTAGTTTGCAGGTGCAGCAGGTAATCAGGAAGGCAAATGGAATGTTGGCCTTCATTGCGAGAGGGATGGAGTACAAAAGCAGGGAGGTCCTGCTGCCACTGTACAGGGTATTGGTGAGGCCGCACCTGGAGTACTGCGTGCAGTTTTGGTCACCTTACTTAAGGAAGGATATACTGGCTTTGGAGGGGGTACAGAGACGATTCACTCGGCTGATTCCAGAGATGAGGGGGTTACCTTATGATAGATTGAGTAGACTGGGTCTTTATTCCTTGGAGTTCAGAAGGATGAGGGGTGATCTTATAGAAACATTTAAAATAATGAAAGGAATAGACAAGATAGAGGCAGAGAGGTTGTTTCCACTGGTCGGGGAGACTAGAACTAGGGGGCACAGCCTCAAAATAAGGGGGAGCCAATTTAAAACCGAGTTGAGAAGGAATTTCTTCTCCCAGAGGGTTGTGAATCTGTGGAATTCTCTGCCCAAGGAAGCAGTTGAGGCTGGCTCATTGAATGTATTCAAGTCACAGATAGATAGATTTTTAACCAATAAGGGAATTAAGGTTTACGGGAGCGGGCGGGTAAGTGGAGCTGAGTCCACGACCAGATCAGCCATGATCTTGTTGAATGGCGGAGCAGGTTCGAGGGGCTAGATGGCCTACTCCTGTTCCTAATTCTTATGTTCTTATGTTATTATGTAACACTCTCACACCGCGCGTTGGGAAGCCTTTTGTGACATATATAAATACAACTTGTTGTTGTTGCGGCTCAGCCAATCAGCGGCACAAATCCCGCCCCTCGGGCTCCCCGATTGGTTGGAGGACCAGCCGCCGGCTCGCTTCGCCAGTCCCGCCCCGCCCGCTCCCCATTGGTCAGAAGCTCCCGTCAATCAGGCCGTGGGTCCGGGTCACGTGTCACTCGAGCGCGCCGCCAATCTGTGTAAAGTGGTCTCGGTACCCGGATGTGCGGGCTCTCAGGTTTGGATTTCCCTTTATTCTCTCCCTATCCCCCCCTTCCCCACCCCCGCGCGATTCTCTACCCAATCGGAGCGGAGAAAACTCACTTTACGTCACCGATCGCGGCTCTTTAACGGACTCAAACGCCTTACCCCGGAAGGGCCCGCACCGACCCGACTCCGCGCCACAAGATCCGATCGCGCAGGCGCAGCTCCGAGTGGGGGGGGGGAGGGGGCAGTTGGTTTCCTCTGGGCATGCGCGGCTATTACCGATGGGGACCGAGAGGGGTCGCTTTGCGGTTCCCGGTGCGCAGGCGCGGATTCTCGGCTGTCAATCATCCATCAGGCAGCGCGGCTGCTTGTGAGACCTGTGACATCATAGAATCCCAGACAGTGACATCACAGAAGGAGGCCATTCGGCCCATCGTGTCCCACTGTACAGCTCTTGGCTTACATTGATATAAGACTTACATTTATATAGCGCCTCTCATGACCACCAGACGTCTCAAAGCTCTTTACAGAGAATGAAGTTCTGTTGGAGCGTAGTCACTGTTGTAATGTGGGAAATGTGGCAGCCAATCTGCACACAGCAAGCTCCACAGACAGCAATTGGTTGAGGTATAAATATTGGCCAGGACACCAGGGATAACTCCCCTGCTCTTGATCGAATTAGTGCCATGGGATCTTTTACAGCCGCCAGAGAGAGAGAGAGCAGACGGAGCCTCGGTTTAACATCTCATCCGACAGTGCAGCACTCCCTCAGCACTGCAGTGTCAGCCTACACTTTCTGTGCTCAAGACCCTGGAGTGGGACTTGAACCACAACCTTCTGACTCCGAGGCAAGAGTGCTACCCACTGAGCCACAGCTGACCCCTCTGCTAAGAGAAATAGGTCCTTGCTATCCACTCTATCTCGGTCCCTCATAATTGTATATACCTCAATTAGGTCTCTCTAAACCTTCTTCCAATTACTTTAAATCTATGCCCCTCGTTATTGACCCCTCGGCTAAGGGAAATAGGTCCTTCATATCCACTCTATCTAGGCCCCTCATAATTTTATACACCTCAATCAGGTCTCCCCTCAGCACCTCTTTTCCTAAGAAAACAACCCCAGCCTATTCAATCTTTCCTCATAGTTAAAATTCTCCAGTCCAGGCAACATCCTTGTAATTCTCTGTACCCTATCTAGTGCAATCACATCTTTCCTGTAATGTGGTGACCACAACTGCACACAGTACTCTAGCTGTGGCCGAACTCGTGTTTCCAGTTCAAGCATAACCGCCCTGCTCTTATATTCTATGCCTCGGCTAATAAAGGCAAGTATCCCAAATGCTTTTTTAACCACCTTATCGACCTCTTCTGCTCCCTTCAGGGATCTGTGTACAAGCACTGCAAGGTCGCTCTGTTCCTCTACACTTCTCAGTGTCCTAACATTTATTGTGTATTCCCTTGTCTTGTTAGCCCTCCCCACATTCATTACCTCACACTGGGTTGAATTCCATTTGCCACTGTTCTGCCCACCTAACCAGTCCATTGATATCTTACTGCAGTCTGCAGCTTTCTTCTTCATTATCAACCACACGACCAATTTTTGTATCATTTGCAAACTTCTTAGTCATACCCCTACATTCAGGTCAAAAATCATTGATATATACCATAAAAAGCAAGGGACCTAGTACTGAGCTTTGCGGAACCCCACTGGAAACAGCCTTCCAGTCACAAAAACACCCATCGACCATTACCCTTTGCATCATGCCTCTGAGCCAATTTTGGATCCACTTTACCTTGGATCCCATGGGCTTTTATTTTCGTGAACAGTCTGCCCTAACCAATAAGGGAATAAGGGGTTATGGGGAGCGGGCAGGGAAGTGGACCTGAGTCCATGGTTGGATCAGCCAAGATCGTATTAAATGGTGGAGCAGGCTCGAGGGGCCGTATGGCCTACTCCTGCTCCTGCTCCTATTTCTTATGTTCTTATGTGGGACCTTATGAAAAGCCTTGCTAAAATCCATATCCACTACATCAAATGCACTACCCTCAGCGATCCTCATTGTCACCTCGATGGTAAATCTATCCAGTTCGTTCCATTCCACTGATCTTTCCCAATAGCTCTGCAAATATTTTCCCTTCGGTATTTATCCAACTCACTTTTGAAAGTTACTATTGAATCTGCTTCCACCACCCTATCAGGCTGTGCATTTCAGATTGAAACAACTCGCTACAAAACAAGTATTTCCTCATGTTGCCTCTGCTTCTTTTGCCAATCATCTGAACTCTGTGTCCTCTGGTTACCAACCCTTGAGCCACTGGAAAGTGTTTCTCCTTATTTAGTCTATTAAAACCGTTGATGAATTTGAACACACTATCAAATCTCCTCTATACCTTTTCTGCTCCAAGGAGAATAACTGCAGCTTCTCCAGTATCTCCACATAACTGAAGTCCCACATCTTTGGTGCCATTCTAGTAAATCACTTCTGCACGCTCTCTAAGGTGTAGACATCCTTCCGAAAGTGTGGTGCCCACGATCGAACACAATGTACCAGCTGAGGCCTAACCAGTGTTTTATAAAGGTTTAGCGTAACTAAACATCAAATGCTGATATTTCTGTGATGGGGTTTAGACGGGCGAGGTTTATCCAGTCAGTTGGATGTGAGCTGAAACATGTGCACTTGGAGCGGAGAGCCAGGTACACACTGTGTAACCGGGCACAGACACTCTGCACAGCCCACACATCACTTGTTTCCCACTTGGCACAAAAGGAATATATTAATTGCAACAATTCATTTGATTTGACTTTAAATAGTTTAGTTTATAAATTTAATCATGCTTCTCTAATTTTACTTCTTAAATCAGATTCACGGCCTCATTTTATTTCTTCCTCTGAGCCCCTCAACTTAATCTGGCAGCGTAATGTTGGCGAGTGGTGATTGATTGCCCTGGGAACCAACAGGAAGAGAGCTCAGAGGCCAGAGGGCCTAGGGAGCAGTGCGTTCTGCAACCAATCGCGGTGCTTGAGGGGCGGATCCTCAGTCGGCCTGTCGGGTGAGTCAGTGTGAACCCCTGTTAAACAATTTATCTTTTAAAAGTTAAATCAAGATTTCTTTTGTCAGCAAAACAGTTTAACATTTGTCAGTATTTTACATAAGAACATAAGAAATAAGAACAGGAGTAGGCCATACGGCACCTCGAGCCTGCTCCGCCATTTAATACGATCATGGTTGGTCCGATCATGGACTCAGGTCCACTTCCCTGCCTGCTCCCCATAACCCCTTATTCCCTTATCGGTTAAGAAACTGTCTATCTCTGTCTTAAATTTATTCAATAAGCCAGCTTCCACAGCTCTCTGAGGCAGCGAATTCCACAGATTTACAACCCTCTGAGAGAAGAAATTCCTCCTCAGCTCAGTTTTAAATAGACGGTCCCTTATTCTAAGATTATATGCCCTAGTTCTAATCTCCCATATCAGTGGAAACATCCTCTCAGCATCCACCTTGTCAAGCCCCTCATAATATTATACGTTTCAATAAGATCACCTCTCATTCTTCTGATTCCAATGAGTAGAAGCCCAACCGACTCAACCTTTCCTCATAAGTCAACCCCCTCATCTCTAGAATCAACCAAGAGAACCTTCTCTGAACTGCCTCCAAAGCAAGTATATCCTTTCTTAAATATGGAAACCAAAACTTTACGCAGTATTCTAGGTGTGGCCTCACCAATACCCTGTATAACTGTAGCAGGATTTCTCTGCTTTTATACTCCACCCCCTTTGCAATAAAGGCCACGATTCCATTGGCCTTCCTGATCACTTGCTTCACTTGCTGTACCTGCATACTAACCATGCACCAGGACCCCCAGGTCCTGCTGTACTGCAGCACTCTGCAATTTTTCTCCATTTAAATAATAACTTGCTCTTCGATTTTTGGTTACAATTTAGCCCCATGTTCTCAGGTTTGCTGCTTTTTCTGGCCAATTTATATGCCTCTTCCTTGGATCTAACACTATCCTTAATTTCCCTTGTTAGCCATGGTTGAGCCACATTCCCCGTTTTATTTTTACTCCAGGGATGTACAATTGTTGACGTTAATCCATGTGATCTTTAAATGTTTGCCATTGCCTATCCACCGTCAACCCTTTAAGTATCATTTGCCAGACTATTCTAGCCAATCCACGTCTCATACCATCAAAGTTACCTTTCCTTAAGTTCAGGACCCTAGTCTCTGAATTAACTGTGTCACTCTCCATCTTAATAAAGAATTCTACCATATTATGGTCACTCTTCCCCAAAGGGCCTCGCACAACAAGATTGTTAATTAGTCTTTTCTCATTACACATCACCCAGTCGAGGATGGCCGGCCCTCTAGTTGGTTCCTCAACATATTGGTCTAGAAAACCATCCCTAATACACTGCAGGAAATCCTCCTCCAACGTATTGCTACCAGTTTGGTTAGCCTAATCAGTATGTAGATTAAAGTCACCCATGATAACTGCTGTACCTTTACTGCACGCATCCCTAATTTCTTGTTTGATGCTGTCACCAACCTCACTACTAGGACCCTAGTCTCTGAATTAACTGTGTCACTCTCCATCTTAATAAAGAACTCTACCATAAGCCTCTATTCCCTTCTCCCTCATAGGCTGATCTTAAGTGCATCGATACTGGAAACACAGAGCGACCAATCCAGAGCCGCTCTGTATCAGGGTGGGCGCTGGATGCGGAAGTCGCTCCCTGGCCTCCTGTGTGGGTCTGTTTGTTGCATCAGTTTGAGCTGGAGTGGAGAGGGGGGGGGGAGAAGCTGCTGGGTTTCACCCCCAGTACTTTTGAGCCCCGTAGGGCCCAACAATTTCCGATGAGCGACTGTCAACGGCGGTGGATTCTAGGAAGATTAGGTTGCTAAACAGACACTGTCCGCACAATGTATTGTTTTAGGAACAAGTATTTCTGCAGAGGTTTTCAATGTACAGATTTGTTTTAATCCATTCTTGGGATGTGGGTGTCGCTAGTAAGGCCAGAATATATTTCCAATTTCCATTTGCCCCTTGACAAGGTGATGGTGGGCTTTCTCGAACCGCTGCAGTCCGTGTGGTGAAGGTCCTCCTACAATGCTGTTAGGTGAGGAGTTACAGGATTTTCACCCAGTGACGATGTAGGAACAGCGATATATGCCCAAGTCAGGATGGTGGGAGACTTGGAGGTGATGGATTTCCCATGCACCTGCTGCCCTGGTCCATCCAGGTGGGAGAGGTTATGGATTTGGGAGGCTGTCAAAGTTCTGGTCGAGTTGCAGATGTATAAAGTCCCTCACCTTCGCCCTGGTCACCTCTCTCTCCTCCCATAGAGGCCAGAGTCTTGTGTAGGCCCATACCAGGTGGTAAGTTCCCTTCCCTGAAGGACATCAGTGACCAGTTGGGTTTTTATGACAATCCGGCAGCTTTCATGGTCACTTTTTTTCTGATGATGGCCGCACAAATAACAAGGTTCATTCAGCTCAATTTCACAACCTGCCTTAGTGTTTTTGTGGGTTTTCTCTCACCCAACCTTTTTCCTGTTTGAAATTCACTTTACAGGGTATCAAAAGCGGAGGATTTGTCGACCGGAGGCTCAAACCAAACATCATATTAAGATCTGATGGAGTCACTCGATTCATCGGGAACGGAATATCATCGACCTTTGATCATGGAAGCAAATAGCACTGCTCACAGCGGGGAGCAATGGTACATGTGCTCTGTGTGTGGTCAAGGCTTCAGCCTATTATCCAACCTGGAGAGACACAAGTGCACCAGGGAGAAACCATGTAAATGTGGAGACTGTGGGAAACATTTCAACTACCCGTACCAGCTGGAAACACATCGACGAGTTCACACTGGGGAGAGGCCGTTCACCTGCTCTGAGTGTGGGAAGGCATTCACTCAGTCATCCAGCCTGCTGATACACCAGCGAATTCACACTGGGGAGAGGCCGTTCACCTGCTCAGTGTGTGGGAAGGGATTCACTCAGTCATCCCAGCTGCTGAAACACCTGCGAGTTCACACTGGGGAGAGGCCGTTCACCTGCTCTGAGTGTGGGAAGGGATTCACTCAGTTATACAACCTGCTGGCACACCAGCGAGTTCACACTGGGGAAAGGCCATTTACCTGCTCTGAGTGTGGGAAGGGATTCACTCAGTCATCCAGCCTGCTGGCACACCAGCGAGTTCACAGGACTGGACAGGTTAGATGCAGGAAGAATGTTCCCGATGTTGGGGAAGTCCAGAATCAGGGGACTCAGTCTAAGGATAAGGGGTAAGCCATTTAGGACTGAGATGAGGAGAAGCTTCTTCACTCAGAGAGTTGTTAACCTGTGGAATTCCCTACTGCAGAGAGTTATTGATGCCAGTTCATTGGATATATTCAAGAGGGAGTTAGATATGGCCCTTACGGCTAAAGGGATTAAGGGGTATGGAGAGAAAGCAGGAAAGGGGTACTGAGGTGAATGATCAGCCATGATCTTATTGAATGGTGGTGCAGGCTCGAAGTGCTGAATGGCCTACTCCTGCACCTATTTTCTATGTTTCACACTGGGCAGAGGAAATTTACCTGCTCTGCGTATGGGAAGGGATTCACTCAGTCATTCACCCTGCTGATACACCAGCGAGTTCATACTGGGGAGAGACCGTTCACCTGCCCTGAATGTGGGGAAGGGATTCACTCGGTCATCCACCCTGCTGATACACCAGTGAATTCACAAGTGACTGCAGGGGTGGGATTCTGCTGTTATTGATGCTGTTAATCACATCCAGGATTCACCAACCTAACAACTTCTTTACAAACTCAAGCTAGTTTGTAAGATGTGACCTTGTTTACCGGAATCCATGTTCAGTATCTCTAATGGCCCCTTCTGACAGTTGCAGTTTGTTTCCGCTGATGTTAATAACTCCTGTAACTGGATTGGAGTTTAATATTTGGGTTATAGACAAATAAATTAGTGTTGCTTTCAACACATTGCTGTAGATTTTTGTCTTTCCCACCTGAGTGTTTAGCATCACCTGGCTGGAGCTCAGAGAGGACAATCAGGGGGGAGGATTGTATGGGGGGAGAACTTCAGCCTGGACACAGTCCTTCAGGGTCACACCGAGAGGGGCAAATGGAACTTTGGTTTTTCTCATCTCTCTTCACTGACAGCATGCGGGTTAATCTTGACGCGTGTAAGGTGCGGATGTTATCCACCCAAGGATGTTTAAAGAGATGGGACGGGTGCTCTGTCCGCTCCTTGTCCATATCTTCAACAGCTCAGTAGAGTCATGGATTGTTCCCTGAGATTGGAAGGTAGCACACGTCGTTCCCATTTTCCAAATTGGGCACAAACCAGAGCTCGGGAACTGAAGGCCCATCAACGTGACCTCGATCACCGGGAAGATGCTTGAACGGATCCTGAGAGATGCTGTTTTCGATCACGGGGAAAGGGAAGGGGCCATTAGAGATACTGAACATGGATTCTGGTAAACAAGGTCACATCTTAAAAACTAGCTTGAGTTTGTAAAGAAGTTGTTAGGTTGGTGGATGGGGGAATCCGGTTGACATTGTCTATCTCAGGGGTGTCAAACTAATTTTCTGTGGTGGGCCTGATCCAATATCCTGGCACTTGGCATGGGCCACATTCAGCAAAAGCTATTAAAATAGGAATAAATGAAGAGAAACTACATCGAAATTTACATTTAGATTTTATTTACTTGCGCTGCTCCCGATCCCTGGCACCTCTTAGCTTGAGCATTCACGAACTGACCCTGCTCAAACCATAACCATATCGGGGCATTGTTCTGCCTGTGACCACAAGGCTGTGTCACTGCCATACACACATACCGTTTCCTTGTTTCACATCTCCATAGAAAGACCATCACTTCACACATCCCTTTCTACACAATTGCAGCAGACATGAGCAAGGACGTGAGGCTTATTGAAAGACACATTTCATTACAGCAAAGGTTACACTGGGAGAAATGTTCAGTTATTTTCCATTACAGGCAAAATACTGCAGCACACTGGCACCTGAACAGTGTCTCATCGGCCTACAGGCTCTTCTTAAATATATTTGTTGCGTGGATATCAACTTAAACCAGCTTTGCAGGCTTGATGCTCTATTCACACATTGAAGGTGGAAGATATGCTGTGGGGCACACACTAAGTCCAGTAGCTGAAAGTGATTAACAGACTGGGTTTTGTGTTTAGTGATCCCGGGCGTGTTACCAATACCTGCAAAAATTAAGCCCATGGAATAAAAGGGACAGTGGCAGCATGGATACGCAGTTGGTTAAGTGAGAGGAAACAGAGAGTTGTGGGGAACGGTTGTTTTTCAGACTGTAGGAAGGTACAAGGTGGTGTTCCCCAGGGCTAGGTACTGGGGCCACTGCTTTTCCTGATCAATATTAATGACACAGACCTGGGTGTACAGGGCACAGTTTCCAAATCTGCAGATGAATCAAAACTTGGAAATATAGTGAACAGTGAGGAGGATGGTGATAGACTTCAGGAGGACACAGACCGGCTGGTGAAATGGGCCGACACAGTATATGAACAGTGAGGAGGATGGTGATAGACTTCAAGAGGACACAGACCGGCTGGTGAAATGGGCCGACACAGTATATGAATAGTGAGGAGGATGGTGATAGACTTCAAGAGGACAGAGACCGGCTGGTGAAATGGGCAGACACAGTATATGAACAGTGAGGAGGATGGTGATAAACTTTAGGACACAGACAGGCTGGTGAAATGGGCGGACACGTGGCAGATGAAATTTAACACAGAAAAGTTTGAAGTGATACATTTTGATCGGAAGATCGAGGAGAGACAATATAAACTAAAGGGTACAATTTTAAAGGGGGTACTTGAACAGAGAGACCAAGGGGTCTATGCACACAAATCGTAGAAGGGAGCAGGGCAGGTCGCGAAAGCAGTTTAAAATGCTTACAGGATCCTGGGCATCAGAGAGGCAAGAATTATAAAAGCATGGATATGATGATGGACCTCTATAAAATACAGGTTCAGCCTCAACTGGAGTATTGTGTCCGCATTTTAGAAAGTATGTGGAGGCCTTAGAGAGGGTGCAGAAAAGATTTACAAGATTGATTCCAGGGATGAGGGACTTCAGTTACTTGGATAGGCTGGAGAAGTTGGGATTGTTCTCCTTGGAGCAGAAAATTGATAGAGATGTTCAAAATCATGAAGGGTGTGGACAGAGTAGATAGAATCTGTTCCCATTGTTGGAAGGGTCGAGAATCAGAGGACACAGATTTAAGGTGATGGGCAGAAGAACCAAAGGCGACGTCAGAAAAACCCTTTATACGCAGCGAGTGATCAGGATCTGGAATGCACTGCAGAAAGGGGGTGGAATCACAGCTTCCAAAAGGAAGTTGGATAAGTACGAGAAGAAGAGAAGGGTGTGGGGCTCTGGGGAAAGGGCCGGGGAATGGGACCAGCTAAACGCTCTTGCAGAGAGCGGGCACGGGCTCGATGGGCCAAATGGTCTCCTTCCGTGCTGTAACCACCCTCCGATTGTAAAGGTGATGAAAAAGCTGTTGCCCAGGATGCGCCATCTCCCGGGCACTGGGACCCGGTTGGGAACAGAGACCCTGAAGCCCTGCCCGTCCGTGCTCAGCCCCGCTCACGTGAGCAACCGCTCCCCCCTCTCTGGACTCAGCCCCGCTCACTGGAGGCCGTAAGCCCCCGCTTCTCCGGACTCAGCCCCGCCCACGGGAGCAAGCCCCACCCACCCGGGCTCAGCTCCGCCCACTGGAGGCTGCAAGCCCCACCCACTGGGCCTGCAAGCCCTGCCCGCCCAGGCTCAGCCCCGCCCACGGGAGCAAGCCCCCCTCAGCCCCGCCCACTGGAGGCCGCAAGCCGCACCCACTGGAGGCCACCAACCCTGCCCACCCGGGCTCAGCCCCGCCCACAGGAGGCCACAAGCCCCATCCACCCGGGCTCAGCCCCGCCCACTGGAGCAAGCACATTTACCCGCACCATGGAGAAACATGGAAATGTGGGGACTGTGGAAAGGGATTCAATTCCCCATCCCAGCTGGAAACTCATCGACGCAGTCACACCAGGCAGGCCGTTCAATTGCTCTCATTGTCAAAGACTTTCAAAGAATCATCAAACCTGCTGAAACACCAGCAAATGTACACTGATGATAGATCATTTAGGAGTGGTCTCTGTGCAAAGATATTTGCTCACTCGTCCAACCCACTGAAACACCAGTGAGTTCACACCAGGTAAAGGTCGTTCACCAGCTCCGTATTTGGAAAGGGATTCACTTGTTGATCTAAACTGCTGGCCCACAAGTGAGTTCACACTGGAAGGAGGCCATTCTCCTGCTGAGTGTGTGGGATGAGATTCACTCCATCATCCAACCTCCGGACACACCAGCTTGTTCACACTGATAATAGATCTTTGAAAAGTTCTGACTGTGAGAAGAGCTTTAAAAGCACAAAGGATCTGCTGACACATCAGCGAATTCACACTGGGGAGATGCCGTTCACCTGCCCTGAGTGTGCAAAGGGACTCACTAATTTATCCAACCTGCTGAGGCATCAGCGAGTTCACAAGTGAGTACAGGGGTTGGATTCTGCTGTTATTGTTGCTGTTAATCATATCCAGCACTCAACCATGTTCATTCGGGCAGTTGGGGTTTGGTAAAGCTGATGTTAGTAACCCCTATAACTGGGCTGGAGTTTAATCTGCATCAATGTCAATTAAATCAAGTTTGTTTCACACACACGCAGTGTGTCAAGTTCTTGATGTCTCGACAATAAACCGAGCTGATTGAGGACTTGTTACAAACTGTGTGGAATCCATCTGAGAACTGAGTTCCCACAACTTTTTTAAAGATGGATCTACAAGATGTCCAAGTTTGACAGGACAGAAAATTCTATTATATCACAGGGTCCATTTCAACCATCAAGGGCAGTGAATCCCTATAATATTGTTTTTTAACCTATAGGAAATATTCTGATAATCTGTTATTGTTGTTCCAGGGTAAAGCAGTATTTTTAGTTTATCAATTTAATCAAACTCAATGGGCAATCTGTTGGGTATGGAGAAAGAGTCAGACTGAACACTGTGAGCTCAAAGTAAAGTGTGACCGTAGTCTTTTATTGCAGGTCTGCATAGTGCCTCTCCAACCTGTGAAGCCTTCTTAAATACCTGTGCTCCCAAGGGATTACGAGATCCCTTGGGACTCCGGGGAATGGGCCCTCTGGTGGCTGTACAGAGTAAATACAAGTCCACATATATAACATGCCCTCGCAAAAGTTAATAGTGTAACTATTTACAATGTGAGTCGATCTGGGGCCCTTCTTGCCCTGGTTGATCGTCTCGGTGTGAAAGCTGGTCTTGTTGAATCATTTATTGGGCTCTCACTGGGCTGCTGTGCAGCTGGCCGTGTTGGGCTGTCTGGTGTGCTGGGCCCTGCAGGGCTGCTGTGGATGATGGGTTCAGCTTCGTGCTCAACCGTGGTGTCGGTTGTCGCTGGTTTTGTGTGTTAGGGGATCAAAAAAGGTAGGGTCCAAAGTGGGTTGCTCAGGGTAGTCCGTGAATCTGAGTTTGATTTGGTCCAAGTGTTTCCGGTGAATGAGTCCATTTGAAAGTTTGACCCGAAACACCCTGCTCCCCTCTTTGGCCACGACAGTGCCGGGAAACCACTTGGGACCTTGTCCATAATTTAATACAAATACAGGATCATTGACTTCAATCTCGCGTGCAACATTTGCGCTATCATGGTGTGCACTTTGTTGAAGCCACCTGCTCTCTACCTGTTCATGTAGATCAGGGTGAACTAACGAGAGCCTTGTCTTAAGTGCTCTTTTCATGGGCAGTTCAGCAGGTGGGACCCCAGAGAGTGTGGTCTCGTGCGGTAGCTAAGCAGGACTCGGGATAGGTGAATCTGCAGTGAGCCTTCAGTTACCCCCTTCAAGCCTTGCTGGATGGTTTGCACTGCTCTCTCTGCCTGACCATTGGACGCTGGTTTAAACGGGGCAGATGTGATATGTTTGATCCCGTTAAGGGTCATGAATTCTTTGAACTCAGCACTGATAAAACATGGCCTGTTGTCGCTCACAGGACATCGGGTAAGCAGTGTGTGGCAAACATGGCCCACAGGCTTTCAGTGGTGGCAGCAAACGTGCTAGCCAACATTATCTCACATTCAATCCACTTGGAGTACGTGTCTACAACCACAAGGAACATTTTACCCAAGAATGGGTCTGCATAGTCGACGTGTACCCTAGACCACGGTTTGGAGGGCCAAGAACATAAACTTAGTGGCGCCTCCCTGGGTACATTGCTTAACTGCGAGCATGTATTACATTTGTGAACACAGGGCTCTAAGTCCGCATCGATACCGGGCCACCACACGTGGGATCTGGCTATCGCTTTCATCATTACAATGCCTGGGTGGGTACTATGGAGGTCATTGATGAAGGTGTCTCTGCCCTTCTCGACTGCCCCACAGAATGCAGTCTGTCTGTATAGACATTTCATCTTCGCGCCGCTGGAACGGCTTTATCTCTTCCTGCATTTGCACTGGGACACTGGACCAGCTCCTGTGAAGCACACAGCTTTTGACTAGAGATAATAAGGGGTCCTGGCTTGTCCAGGTTTTGATCTGCCGGGCAGTGACGGGTGATTGCTCACTCTCAAATGCTTCCATAACCATGGCGAGATCTGTGGGCTGCGCCATTTCCACCCCCGTGGTGGGCAATGGCAGCCTACTGAGAGCATCGGCGCAGTTTTCTGTGCCTGGCCTGTGCCAGATGGCGTAGTTGTGTGCGGACGTGAGCACCCATCTCTGGATGCCGTCCGATGCGTTGGTATTTGGTATGTCCTTACTATACAGTACAAATGCACACGAGGCCCATGCTTGAGAGAAGGTCACTCTGACCAGCAACTTTTATTCCAGCACTGAAGTGATGAAGGTGGGTGTAGCTTCCCCTTTTATACCTGAAAGACCAGGTTAGAAGTGTCTCCCACAAGTTCACCACCTAGTGGTCAATGTTCTCAGTGTACAACTAGTCAGTTTATACATGGGTTACAATGACAGTTAAATACATGACAGTATTTATCCCTTTACTCTCGGAAAACAGGGATACAAGTGGCTCAGTTTCCAATTCGAATTTTAGCCCAAACAGGTTTCGATGCATTTTCTTTACCCCATAGACACACACTAAAGCTTCTTTTTCAATCATGCTGTAGGCTCTCTCGGCCTTAGACAGACTCCTGGATGCATAAGCAACCGGTTGCAGTTTCCCGAAATCATTAGCTTGTTGCAAGATACACCCGACGCCATGACGACGCATCACATGTGAGTACCAAACGCTTACATGGATCACACAACACAAGCAATTTGTTTGAGCATAACAATTTTTTCGCTCTTACAAAGGAATTTTCTTGGCTTTTGCCCCAAACCCATTTGCCCCCTTTTCGTAGTAAGACATGTAGTGGTTCTAGCAGGGTGCTGAGACCCGGTAAGAAGTTACCAAAGTAGTTCAAGAGTCCTAGAAATGACCGCAGCTCCGTCACGTTTTGTGGCCTCGGTGCGTTCTCGATTGCCTCCATCTTCGCGTTGGTGGACCTAATGCCGTCCGCCGCAATCCTCCTTCCCAGGAACTCCACTTCAGGTGCAAGGAAAACGCACTTAGAGCATTTTAAACTGAGCCCCACGCGGTTGAGTCGACTAAGAACCTCCTCCAGGTTCTGCAGGTGCTCGACTGTGTTCCGACCTGTGACCAAGATGTCGTCCTGGAAGACCACGGTGTGCGGGACCGACTTCAGTAAACTTTCCATGTTTCTCTGGAATATCGCCGCTGCTGATCGGATTCCAAACGGGCATCTGTATAAACAAAGACCTTTGTGCGTGTTGATGCAGGTGAGGGCCTTCGATGGTTCCTCCAGTTCCTGCGTCATGTTGGCTGAAGTCAGATCCAACTTCGTGTATGTCTTTCCTCCTGCCAGCGTTGCAAAGAGGTCGTTGGCTTTTGGTAATGAGTATTGATCCTGCAGTGAGAAACGATTGATAGTTACTTCGTAATCGCCACAGATTCTGACTGCGCCATCTCTATTGAGGACTGGGACAATAGGACTGGCCCATTCATAGAAACATAGAAAATAGGTGCAGGAGTAGGCCATTTGGCCCTTCTAGCCTGCACCGCCATTCAATGAGTTCATGGCTGAACATGCAACTTCAGTACCCCATTCCTGCTTTCTCACCATACCCCTTGATCCCCTTAGTAGTAAGGACTACATCTAACTTTTTTTTGAATATATTTAGTGAATTGGCCTCAACAATTCTCTGTGCCAGAGAATTCCACAGGTTCACCACTCTCTGGGTGAAGAAATTCCTCCTCATCTCGGTCCTAAATGGCTTACCCCTTATCCTTAGACTGTGAGCCCTGGTTCTGGACTTCCCCAACATTGGGAACATTCTTCCTGCATCTAACCTGTCCAAACCCATCAGAATTTTAAATGTTTCTATGAGGTCCCTCTCATTCTTCTGAACTCCAGTGAATACAAGCCCAGTTGATCCAGTCTTTCTTGATAGGTCAGTCCCGCCATCCCGGGAATCAGTCTGGTGGACCTTCGCTGCACTCCCTCAATAGCAAGAATGTCCTTCCTCAGGTTAGGAGACCAAAACTGTACACAATACTCCAGGTGTGACCTCACCAAGGCCCTGTACAACTGTAGCAACACCTCCCTGCCCCTGTACTCAAATCCCCTCGCTATGAAGGCCAACATGCCATTTGCTTTCTTAACCGCCTGCTGTACCTGCAAGCCAACCTTCAATGACTGATGTACCATGACACCCAGGTCTCGTTGCACCTCCCCTTTTTCTAATCTGTCACCATTCAGATAATAGTCTGTCTCTGTTTTTACCACCAAAGTGGATAACCTCACATTTATCCACATTATACTTCATCTGCCATGTATTTGCCCACTCACCTAACCTATCCAAGTCGCTCTGCAGCCTCATAGCATCCTCCTCGCAGCTCACACTGCCACCTAACTTAGTGTCATCTGCAAATTTGAAGATACTACATTTAATCCCCTCGTCTAAATCATTAATGTACAGTGTAAACAGCTGGGGCCCCAGCACAGAACCTTGCGGTACCCCACTAGTCACCGCCTGCCATTCTGAAAAGTACCCATTTACTCCTACTCTTTGCTTCCTGTCTTGACAACCAGTTCTCAATCCACATCAGCACACTACCCCCAATCCCATGTGCTTTAACTTTGCACATTAATCTCTTGTGTGGGACCTTGTCGAAAGCCTTCTGAAAGTCCAAATATACCACATCAACTGGTTCTCCCTTGTCCACTTTACTGGAAACATCCTCAAAAAATTCTAGAAGATTTGTCAAGCATGATTTCCCTTTCACAAATCCATGCTGACTTGGACCTATCATGTCACCTCTTTCCAAATGCGCTGCTGTGACATCCTTAATAATTGATTCCATCATCTTACCCACTACCGATGTCAGGCTTACCGGTCTATAATTCCCTGTTTTCTCTCTCCCTCCTTTTTTAAAAAGTGGGGTTACATTGGCTACCCTCCACTCGATAGGAACTGATCCAGAGTAAATGGAATGTTGGAAAATGACTGTCAATGCATCCGCTATTTCCAAGGCCACCTCCTTAAGTACTCTGGGATGCAGTCCATCAGGCCCTGGAGATTTATCGGCCTTCAATCCCATTAATTTCCCCAACACAATTTCCCGACTAATAAGGATTTCCCTCAGTTCTTCCTCCTTACTAGACCCTCTGACCCCTCTTATATCCGGAAGGTTGTTAGTGTCCTCCTTAGTGAATACCGAACCAAAGTACTTGTTCAATTGGTCCGCCATTTCTTTGTTCCCCGTTATGACTTCCCCTGATTCTGACTGCAGGGGACCTACGTTTGTCTTTACTAACCTTTTTCTCTTTACATATCTATAGAAACTTTTGCAATCCGTCTTAATGTTCCCTGCAAGCTTCTTCTCGTACTCCATTTTCCCTGCCCTAATCAAACCCTTTGTCTTCCTCTGCTGAGTTCTAAATTTCTCTCAGTCTCCGGGTTCACTGCTATTTCTGGCCAATTTGTATGCCACTTCCTTGGCTTTAATACTATCCCTGATTTCCCTTGATAGCCACGGTTGATCCACCTTTCCTTTTTTATTTTTACGACAGACAGGAATGTACAATTGTTGTAGTTCATCCATGCGGTCTCTAAATGTCTGCCATTGCCCATCCACAGTCAACCCCTTAAGTATCATTCGCCAATCAATCCTAGCTAATTCACGCCTCATACCTTCAAAGTTACCCTTCTTTAAGTTCTGGACCATGGTCTCTGAATTAACTGTTTCATTCTCCATCCTAGTGCAGAATTACACCATATTATGGTCACTCTTCCCCAAGGGGCCTCACACAACGGTATTGCTAATTAATCCTCTCTCATTACACAACACCCAGTCTAAGATGGCCTCCCCCCAGTTGGTTCCTCGACATATTGGTCGAGAAAACCATCCCTTATGCACTCCAGGAAATCCTCCTCCACCGTATTGCTTCCAGTTTGGTTAGCCCAATCTATGTGAATATTAAGGTCACCCATTATAACTGCCGCACCCTTATTGCATGCACCCCTAATTTCCTGTTTGATGCCCTCCCCAACATTACTACTACTGTTTGGAGGTCTGTACACAACTCCCACTAACGTTTTTTGCCCTTTGGTGTTCTGCAGTTCTACCCATATAGATTCCACATCATCCAAGCTAATGTCCATTCTAACTATTACATTAATCTCTTCTTTAACCAGCAATGCTACCCCACCTCCTTTTCCTTTTATTCTATCCTTCCTGAATGTTGAATACCCCTGGATGTTGAGTTCCCAGCCCTGATCATCCTGGAGCCACGTCTCCATAATCCCAATCACATCATATTTGTTAACATCTATTTGCACAGTTAATTCATCCAACTTATTACGGATACTCCTTGCATTAAGACACAAAGCCTTCAGGCTTGTTTTTTTAAACACACTTTTTCCTTTTCGAATTTTGCTGTACAGTGGCCCTTTTTGTTTTTTGTCTTGGGTTCCACTTTTCCTCATCTCCTTTCTGTCTTTTGCTTTTGTCTCCTTTTTGTTTCCCTCTGTCTCCCTGCATTGATTCCCATCCCCCTGCCATATTAGTTTAACTCCTCCCCAACAGCACTAGCAAACACTCCCCCTTGGACATTGGTTCCGGTCCTGCCCGGGTGCAGACCGTCCGCTTTGTACTGGTCCCACCTCCCCCAGAACCTGTTCCAATGCCCCAGGAATTCGCTGAACTCGATCGGTGAAATGATGCCCTCTCGTTGCAATCGGTCTAGCTCGATCTCTCCCCTTTCTCTCATCATGTACGATACTGCTTTCGCCTTGTGATGGATGGGTCACGCTCCCGGAATTAGGTGGATCTGCACTTTTCCTCCTTGGAATTTCCCGATGCCTGGTTCGAACAGTGAAGAAAATTTATTTAAGATCTGGTCAGAAGTGTCGTCAGCAGGCGATAGCATTCAGACATCATCCCAGTTGCACCGAATCTTTCCCAGCCAGCTCCTGCCGAGCAGCGTGGGACCATCGCCCGGTACCACCCAGAGTGGTAGCTTATGCACCGCTCCATCGTAGGAAAACTTTACTGTGGCACTGCCGATTACAGGAAACAGTTCTTTAGTGTAAGTTCTTAGTCTCCTGCGAACTGGAGTTAAGACTGGCCTTGAGGCCTTGTTGCACCACAACCTTTCGAAAGTCTTTTTGCCCATGATGGACTGGCTCGCGCCCGTGTCCAGATCCATTGACACCAGGAGTCCATTTAGTTCAACATTCAGCATTATCGGGGGACAATTCGTAGTGAATGTGTGCACCCCATGAACTTCTGCCTCCTCTATCTGAGGCTCTCGTTCGTAGTGATCCTCTGTGGATCTGTCCTCCTCTGCAACATGGTGGTTTGCAGGTTTGACAGGCTTAGCGGCTCACCTGCTCACTCGTTGGAGGTGTCCCATTGTTCCACAGCCCTTGCAAACGTATCCTTTGAATCGGCATGAATGGAAACGATGATCACCCCTGCAGCACCAACAAGGTGTTAATGGCCTTGCATTCATCAACCTTGATGGTGGATTCTGAGACATCTGCGGACGTGTAGCTGCAGATATGTGTGACCTGCCCTGTACGCTACAATTTGAAAACATCACTTTGTTCACAGTACTTGTAGCAGCACTTGTGTGCTGAGAGATTTGCTTAGTATTGTCACTGAACGCATGGGCTATCGCTATGGCCTTACTCAAGGTTGGGGTCTCTACAGTCAAAAGTTTGCGAAGTATGGTTTCGTGGCCAATGCCAAGTACAAAAAAGTTTCTGAGCATGTGCTCCAAATGTCCTTCAAATTCACATTGTCCTGGAAGGCGTCTCAGCTCGGCGACATAACTCGCCACTTCCTGGCCTTCAGACCTTTTGTAGGTGTAGAACTGGTACCTCGCCATCAGAACGCTTTCCTTCGGGTTCAAATGCTCTCGGACCAGTGTGCACAAATTGCCGTACGATTTCTCCGTGGGTTTCGCTGGAGTGAGAAGATTCTTCATGAGGCCATACGTCGGTGCCCCACAGACTGTGAGGAGGATCGTTCTACATTTGACAGCGCTCTCTTCCCCATCTAGCTCATTGGTCACGAAGTATTGGTCGAGTCGCTCCACAAAGGTTTCCCAATCATCTCCCTCCGAAAATTTCACCGGGTTGCCCACTGTTCTCTGCATCTTTGGGTTCGCTATCTGTATCTCGTCGCCAGCTGTTGGGTATGGAGAAAGAGTCAGACTGAACACTGTAAGCTCAAAGTAAATTGTGACCGTAGTCTTTTATTGCAGGTCTCCAGAGTGCCTCTCCAACCTGTGAAGCCTTCTTAAATACCTGTGCTCCCAAGGGATTATGGAATATCTTGGGACTCCAGGGAATGAGCCCTCTGGTGGCTGTACAGAGTAAATACAAGTCCACAAATATAACACAATCGATTTTCAAAGGGAAACGTCTCCTTAAAGCTGACTGTGTCGGCGTTTCTGCAGCTCATCAGCGAGCCAGAATGAGAAGCTTTAACAACAGCCGATGTTTCACAAAGGGAGACCTCACCAGACCAAAGGACATTGGTGGCGTTTAATGGGCTGTTTGTGTCACTGGGCGACAGGAGGCTATTTGTGACGGAAGGAAAGCTGGTCACAGCAAACAAACAGTTTAATGGCCTGTCCAGGGCTCACTCTGACCCCACCTTTTCTCTCTCACTATTTATGGACACTGCTGCAGTAATTGCTCCTCTGACCTTTCCTCTCTTGTCCCTCCTACACCCCTAATACATGGCCCGACACAATCTCCCTCCCTCTACATCCTCACTGTGCTGGAATACACACCAGTCTCCCCATCTGCTCCTTGTTCTCTCCTTGGATCCTGAAACTACTGAACTCACTCTTCCCCTCCTGAAGTCTACAGGCTCTAAAACTGAAGCTTGGTGGCCCTCAGTCCCTGCTCCTTGATTTACCTCCCCCCTTTTCTCCTCCTCTTTCCCCCTTGGTTGTGTTCCACACTCTGGGCTTTGGGCCTTCCCCAGGGATTCTCAGTATGAAAATAGAAACATAGAAAATAGGTGCAGGAGTAGGCCATTCGGCCCTTCGAGCCTGCACCACCATTCAATATGATCATGGCTGATCATTCCCTCAGTACCCCTTTCCTGCTTTCTCTCCATACCCCTTGATACCTTTAGCCATAAGGGCCATATCTAACTCCCTCTTGAATATATCCAATGAACTGGCATCAACAACTCTCTGCGGCAGGGAATTCCACAGGTTAACAACTCAGTGAAGAAGTTTCTCCTCATCTCAGTCCTAAATGGCTTACCCCTTATCCTAAGACTATGTCCCCTGGTTCTGGACTTCCCCAACATCGGGAACATTCTTCCCACATCTAACCTGTCCCGTCCCGTCAGAATCCTATATGTTTCTACGAGATCCCCTCTCAACCTTCTAAACTCCAATGAATAAAGGCCCAGTTGATCCAGTCTCTCCTCATGACAGCCCAGCCATCCCTGGAATCAGTCTGGTGAACCTTCACTGCACTCCCTCAATAGCAAGAACATCCTTCCTCAGACTCGGCGACCAAAACTGAACACAAGATTCCATGTGAGGCCTCACCAAGACCCTGTACAACTGCATTAAGACCTCCCTGCTTCTATATTCAAATCCCTTAGCTATGAAGGCCAACATACCATTTGCCTTCTTTACTGCCTGCTGTACCTGCGTGCCCACTTTCAGTGACTGATGAACCATGACATCCAGGTCTCGTTGCACCTCCCCTTTTCCTAATCTGCCGCCATTCAGATAATATTCTGCCTTCGTGTTTTTGTCCCCAAAATGGATAACCTCACATTTATCCACATTATACTGCATCTGCCATGCATTTGCCCACTCACCTAGCCTGTCCAAGTCACCCTGCAGCCTCTTAGCGTCCTCCTCACAGCTCACACCGCCACCCAGTTTAATGTCATCTGCAAACTTGGAGATATTACACTCTATTCCTTCATCCAAATCGTTAATGTATATTGTAAAGAGATGGGGTCCCAGCACTGAGCCCTGCGACATTCCACTAGACACTGTCTGTCATTCTGAAAAGGACCCGTTTATCCCGACTCTCTGCTTCCTGTCTGCCAACCAGTTCTCTATCCACATCAGTATATTACCCCCAATACCATTGGCTTTAATTTTGCACATCAATCTCTTGTGTGGGACCTTGTCAAAAGCCTTCTGAAAGTCCAAATACGCCACATCCACTGGTTCTCCCTTGTCAACTCTACCAGTTACATCCTCAAAAAATTCTAGAAGATTTGTCAAGCAGGATTTCCCTTTCATAAATCCATGCTGACTTGGACCAATCCCGTCACTGCTTTCCAAATGTGCTGCTATTTCATCTTTAATAATTGATTCCAACATTTTCCCCACGACTGATGTCAGGCTAACCGATCTATAATTACCCGTTTTCTCTCTCCCTCCTTTCTTTAAAAGTGGTGTTACATTAGCTATCCTCCAGTCCATCGGAACCGATCCAGAGTCGATAGACTGTTGGGAAATGATCACCAATGCATCCACTATTTCTAGGGCCACTTCCTTAAGTACTCTGGCATGCAGACTATCAGGCCCCAGGGATTTATCGGCCTTGAATCCCATCAATTTCCCTAACACAATTTCCCACTTAATAAGGATATCCTTCAGTTCCTCCTTCTCACTAGACCCTCGGTCCCCTAGTATTTACGGACGTTTATTTGTGTCTTCCTTCGTGAAGACAGAACCAAAGTATTTGTTTAACTAGTCCGCCATTTCTTTGTTCCCCATTATAAATTCACCTGAATCTGACTGCAAGGGACCTACATTTGTTTTCACAATCTTTTTCTCTTCACATAGCTTTTGAAGCTTTTGCAGTCAGTTTTTATGTTCCCTACAAGTTTCCTCTCGTACTCTATTTTCCCCCTCTTAATTAAACCCTTAGTCCTCCTCTGTTGAATTCTAAATTTCTCCCAGTCCTCAGGTTTGTTGCTTTTTCTAGCCAATTTATATGCCTCTTCCTTGGCTTTAACACTATCCTTAATTTCCCTTGTTAGCCATGGTTGAGCCACCGTCCCCGTTTTATTTTTACTCACGACAGGGATGTATAATTGCTGAAGTTCATCCATGTGATCTTTAAATGTTTGCTATTGCTTATTCACCGTCAACCCTTTAAGTATTCTCTGCCAGTCTATTCTAGCCAATTCATGCCTCATACCATCGAAGTTACCTTTCCTTAAGTTCAGGACCCTAGTTTCCGAATTAACTTTATCACTTCATCTTAATAAGGAATTCTACCATATTATGGTCACTTTTCCCCAAAGGGCCTCGCACAACAAGATTGTTAATTAGTCCTTTCTCATTACACATCACCCAGTCTAGGATGGCCAGCTCCCTGGTTGGTTCCTCGACATATTGGTCTAGAAAACCATCGCTAATACACTCCAGGAAATCCTCCTCCACCGCATTACTACCAGTTAGGTTAGCCCAATCAATATGTAGATTAAAGTCGCCCATGATTACTGCTGTACCTTTATTGCACACATGCCTTATTTCTTGTTTGATGCTGTCCCCAACCTCACTACTCCTGTTTGGTGGTCTATACACAACTCCCACTAGCGTTTTCTGCCCTTTGGCATTCCGCAGCTCCACCCATACCGATTCCACATCATCCAGGCTAATGTCCTTCCTTACAATTGCATTGATTTCCTCTTTAACCAGCAATGCCACCCCACCTCCTTTTCCTTTCTGTCTATCCTTCCTAAATGCTGAATACCCTTGGATGTTGAGTTCCCAACCTTGGTCACCCTGGAGCCATGTCTCCGTGATGCCAATCACATCGTATCCGTTAAATGCTATCTGCGCAGTTAATTCATCCACCTTATTCCGAATACTTCTCGCATTGAGGCACAGAGCCTTCAGACTTGTCTTTTTAACACACTTTGCCCCTTTAGAATTTTGCTGTAATGTGGCCCTTTTTGCTTTTTACCTTGGGTTTCTCTGCCCTCCACTTTTACTATTCTCCTTTCTATCTTTTGCTTCTGCCCCCATTCTATTTCCCTCTGTCTCCCTGCATTGGTTCCCATCCCCCTGCCATATTAGTTTAACTCCTCCCCAACAGCACGAGCAAACACTCCCCCTAGGACATTGGTTCCGGTCTTGCCCAGGTGCAGACCGTTCGGTTTGTACTGGTCCCACCTCCCCCAGAACTGGTTCCAATGTCCCAGGAATTTGAATCCCTCCCTTCTGCACCACTCCTCAAGCCACGTATTCATCTGAGCTATCCTGCGATTCGTACTCTGACTTGCACGTGGCACTGGTAGCAATCCTGAGTTTACTACTTTTGAGGTCCTGCTTTTTAATTTAATTCCTAGCTCCATAAATTCGTCTCGTAGGACCTCATCCCGTTTTTTTACCTATGTCATTGGTACCTATATGCACCATGACAACTGGTTGTTCACCCTCCCTTTTCAGAATGTACTGCACCCGCTCCAAGACATCCTTGACCCTTGCACCAGACAGGTAACATACCATCCTGGAGTCTCAGTTGCGGCCGCAGAAATGCCTATCTATTCCCCTTACAATGGAATCCCCTATCACTATTGCTCTCCCACTCTTTTTCCTGCCCTCCTGTGCAGCAGAGCCAGCCACGGTGCCATGAACTTGGCTGCTGTTGCTCTCCCCTGATGAGTCATCCCCCTCAACAGCACCCAAAGCGGTGTATCTGTTTTGCAGGGGGATGACCACAGGGGGCCCCTGCACTACCTTCCTTGCACTGCTCTTCCTGTTGGTCTTTCATTCCCTATCTGGCTGTGGACCCTTTACCTGTGGTAAGACCAACTCGCTAAACGTTCTATTCACATCATTCTCAGCATCGTGTATGCTCCAGAGTGAATCCACCCGCAGTTCCAGTTCCATAATGCGGTCCATCAGGAACTGCAGGCGGATACACTTCCCGCACACATAGTCATCAGGGACACTGGAAGCGTCCCTGACTTCCCACATAGTAGAGGAGGAGCATAACATGTGACCGAGCTCTCCTGCCATGACTTAACCCTTAGATACACTTAAATTGGCAACACAATGTTAAAAAGTTACTTACTGATATAAAAAGAGAAAAACTACTCACCAATCACCAGCCAATCACTTACCACCTTGGCTGTGACGTCACCTTTCGATTTCTCTCTACTTCTTTTTGCCTTCTCCTTGTAGCTGCACAAGCACGCCTCTCCGACCCCGGACTCGCGTTGCTCGACTACCCGAACTCCTCCTCCGACGAGCCTTTATAGGCCTCTCCGACCCCGGACTCGCGTTGCTCGACTACCCGAACTCCTCCTCCGACGAGCCTTTATAGGCCTCTCCGACCCCGGACTCGTGTTGCTCGACTACCCGAACTCCTCCTCCGACGAGCCTTTATAGGCCTCTCCGACCCCGGACTCGTGTTGCTCGACTACCCGAACTCCTCCTCCGACGAGCCTTTATAGGCCTCTCCGACCCCGGACTCGCGTTGCTCGACTACCCGAACTCCTCCTCCGACGAGCCTTTATAGGCCTCTCCGACCCCGGACTCCCGTTGCTCGACTGCCCGAACTCCTCCTCCGACGAGCCTTTATAGGCCTCTCCGACCCCGGACTCGCGTTGCTCGACTGCCCGAACTCCTCCTCCGACGAGCCTTTATAGGCCTCTCCGACCCCGAACTCCTCCTCCGACGAGCCTTTATAGGCCTCTCCGACCCCGGACTCCCGTTGCTCGACTGCCCGAACTCCTCCTCCGACGAGCCTTTATAGGCCTCTCCGACCCCGGACTCCCGTTGCTCGACTGCCCGAACTCCTCCTCCGACGAGCCTTTATAGGCCTCTCCGACCCCGGACTCCCGTTGCTCGACTGCCCGAACTCCTCCTCCGACGAGCCTTTATAGGCCTCTCCGACCCCGGACTCCCGTTGCTCGACTGCCCGAACTCCTCCTCCGACGAGCCTTTATAGGCCTCTCCGACCCCAGACTCCCGCTGCTCGACTGCCCGAACTCCTCCTCCGACGAGCCTTTATAGGCCTCTCCGACCCCGGACTCGCGTTGCTCGACTGCCCGAACTCCTCCTCCGACGAGCCTTTATAGGCCTCTCCGACCCCGGACTCGCGTTGCTCGACTGCCCGAACTCCTCCTCCGACGAGCCTTGAAAGGCCTCTCCGACCCCGGACTCCCGCTGCTCGACTGCCCGAACTCCTCCTCCGACGAGCCTTTATAGGCCTCTCCGACCCCGGACTCGCGTTGCTCGACTGCCCGAACTCCTCCTCCGACGAGCCTTTATAGGCCTCTCCGACCCCGGACTCGCGTTGCTCGACTGCTCGAACTCCTCCTCCGACGAGCCTTAATAGGCCTCTCCGACCCCGGACTCACGTTGCTCGACTGCCCGAACTCCTCCTCCGACGAGCCTTTATAGGCCTCTCCAACCCCGGACTCCCGCTGCTCAACTGACCAAACTCCCCCTCCGACGAGCCTTTATAGGCCTCTCCGACCCCGGACTCACGTTGCTCGACTGCCCGAACTCCTCCTCCGACGAGCCTTTATAGGCCTCTCCGACCCCGGACTCGCGTTGCTCGACTGCTCGAACTCCTCCTCCGACGAGCCTTTATAGGCCTCTCCGACCCCGGACTCACGTTGCTCGACTGCTCGAACTCCTCCGACGAGCCTTTATAGGCCTCTCCGACCCCGGACTCCCGCTGCTCAACTGACCAAACTCCCCCTCCGACGAGCCTTTATAGGCCTCTCCGACCCCGGACTCACGTTGCTCGACTGCCCGAACTCTTCCTCCGACGAGCCTTTATAGGCCTCTCCGACCCCGGACTCACGTTGCTTGACTGCCCGAACTCCTCCGACGAGCCTTTATAGGCCTCTCCGACCCCGGACTCCCGCTGCTCAACTGACCAAACTCCCCCTCCGACGAGCCTTTATAGGCTTCTCCGACCCCGGACTCGTGTTGCTCGACTGCCCGAACTCCTCCCCCGACGAGCCTTTATAGGCCTCTCCGACCCCGGACTCCCGCTGCTCAACTGACCAAACTCCCCCTCCGACGAGCCTTTATAGGCCTCTCCGACTCCGGACTCGCGCTGAACAGGGGGATGTGTGTTGAGACAGGATGTCCCAGCTCTCCTCCTCTTCCCCCCTTGGTTGTGTTGCACACTCTGGGCCTTGGGCCTTCCCCGGGGATTCTCAGTATGAACAGGGGGATGTGTGTTGAGACAGGATGTCCCAGCTCTCCACCTTTAAAGGGACAAGGAGAGGACCAGCTGAGCTGAATGGCCCTGTTTTATGACATCACTGCAGTGCCTAGCAACCAACCTCCCTGAGCCCTGCTCATTATGGGCTGGGTTGAGCTCAGTGCCGTTACAGAAAGGGAAACAGGAGCAGGATTCGACCCGTGTGAGCCCAGGATTAATGGGGAAAGGTACTGGATCAATTTATACCTTATTGAATGAGAAATGTCATTATCCCGGACACTCGCTGTCCCTCAGTATCTGTGTCGGGGAGAGACCGATGGGTTCACTCTGTATCTAACCTGTACTGTGCCCGACTGGAGAGTGTTTGATGCTGGCACAAGGTGCTCAGTTCTATGAGCACAACATTTAATCCAAAGATGATCAGATAAACCATCAGCTTCTCCCCTGGACATAGGTCCTGAAGGACAGAGAGTGTCTCTAATAATTGGGCTGGTGTCCTTGATCAAATTTAAACACCTCACTCATCTCTTTTTAAAAATTCGTTCATGGGATGTGGGCGTTGCCTCTCACCTCTTATTCTTCTAAACACGAGAGAATATCGGCCTAGTCTACTCAATCTCTCATAGGACAATCCCCCCCATTCCAGGAATCTGTCTGGTGAACCTTTGTTGCACTTCCTCTTTAACAAGTTTATCTTTCCTTAGAGACCAAAACTGTACACAGTACCCCAGGTGCGGTCTCACCAGGGCCCTATATAATTGCAGTAAGGCGTCTTTACTCTTATACTCAAAATGTTTTGCTTTAATTGCTTGCTGTTCCTGCATATTAACTTTTAGCGATCTGTGTACAAGGACACCCAGGTCCCTCTGAACACCAACATTTCCCAATCTCTCACCATTTAAAAAAAAACACTCTGCCTTTCTATTTTTACTATCAGTGTATAACTTAACATTTATTCACATTATATTCCATTTGCCATGTTCCTGCCCACTCACCGTGCTGTATAAATCCCCTAGAAACCTCTCTTCATCCTCCGCACAACTTACATTCCCAACTAGCTTTGTATCCTCAGCAAACTTCGATATATTACATTTGGATCCCTCATCTAACTCATTGATATAGATTGTGAATAGCTGGGGCCCAAGCACCAATCCTTGCAGCACCCCACCAGTCACAGTCTGCCAATCCGAAAATGACCCATTTATTCCTACTCTCTGTTTTCTGTCCGTTAATCAATCCTTAATCCTTGCTGGTATATTACCCCAATCCCATGAGCCCTAATTTTGTTTAATAACCTCGTGTGTGGCACCTCATCGAATACCTTCTGTAAATCTAAATACACCACATGCAGTGATTCCCCCTTATCTATCCTGCTAGTTACAACCTCAAAAAACACTAACAGATTTGTCATCTACAATTTCCCTTTCATAAATCCGTATTGATTCTGCCCAATCCTGTTATTACTTCCGAAGTGCCCTGTTGCTACATACTTAATAATAGATTCTAGCATTTTCCCTACTACTGATATCAGGACTACCGGTACTGCATGGGTTAGATACAGAGTAAATCTCACTTAATCCTGTCCCAAACACTACCAAAGTTGATGCAGAGTAAATCTAAGTCTACAATATCCCAAACACTCCCAGGGCAGGTACAACACGGGTTAGATACAGAGTAAATGCTCCACCTCACAGTCAACAAGCTCCCCGCTGGAGTGGAACTAAACTATAGAACCAGTGGGAACCTGTTCAACCTGCGCCGTCTCCAGGCCAGGACCATGATCACCCCAACCTCTGTTGTTGAGCTACAGTATGCGGACAATGCCTGTGTCTGCACACATAAAGGTTGAACTCCAGGACATAGTCAACATATTTACTGAGGCGTATGAAAGCATGGGCCTTACGCTAAACATCTGTAAGACAAAGGTCCTCCACCAGCCTGTCCTCACCGCATAGCACTGCCCCCCAGTCATCAAGATCTATGGCACGGCCCTGGACAACGTGGACCACTTCCCATATCTCGGGAGCCTCCTATCAACAAGAGCAGCAGGCATCGACGACGAGATCCAACACCGCCTCCAGTGCGCCAGTGCAGCCTTCGGCCGCCTGAAGAAAAGAGTGTTTGAAGACCAGGCCCTCAAAACTTCCACCATGGTCTACAGGGCTGTAGTAATACCCACCCTCCTGTATGGCTCAGAGACATGGACCATGTACAGTAAACACCTCAAGTCGCTGGAGAAATATCACCAACGGAGAAATGTCTCCGCAAAATCCTACAAATCCCCTGGGAGGACAGGCGCACCAACATCAGCGTCCTCGTCCAGGTCAACATCCCCAGCATTGAAACACTGACCACACTTGATTAGCTCCGCTGGGCAGGCCACATGGTCCACATGCTAGACACAAGGCACCCAAAGCAAATGCTCTACTCGGATCTCCTTCACGGCAAACGAGCCAAAGGTGGGCAGCGGAAACGTTTCAAGGACACCCTCAAAGCCTCCCTGATAAAGTGCGACATCTCCACTGACATTTGGGAGTCCCTGGCCCAAGACCGCCCAAAGTCTGGGTGGGCGCTGAGCACCTCGAGTCTCATCGCTGAGAGCATGCAGAAATCAAGCGCAGGCAGCGGAAAGAGCGTGTGACAAACCAGTCCCACCCAGCCTTCCCCTCACCGATTATCTGTCCCACCTGTGACAGAGTCTGTGGCTCTCGTATTGGACTGTTCAGCCAAAGAACTCACTTCAGGAGTGGAAGCAAGTCTTCCTCGTTTTCGAGCGACTGCCTATGATGATGGTGATGACAACAGAGTAAAGCTCATTCTACACTATCACATCAAATAGTCCCAGGGCAGCTACAGCACGGGTTAAATACAGAGTAATTTCTCCCACTACACTGTCCCAACAAACAATCCCAGGGCAGGTACAGCATCAGGTCAGATACAGAGTGAAACTCACTCTACCCTGACCCAGCCATTCCATTGCAGATAAAGCATTTGATAGATATAAAGTAAATCTCGCTCTACACTGTTCCATCAAACATTCGCAGGGCAGGTACAGCATGGGTTACACACAGAGTAAAGCTCCCTCTACAATGTCCCATCAACCACTCCCAGGGCAGGTACTGCATTGGTTAGCTACTAAGTAAAGCTCCCTCTACACTGTCCAAATAAACATTCCTAGGGCAGGTACAGCATAATTTAGATACAGTATAATCCTCTCGCTAACCTCCCTCTACAATTGTACAGGGCCTTGGTGAGATACACCTGCAGTACTATGCACAGTTTTGCTCTCCTTATCTAAGGAAGGATATACTTGCCTTGATTAGATACAGAGTAAAGCTCCCTCAACACTATCCCACCAGACATTCCAAGGGCAGGTACAACACAGGTTAGATACGGAGTATATCTCCCTCTGCCCTGTCCCAAGCATTCCAGAGTAGATACTGCATCAGTTAGGTACAGAATAAAGCTCCCTCTACACTGTTGCATCAAACTTTTCCAGGGCAGGTACAACATGGTTTAATACAGAGTAAAACTCTCTCTATACTGTTCCACCAGACATTCCCAGGGCAGGAACAGCACAGGTTAGATACGGGATACATCTCCCTCTAACCTAACCCAACCATTCCAGGGCAGATACAGCATGTGTTAGATACAGAGTAAATCTCCCTCTGCACAGTTCCACTGGACATTCCCAGGGCAGGTACAGCACGGGTTAGATACAGAGTAAAGCTCCCTCTACATTGGCCAAAGCATTCCAGGGTAGATACAGCATTGGTTAGACACAGAATAAAGCTCCCTCTACACTGTCCCAACAAACAATCCCAGGGCAGGTACAGCACGGATTAGCTAGAGTAGCCCCAACAAATACTCTAAGGGCGGATACAGCACAGGGTAGATCCTAATATAAGAAATAGGAGCAGGAGTAGGCAACTTGGCCTTTCGAGACTGCTCCGCCATTTAATAAGATCACTTTCCTGCCCGCTCCCCACGACACTTAATTCGCTTATCGCTCAAAAATTTGTCTATCTCCGCCTTTAATATATTCAATGACCCAGCCTCCACAGCTCTCTGGGGCAGATAATTCCATAGGTTTACAATCCTTAGAAGAAATTCCTCCTCAACTCAGTTTTAAATGGGCGGCCTCTTATTCTGAGACTATGGCCCTGAGTTTTAGTTTCCCCTATGAGTGGAAATATCCTCTCTGCATTCACCTTGTCGAGCCCCCTCTTATCTGTTTCGATAAGATCACCTCTCATTCTTCTGAACTCCAATGGGTATAGGCCCAACCTATTTTCATAAGTCATCGCCCGGTACCACCCAGAGTGGTAAATCGTGCACCGCTCCATCATAGAAGACGTTTACGGTAGCACTGCCAATTATGGGAATCAGTTCTTTTGTGTACATTTTAAGTTTGGTACGAATGGGAATCAGGACTGGCCTTGAAGCCTTGTTGCACCACAACTTATCGAAAGTCTTTGTACTCATTTATGGACTGGCTTGCGTCCGTGTCCAGCTCCATGGACACCGGGAGTCCATTTAATTCAACCTTCAGCATTATCAGGGGACACTTTGTGGTAAATGTGTGCACCCCATATACCTCTGCCTCCTCGGTCTGAGGCTCTGGTTCATCATGATCCACCGTGGATCTGACCTCTCCTGCAACATGGTGGTTTGCAGGATTAGCAGGGTTTGCAGCTCGCCTGCACATAGGTTGGAGGTGTCCCATTGTTCCTCAGCCCTTGCAAACGTATCCTTTGAAGCGCACGAATGGAATTGATGATCATCCCCGCAGCGCCAACAAGGTGTTAATTGCCTTGTATTCACCACCCTTGATGGCGGACTCTGAATAATCTGTGGATGTGCAGCTACAGGCTTGTAAATCCTGCCAGGTACATTTCGATTAGAAAACAATGTTACTTTGTTCACAGTACTTGCAGCAGCACTAGTGTGCTGGGAAATTTGTTGGTATTGTCACTGGTGGAGATAAACGTCTGGGCTATCGCTATAGCTTTACTCAAGGTTGGGGTCTCTACAGTCAAAAGTTTGCGAAGTATTACTTCATGGCCAATGCCAAGTACAAAGAAGTCCCTGAGCATATGTCCTTCAAATTTGCAATGACCTGCAAGGCGCCTTAGCTCGGCGACGTAGCTCGCCACTTCCTGGCCTTCAGACCTCTTGTACGTGTAGAACCGATACCTCGCCATCAGAACACTTTCCTTCGAGTTTAATTGCTCCTGGACCAGTGTGCACAACTCATCGTACAACTTGTCTGTGGGTTTTGCTGGAGCGAGCAGGTTTTTCATGAGGTCTTATGTTGGTGCCCCGCAAACGGTGAGGAGGATCGCTCTTCGTTTGGCAGCGTTCCCTTCTCCTTCCAGCTCGTTGGCCACGAAGTATTGGTCAAGTTGCTCCACGAAGGTTTCCCAATCATCACCCTCTGAAAATTTCTTCAGGATGCCCACAGTTCTCTGCATTGTTGCGTTGGGGTTCGTCATCTGTATCTCGTCACCAATTGTTATATCTTAGATAGAGAGTCAGACTAGATACTGCAAGCTCAAAGTAAGTGTGACCGTAGTCCTTTATTACAGATCTCAGAATGCCTCTCCAGCCTATGAGACCTTCTTATATACAGTGCTCCCAAGGGATTGTGGGATCCCTTGGGATTCCAGGGGATAAGCCCTCTGGTGGTTAGACATGGTAATTGTAGGTTTACATACATAACAAAAACTGTATGCAGTACTCCAGGTGTGGCCTCACCAATAGCCTGTACAGTTGTAGCAGGACTTCTCTGCTTTTATACTCTATCCCACTTGCAATAAAGACCAACATTCCATTTGCCTTCCTGATTACTTGCTGTACCTGCATATTAACTTTTTGTGTTTCATACACAAGGATCCCCAGGTCCCACTGTACTACAGCACTTTGCAATTTTTCTCCATTTAAATTATAACATGCTTTTCTATTTTTTCTGCCAAAATGGATAACCTCAAATTTTCCCACATTATACTCCAACTGCCAAATTTTTGCCCACTCACTCAGCCTGTCTATTCCTTTGCAGATGTTGTGTGTCCTCTTCACAATTTGCTTTCCTACCCATCTTTGTATCATCAGCAATCTTGGCTACATTACACTCGGTCCCTTCGTCCAAGTCATTAATCTATATTGTGAATAGTTGAGGGCCCAGCATCGATCCCTCTAGCTACTGTTTGCCAACCGGAAAATGACCCATTTATCCCGACTCAGGTACAGAGTAAAGCTCCCTCTACACTGCCCTATCAAACACTCCCAGGGCAGGTACAGCACAGGTTAGATGCAGAGAAAAGCTCACTCTACACTGTCCCATCAAACACTCCCAGGGCAGGTGCAGCACAGGTTAGATTCAGAGCAAAGCTCACGCTACAATGTCCCACCAGACATTCCCAGCACATGCACAGCTCAGGTTGATAGAGTAAAACCCCCTAACAACATTGTCCCATCAAACATTGCCAGGGCCGGTAGAGCACAGGTTAGACATGGAGTATATCTCCCCCAAACACTCTAGGGCAGGAACAGCACAGGATAAATACAGAGTAATTTCTCCCTCTACATTGTCCCAACCAACAAACACTCCCAGGGCAGGTACAGCACAAGTTAGATACAGAGTAAAGCTCCCTCTACACTGTCCCATCGACTATTCCCAGGGCAGGTGCAACACGGGTTACCTAAAGATTAAATCTCCCTCTAGCCTGTCCCAAACACTCCCAGGTTAGGTACTGCATTGGTTAGATACAGACCTTAATCTCCCTGTACGCTGTCCCATCAAACACTGCAGAACAGGTACAGCACGGGTTAGATACAGAGTAATGCTCCCCCTAGACTGTGCCATCTTATTGAATGGGGAGCAGGATCGGGTGGGGGCCGGGTGGCACATTCCTGCGCCTATTTCTCATGTTTGTATGTACGCAGCATACCCCACGGGGGAGAATGCGCCACACCCAGACTGGCGCAGATCCTGGCTGGGTTTGGAGCGTGTAATGGCGGAGGCGACACGGTTCACACAGGCTCCTCAGAGGTGTCATTT
Organism: Pristiophorus japonicus; assembly: GCF_044704955.1. NCBI lineage: Eukaryota > Metazoa > Chordata > Chondrichthyes > Pristiophoridae > Pristiophorus > Pristiophorus japonicus. The sequence continues at coordinate 201,981,809 of NC_091985.1, read as the reverse complement.
TCAGCGGGATAGAGGGGAGTAATGGACCAGCGGGAAGCCGGGGAGGCTTTATAAACAACCAGTGCCCGCCGCAAGCCTGGAATAATAACTGGAATATCGGCGGTTGCAGATTCGGGGCTTTCTCACGGTCACAGTCCCAGGCTAACAGCGGCCATCTTGGTGCAGGAAGGCAGGTTCAGCTCTCCACCATCTTGATTCAGTGAGTAGCAAAGCACATGCACGGCCATCTTGGTGCAGGAATAAAGTGAGCGATATCAGTGTCTGGAATTGAAACCAGCCAGAGTCAGCACCTTCAGCAAAGGAGAGGGAGGGGAACCAGTGATTGTAGAACTGAATGCAGACACAGTCAGTGTCTTTAGTGGAGGAGAGGGGAACCAGTGAGTGTAGAGCTGAAACCAGCCAGAGTCAGCACCTTCAGGGGAGCAGAGGGTGGGGAACCAGTGAGTGTAGAACTGAACCCAGCCAGAGTCAGCAAAAGAACATAAGAAATAGGAGCAGGAGAAGACCATACGGCCCTTCGAGTCTACTCCACCATTTAATATGATCATGGCTGATCCGATGATGGACTCAAGTCCACTTCTCTGCCTGCTCCCCATAACCCCTTATTGGTTAAGAAACTGTCTATCTCTGTCTTAAATTTATTCAATGTCCCAGCCTCCACAGTTCTCTGAGGCAATGAATTCCACAGATTTACAACCCTCAGAGAAGAAATTCCTCCTCATCTCATTTTAAATGGGGGGCCCCTTATTCTAAGATTATCCTCCCTAGTTCTCATCTCCCCTAGCAGTGGAAACATCCTCTCTGCATCCACCTGGTCAAGCCACTTCATAATCTTATACGTTTCGATATGATCACCTCTCATTCTCCTGAATTTCAATGAGTAGAGGCCCAACCTCCCTCATAAGTCAACCCCTCATCTCCGGAATCAACCTAGTGAACCTTCTCTGAACTGCCTCCAAAGCAAATATATCCTTTTTTAGATATGGAAACCAAAACTGTACGCAGTATTCCAGGTGTGGCCTCACCAATACCCTGTATAACTGTAGCAAGGCTTCCCTACTTTTATACTCCATCCCCTTTGCAATAAAAGCCAAGATTCCATTGGCCTTCCTGATCACTTGCTGTATCTGCATACCAACCTTTTGTGTTTAATACACAAGTACCCCCAGGTCCTGCTGTACTGCAGCACTTTGCAATTTTTCTCCCAAAGTGCATAACCTCACACTTTCCAACATTATACTCCATCTGCCAAATTTTTGCCCACTCACTTAGCCTGCCTATGTCCTTTTGCAGGTTTTTTGTGTCCTCCTCACACATTGTTTTTCCTCACATCTTTGTATCGTCAGCAAACTTGGCTACGTTACACTCAGTCCCTTCATCCAAGTCGTTAATATAGATTGTAAATAGTTGGGGTCCCAGCACTGATCCTGCGGCACCCCACTAGTTACTGATTGCCAACCCAAGAATGAACCATTTATCCCGACTCTCTGTTTTCTGTTAGCCGATCCTCTATCGATGCTAATATATTACCCCCAACCACGTGAACTTTTATCTTGTGCAGTAACCTTTTATGTGGTACCTTGTCAGATGCCTTCTGGAAGTCCAAATACACCACACCCACTGGTTCCCCTTTATCAACCCTGATCGTTACGTCTTCAAAGAATTCCAGCAAATTTGTCAAACATGACTTCCCCTTCGTAAATCCATGCTGACTCTGCCTGACTGAATTATGCTTTTCCAAATGTCCTGTTACTGCTTCTTTAATAATGGACTCCAACATTTTCCCAACCACAGATATTAGGCTAACTGGTCTGCCTCCTTTTTTTAAATAAAGGTGTTACATTTGCAGTTTTCCAATCTGCTGGGACCCCCCCCAGAATCCAGGGAATTTTGGCAAATTACTATCAATGCTTCCACTATTCCTGCTGCTACTTCTCTTAAGACCATAGGATGCAAGCCATCAGGTCCAAGGGATTTATCCACCTTTAGTCCCATTATCTTACTAAGTACCACCTTCTTAGTGATTGTGATAAGTTCCGTCCCCCCTATAGCCCCTTGACTATCCACTGTTGGGATATTTTTAGTGTCCTCTACCGTAAAGACTGATACAAAATATTTGTTCAGAGTTTCTGCCATCTCCATGTTCCCCATCACTGATACACCAGTTTCGTCCTCTAACGGACCAACATTTATTTTGGCCACTCTTTTCCTTCTTATATACCTGTAGAAACTCTTGCTATCTGTTTTTATATTTCGTGCTAGTTTACTTTCATAGCCTATCTTCTCTTTCTTAATCATTTTTTGAGTCATTCTTTGCTGGCTTTTAAAAGTTTCCCAATCTCCTGCCCTCCCAGTAGTTTTGGCCATTTTGTATGCCCTTGTTTTTAATTGGATACCATCCTTTATTTCTTTAGTTAGCTACGGATGGCTATCTTTTCTTTTACTCTTTCCTCCTCACTGGAATATATTTTTCAAGAGTTGTGAAATATTTCCTTAAATGTACACCACTGTTCGTCAACCATCCTGCACTTTAATCTATTTTCCCAGTCCATTTTAGCCAACTCTGCCCTCATACCTTTGTAGTCTCCTTTATTTAAGCTTAGTATGCTGGTTTGAGATCCACATTTCTCACCCTCCATCTGAATTTGAAATTCAACCATGCTATGGTCACTCATTCCAAGGGGATCCTTTACTAGGAGATTGTTTATTAATCCTGTCTCATTACACAGGACTAGATCTAAGATAGCCAGCACTTCAGAGGAGGAGAGGGACAGGAATCTAGTGATTGTTGAATTACGCCCATCCAGAGTCAACACCATCAGGTGAGGAGAGAGAGGGGAACCTGTGAGTGCATTTCTGAACTAAGCCAGAATTGGTGGTGAAAACTGAGAGTGGAGGAGAAACGGTCTCGAGACGTGTGATGGATTTCAGCACAGTAGGAGGCACAATATGTGGGACAGGGATTTACAGCTTTGGAAGAATGAGAGGGGAATGAATGCTCCATGGAAACTAGATTTGTCTATTCTGAATTTCTGTCTTGTATACTTAGTGATGAGTTTTGTTATCTCCTTTTACAGCGTATTAGAAGGGGAGATTTTCAGACAGGAAACACAAACCAAACATCACGTCAAGATCTGAAGGAATTAATCTATTCATCAGGACCTGAATATCATCGGCCTTGGAGAAATGTGTGTTGTTTTGCCTTTGGGAAAAAATTTCAAATATCAGTGTGACTGGAAAAGCACCGAGACACACACACCCGAGTGAGAGTGTTCCAGTGCACTGCCTGTGGAAAGAGCTTTAACCAGTTACACAGCCTGAAAAAACATTGCACCATTCACAGCGCGGAGAAACTGTTAACGTGTTGTGTGCGTGGGCGAGGTTTCAACTGATCATCCAACCACGGAGAGTCACAAGGATACCCGCAGCACGGAGAAACCGTGGAAATGTGGTGACTGTGGGAAGGTATTCAGATCACCGTCTGAGCTGGAAATTCATCGACACAGTCACACTGGGGAGAGACCGTTCACCTGCTCAGAGTGTGGAAGAGATTCACTCAGTCATTCAACCCTACTGAGACATCAGCAATTTCACAAGTGACTGCAGGGGTTGGAATCTGCTGTTAATCATATCCCGATTGAACCATGTTCATTCTGACAGTTGGGGTTTGTTTCTGCTGATATTAATAACCCTATAACTGGGCTGGAGTTTAATATTCTGGATATATTGCTGATGGTGTTCTCGGGGCTGCAGTGTCCATTTAAGAAATGCCGTGTGTTTTCTTTCCCCTTAATTCAGCGACTCTCAACAGAAATTTAGTTTGCAATAAAATTATGAACTTTTACTTTAATCCTAAATTGATCTTTGGTACAAAATCTACAATAGTGTGTGAAAGTTTCCACTGAATAAAATCTTCAATTAGAAAGAGCTTGCTGACAATTCTTACTGACTTGCACATTATACACAGTGGCCCCTCCATTATCCACCAGAAAGAAGGGCAATGGGAATTGGTGGGGAATCAGTGTCCCCAAATGTTGCCCCATCGTCTGGTGTAGCAATCCCCTTGGCACAGGAATAGAGACAAGTCTAGACCAAACCTGTGTGCAGGACTCCAGGTGTGGTCTTACCACCGCCCTGTACAGTTGTAGCAAGACTTCCCTACTTTTATACTCCATCCCCCTTGCAATAAAGGCTAGCATTTCATTTGCCTCCTTGATTATTTGTGCAACTGCACGATACAGGATACCTGCCATTGATCTAATCAACCCAGACACGTGCCATGCACACCTTCAATGGTTCCTGTCAAGAAGGAAGAGGGACATACACACATTCCTTAACTATGGAGCCAGATCAGTTCCCAAGGAAGGTTTGCATTGTACTACACAGCAGGAGAGCTGATCATGCCCCTGTCTGGGCCAGGAAGTCGAATACACTGATAATCAAGAGGTAATTAACCATTGGAAGAGCCGGCAAGGGAACAGCGGGAAATATGTTTGATGCTGTGATTATGAAAAAAGGACCACCTCGGAGCGAGGGCACTGCAGTGAAGGAAGATGCAGGGTGGCCAACTGGTCCCGGCCTACAATCGACACCAGAACAACCAGCTGTGTGGGTGATTATAAGTTTCAGTCAAACTGTAGGGGAATTGTCCAAGTAGTTTTGTAATCGCAGTCGAATCACGGTAAGGTTTTAAACTGATATTTTGTGTTAGGTTTCAGGTAACCTTGTGTAGGGGTTTTGTATTGTGGGTTCTGTGTTATTCCGGTCGAATCTCAGGGAGCTTGTGTACTGGGGAATAACGCAAGTTCAATAAACATACAAGTTTAAGGTTGAGCCAAAACCCTGTGCTGAGTGTATTTTGTTCTTATAAATCCTGAAGTCAAGAACTGTTGGTGAGAGGTTACGGAATCTCCTACAGGCACCACCCAGTGTGACTGAGTCACAGTTCCGCCATTCAATTAGATCGTGGCTGATCTGTATCTTAACTCCGTCTACCTGCCTTGGTTCCATCACTCTTAATACCCTTGCCTAAGAAGAATCTATCAACCACAGTTTTGGAATTTTCAATTGGCCTCCAGCCTCAGTTTTATGGGGAACAGAGTTCTGGATTTCCACAACCTTTAAGAACATAAGAAATAGGAGCAGGAGTAGGCCATACGGCACCTCGAGCCTGCTGCGCCATTCAATAAGATCCAGGATGATCTTGTACTTCAGCTCCACTTTTCCGCAGTATCCCCGTATCCCTTGATTCCTTTAGTGTCCAAACAGCGTTCTATCTCATCCCTGAATATAGTCAATGACTCAGCATCCACAGTCCTCTGGGGTAGAGAATTCTAAAGATTCACGACGCTCTGAGTGCAGAAATTTCTCATCAGCTCAGTCCTAAATGGCCGACCCCGTATCCTGAGACTATAACCCTTAATTCTAGACTCTCGAGCCAAGAGAAACAGATTCTCACCATTTGTGTGAGGAAGTGCTTCCTGACATCACCCCGGAACCTCAGTGGTGGGAAATTTATTGGAAAAAAATCCTGAGGGACAGGATAAATCTTCATTTGGAAAGATATGGATTAATGAAGGACAGTCAGCATGGATTTGTTAAGGGAAGGTCGTGTCTGACTAACGATTGAATCTTGAGAGGAGGTAACCTCTCTGGTAGTGTGTATGATGCAGTGTATATGGATTTTAGCAAAGCTTTTGATATGGTCCCACATGGCAGACTGGTCATAGACATAGAAACATAGAAAATAGGTGCAGGAGCAGGCCATTCAGCCCTTCTAGCCTGCACCGCCATTCAATGAGTTCATGGCTGAACATGAAACTTCAGTACCCCCTTCCTGCTTTCTCGCCGTACCCCTTGATCCCCCGAGTAGTAAGGACTTCATCTAACTCCCTTTTGAATATATTTAGTGAATTGGCCTCAACTACTTTCTGTGGTAGAGAATTCCACAGGTTCACCACTCTCTGGGTGAAGAAGTTTCTCCTCATCTCGGTCCTAAATGGCTTACCCCTTATCCTTAGACTGTGACCCCTGTTCTGGACTTCCCCAACATTGGGAACATTCTTCCTGCATCTAACCTGTCTAAACCCGTCAGAATTTTAAACGTTTCTATGAGGTCCCCTCTCATTCTTCTGAACTCCAGTGAATACAAGCCCAGTTGATCCAGTCTTTCTTGATAGGTCAGTCCCACCATCCCGGGAATCAGTCTGGTGAATCTTCGCTGCACTCCCTCAATAGCAAGAATGTCCTTCCTCAAGTTAGGAGACCAAAACTGTACACAATACTCCAGGTGTGGCCTCACCAAGGCCCTGTACAACTGTAGCAACATCTCCCTGCCCCTGTACTCAAATCCCCTCGCTATGAAGGCCAACATGCCATTTGCTTTCTTAACCGCCTGCTGTACCTGCATTCCAACCTTCAATGACTGATGTACCATGACACCCAGGTCTCGTTGCACCTTCCCTTTTCCGAATCTGTCACCATTCAGATAATAGTCTGTCTCTCTGTTTTTACCACCAAAGTGGATAACCTCACATTTATCCACATTATACTTCATCTGCCATTTATTTGCCCACTCACCTAAACTATCCAAGTCACTCTGCAGCCTCATAGCATCCTCCTCGCAGCTCACACTGCCACCCAACTTAGTGTCATCCGTAAATTTGGAGATACTACATTTAATCCCCTCGTCCTAATCATTAATGTACAATGTAAACAGCTGGTGCCCCAGCACAGAACCTTGCGGTACCCCACTAGTCACTGCCTGCCATTCTGAAAAGTACCCATTTACTCCTACTCTTTGCTTCCTGTCTGACAACCAGTTCTCAATCCACGTCAGCACACTACCCCCAATCCCATGTGCTTTAACTTTGCACATTAATCTCTTGTGTGGGATCTTGTCGAAAGCCTTCTGAAAGTCCAAATATACCACATCAATTGGTTCTCCTTTGTCCACTTTACTGGAAACATCCTCAAAAAATTGCAGAAGATTTGTCAACATGATTTCCCTTTCACAAATCCATGCTGACTTGGAACTATCATGTCACCATTTTCCAAATGCGCTGCTATGACATCCTTAATAATTGATTCCATCATTTTACCCACTACTGAGGTCAGGCTGACCGGTCTATAATTCCGTTTTCTCTCTCCCTCCTTTTTTAAAAAGTGGGGTTACATTGGCTACCCTCCATTCGATAGGAACTGATCCAGAGTCAATGGAATGTTGGAAAATGACTGTCAATGCATCTGCTATTTCCAAGGCCATCTCCTTAAGTACTCTGGGATGCAGTCCATTAGGCCCTGGGGATTTATCGGCCTTCAATCCCATCAATTTCCCCAACACAATTTCCCGACTAATAAAGATTTCCCTCAGTTCCTCCTCCTTACTAGTCCCTCTGACCCCTTTTATATCCGGAAGGTTGTTCGTGTCCTCCTTAGTGAATACCGAACCAAAGTACTTGTTCAATTGGTCTGTCATTTCTTTGTTCCCCGTTATGACTTCCCCTGATTCTGACTGCAGGGGACCTACATTTGTCTTTACTAACCTTTTTCTCTTTACATATCTATAGAAACTTTTGCAATCCGTCTTAATGTTCCCTGCAAGCTTCTTCTCGTACTCCATTTTCCCTGCCCTAATCAAACCCTGTCTTCCTCTGCTGAGTTCTAAATTTCTCCCAGTCCCCGGGTTCGCTGCTATTTGTGGCCAATTTGTATGCCACTTCCTTGGCTTTAATACTATCCCTGATTTCCCTTGATAGCCACGGTTGAGCCACCTTCCCTTTTTTATTTTTACGCCAGACAGGAATGTACAATTGTTGTAATTCATCCATGCGGTCTCTAAATGTCTGCCATTGCCCATCCACAGTCAACCCCTTAAGTATCATTCGCCAATCTATGCTAGCCAATTCACGCCTCATACCTTCAAAGTTACCCTTCTTTAAGTTCTGGACCATGGTCTCTGAATTAACTGTTTCATTCTCCATCCTAATGCAGAATTCCACCATATTATGGTCACTCTTCCCCAAGGGGCCTCGCACAATGAGATTGCTAATTAATCCTCTCTCATTACACAACACCCAGTCTAAGATGGCCTCCCCCCTAGTTGGTTCCTCGACATATTGGTCTAGAAAACCATCCCTTATGCACTCCAGGAAATCCTCCTCCACCGTATTGCTTCCAGTTTGGCTAGCCCAATCTATGTGCATATTAAAGTCACCCATTATAACTGCTGCACCTTTATTGCATGCACCCCTAATTTCCTGTTTGATGCCCTCCCCAACATCACTACTACTGTTTGGAGGTCTGTACACAACTCCCACTAACGTTTTTTGCCCTTTGGTGTTCTGCAGCTCTACCCATATAGATTCCACATCATCCAAGCTAATGTCTTTCCTAACTATTGCATTAATCTCCTCTTTAACCAGCAATGCTACCCCACCTCCTTTTCCTTTTATTCTATCCTTCCTGAATGTTGAATACCCCTGGATGTTGAGTTCCCAGCCCTGATCATCCTGGAGCCACGTCTCCGTAATCCCAATCACATCATATTTGTTAACATCTATTTGCACAGTTAATTCATCCACCTTATTGCGGATACTCCTTGCATTAAGACACAAAGCCTTCAAGCTTGTTTTTTTAACACCCTTTGTCCTTTTAGAATTTTGCTGTACAGTAGCCCTTTTTGTTCATGAAAGTAAAAACCCATGAGATCCAGTGCAAAGTGGCAAGTTAGATCCAAAATTGGCTCACGCTGGAAGCAAAGGGTAATGGTTGATGGGTGTTTTTGTGACTGGAAGGCTTTATCCAGTGGGTTCTGCAGGGCTCAGTGCTGGGTCCCTTGTTTTTTTTGGTATATATCAATGACTTGGACTTGAATGTTGGGGGTATGATTAAGAAGTTTGCAGGTGACACTAAAATAGGCTGTGTGGTTTAGAATTAAGAAGAAAGCTGCAGACTGCAGGAAGATATCAATGTACTGGTCAGGGCGGCAGAACAGTGGCAAATAGAATTCAATCTGGATAAGTGTGAGGTAATGTATTTGGGAAGGTCTAACAAGGCAAGGGAATACACATTAAGTGGTACAACACTGAAAATTGTAGAGGAACAGAGGGACCTTGGGGTGCAGGTCCACAGATCCCTGAAGGTGGCAGGCCAGGTAAATAAAGTGGTTAAGAAGGCATATGGAATACTTGCCTTTATTAGTTGAAGCATGGAATACAACAGCTGGGAGGTTATGCTAGAACTGGTTAGGCCGCAGCTGGAATACTGTGTGCAGTTCCGGTCGCCACATTACAGGAAAGATGTGATTGTACTGGAAAGGGTACAGAGGAGATTTACAAGAATGTTGCCTGGACTGGAGCATTTTGGCTATGAAAATAGATTGGAGATGCTGGATCTGTTTTCTATGGAACAGAGGAGGCTGAGGGGAGACCTGATTGAAGTGTATAAAATTATGAGGGGCCTGGATAGAGTGGATAGGAAGGCCGTGTTTCCCTTGGCAGAGGAGTCAACAACCAGGGGGCATAGATTTAAAGTAATTGGTTTAGAGGAGATGCAAAGGGAAATTTCTTCACCCAGAGGACGGCGGGTGTCTGGAACTCACTGCCTGAAGGGCGGTAGAGGCAGAAACCCTCACCACATTTTTAAAATACTTGGATGTGCACTTAAAGTGCCGTCACCTACAGGGCTACGGACCAAGAGCTAGATAGCGGGATTAGGCTGGATAGCTCTTTGTCGGCCGGCACGGACACGGTGGGTTGAAATGGCCTCCTGCCATGCTGTAAATTTTGATGATTTTATGATTAATGACCTAGATGAAGGGACCGAGTGTAATGTATCCAAATTTGCTGATGATACAAAACTAGGTGGAACAGTAAGCTGTGAGAACACAAGAGTCTGCAAGATATATAGATAGAGACTATGTGAGTGGGCAGTAAGGTGGCAGATGGAGGATAATGTAGGGAAATGTGAGGTTATTCACTTTGGTAGGAACAATAGAAAAACAGAATATCTTTTAAATGGTGAGAAGCTTTTAAATGTTGCCGTTCAGAGAGATTTGGGTGTCCTCGTGCAAGAAACACAGAAAGTGAGCATGCAGGTACATAGAAACATAGAAAATTGCAGGAGTAGGCCATTCGGCCCTTCGAGCCTGCACATCCATTCAACAAGATCATGGCTGATCACCCACCTCAGCACCTCCCCCCCACACCCCCCCAGCCGCAAGGACCACATCCAACTCCCTCCCGAACACATCCAATGAACTGGCATCAACAACTCTCCGCGGCAGGGAACCCCACAGGCCAACAACTCCCCAAGTGAAGAAGTCTCTCCCCATCCCAGCCCCAAACAGCCCACCACCATCCCAAGACCGTGACCCCCACCCCGGCTCCGGACCCACCCAACACCGGGAACACTCCCCCCGCACCCAACCCGCCCCATCCCGTCAGAATCCTTCCCAAATGCCGAACACCCCCGGATGTCGAGCCCCCAGCCCCGGCCACCCCGGAGCCACACCCCCGCGACGCCAACCACACCACATCCACCAACCGCCATCTGCGCAGTCAACCCGTCCACCCCACTCCGAACACTCCCCGCACCGAGGCACAGAGCTCCCAAGCCCGCCCCTCCAACACACTTCGCCCCCCTAGACCTTCGCTGCAATGTGGCCCCTCCCGTCACCGGCCTGGGTATCTCCGCCCCCCCCACCTCCACCACTCTTCCCTCCATCCCCCGCCTCCCCTCAACTTCCCTCTGTATGCAATCAATAAGGAAGGCAAATGGTATGTTGTCCTTTATTGCAAGGGGTTGAGTATAAGAGTAAGGAAGTCTTGCTACAATTGTATAGGGCCTTGTTGAGACCACACCTGGAGTACTGTGCAGTTTTGGTCTCCTTATATAAGGAAGGAAATACTTGCCTCGGACACGGTGCAACAAAGGTTCACAAGATTGATTCCTGGGATGAGGGCTGTCTTATGATGAGATAGCGTGTAGAATGGGCCTATACGCTCTCGAGTTTAGAATAATGAGGTGTGATCTCATTGAAACATACAAGGTTCTGAAGGGAACTGCAGGTTAGATGCTGAGAGGTTGTTTCCCCTGGCGGGAGTGTCTAGAACTAGGGGGCACTGTCTCAGGATCAGGGGTCAGCCATTTAAGACAGAGATGAGGAGGAATTTCTTCACTCAGAGGGTTGTGAATCTTAAGAATTCTTTGCCCCAGAGGTCTGTGGATGCTCAGGTCTATTCAAGGCTGAGACAGATAGATTTTTGGACTCTAGGTGAATCAAGGAACATGACGATCAGGCAGGAAAGTGGAGTTGAGGTCGATGATCAGCCATGATCTTACTGAATGGCGGAGCAGGCTCGAGGGATCTTATGGCCTACTCCTGCTCTGCTCCTATTTCTTAAGTTCTTATGTTGACATTCAGGGGGCTCTAGATTTATTAGTCCCACCCTTTTTCTTTAAGGTAACATACTTCCTCTGAACCGTCATTATCTCCTCCTTGAATGCCTCCCACTGCTCGGAGACTGATTTAGCTTCAACACAAGAATTAGGAATAGGAATATGACATTCGGCCCCTCAAGCCTGCTCCGTCATTCAATGAGATCACGGCTGATCTACCTCAACTCTACCTTCCTGCACTATTCCTGCCCTTGGTTCCCTTAATATCCAAAAATCTATCGATCTCTGTTTTGAATATTCTCAAAGAATGAGCCCCCACAGCCCTCTGGGGTAGAGAATTCCAAAGATTCACCACCCTCTGAGTGAAGAAGTTTCTCCTCATCTCAGCCCTAAATGGCCAAATCCTTATTCTGAGACTGTGGCCCCCTAGTTCTAGACTCCTCAGCCAGAGGAAACATCCTGCCTTCATCTACCCTGTCAAGCCCTGTAAGAATTTTGTATGTTTCAATGAGATCACCTCTCATTCTTCTAAACTCTAAAGAATATAGACCTAGTCTACTCAATCCTTCCTCATCGGACAATCCCCCCCCCATCTCAGGAATTCAGTCTGGTGAACCTTCCTTGCCATCCTCAATGGCAAGTACATCCTTGCTTAGGTAAGCAGCCAAAACTGTACACAATATTCAGCTGCAGTCTCACCAGGGCCCTATATAATTGCAGTAAGACCTCTTTATTCTTGTACTCAAATCCTCTTGTAATAAAAGCCAAAATACCATTTGTTTTCTTAATTACTTGCTGTGCCTGCATATTAACTTTATGATTCGTGTACAAGGTCACCGAGGTCTCTCTGAACACCAAAATTTCCCATCTCTTACCACTTCAAGTAGCTATTTCAAGTAGCTGTTTCCAGTCCACTTTGGCTAAATCACATCTCAGCTTAGTAAAATTGGCTTCTCCCCAACTGAGAACTTTTATTCCTGGTCTATCTTTGCCCTTTTCCACAACTACCCTAAATCTAACTGAATTACGATCACTCACACCAAAATACTGTCCCACTGATACCCCTCCCACCTGCCCGGCTTCAGTCCCTAATACTGTCCAGAACTTCCAACTCTCTTGTTGGGCTTGCTACGTATTGACCCCTCTGCGAAGGGAAATGGATCCTTCCTATCCACTCTATCTAGGCCCCTCATAATTTTATACACCTCATTAAGGTCTCCCCTCAGCCTCCTTTGTCCCAAAGAAAACAAACTATTAAGAGGGTTGGTGGGCTGGAGGAGGTTACAGAGATATGGAGGGGTGAGGCTTTGGAGGGAGTTGAACAAACGGATGAGAATTTTAAAGGCTGATGCCACCAGCCATCTCGCCCTGCACAGCACGTGACTCACTACCAACAGGAAGGATGTTACTTTAACTACCACGAATGCATAATGAGGCAAAATCAATCTCTGTACCTTTAACTAACAGCGACATGGAAAGAGGGAAATGAATGACTTTTAAACATCTGGTCCACTTGGCACTGAAGTGTCTGAAACTCATAATAGGAACTCCATGGAAATAAAATACTGACAGATGTTAAACTGTTTTGTTGACAAAAGAAGTTTTGATTTAACTTTTACAAAATAAATTGTTTAACGGGTTCACACAAACTCACCTGACAGGCCGAATCAAGATCTACCCCTCAAGCACCGCGATTGGTTGCAGAACACACTGCTCCCTTGGCCCTCTGGCCTCTGAGCTCTCTTCATGTTGGTTCCCAGGGCAATCAATCACCACTCGCCAACATTGCGCTGCCAGATTAAGTTGAGAGGCTCGGAGGAAGAAATAAAATGAGGCCGTGAATCTGAATTAAGAAATAAAATTAGAGAAGCATGATTAAATGAATTAGGAGAGGCAATATAAACTAAAGGGTACAATCCTAAACAGGGTGCATGAACAGTGAGACCTGCGGGTATATGTGCACAAATCGCTGAAGGTGGCAGGACTGGTTGAGAAAGCAGTTAAAAAACCTTACAGGATCCTGGGCATCACAGAGTACAAAAGGAAAGGATGTTATGATGAACCTTTGTAAAACCCTGGTTCGGCCTCAATTGGAGTATTGTGTCCAATTCTGTGCACCACACATTAGGATGTGATGCCTTAGAGAGGGTGCAGAAAAGATTGACAAAGATGATTCACGAGATGAGGGACTTCAGTTACATGGATTGACTGGAGAAGCTGGGTTGTTCTCCTTGGAGCAGGGAAGGTGGAAAGGAGAATTGATAGAGGTGTTCAAAATCATGAGGGATCTGGACAGAGTAGCTAGAAACTGTTCCCATTGGCAGAAGGGTCGAGAACCAGAGGAATGAACAAAATGTTGAATCATTGTGGGTGTAGATTAGAGATAGTAAGGGGAAAAAGTCACTGGTGGACGTAGTTTATAGGCCCCCAAATAATAACTTCACGGTGGGGTGGGTTATAATCAAGGGAATAATGGAGGCATGTGAAAAAGGAACGGCAGTAGTCATGGGGGATTTTAACCTACATATGGATTGGTCAACTCAAATCGCACGGGGTAGCCTGGAGGAGGAATTCATAGAATGCATACGGGATTGTTTCTTAGAACAGTATGCAACAGAACCTACAAGGGAGCAAGCTATCTTAGATCTGGTCCTGTGTAATGAGACAGGAAAAATAAACGATCTCCTCGTAAAAGATCCTCTCGGAATGAGTGATCACAGTATGGTTGAATTTGTAATACAGATTGAGGGTGAGGAAGTTGTGTCAGAAACGAGCGTACTATGCTTAAACAAAGGGGACTACAGTGGGATGAGGGCAGAGTTGGCTAAAGTAGATTGGAAACACAGACTAAACGGTGGCACAATTGAGGAACAGTGAGGACTGTTAAGGAGCTCTTTCATAGTGCGCAACAAAAATATATTCCAGTGAAAAAGAAGGGCGGTAAGAGAAGGGATAACCAACCGTGGATAACCAAGGAAATAAAGGAGAGTATCAAATTAAAAACCAATGTGTATAAGGTGGCCAAGGTTAGTGGGAAACTAGAAGATTGGGAAAATTTTAAACATCAGCAAAGAATTACTAAAAAAGCAATAAAGAAAGGAAAGATTGATTACGAAGGTAAACTTGCGCAAAACATAAAAACAGATAGTAAAAGCTTTTACAGATATATAAAACGGAAAAGAGTGACTAAAGTAAATGTTGGTCCCTTAGAAGATGAGAAGGGGGATTTAATAATGGGAAATGTGGAAATGGCTGAGACCTTAAACAATTATTTTGCTTCGGTCTTCACAGTGGAAGACACAAAAACCATGCCAAAAATTGCTGGTCACAGGAATGTGGGAAGGGAGGACCTTGAGACAATTACTATCACTAGTGGGGTAGTGCTGGACAGGCTAATGGGTCTCAAGGTCCCCTGGTCCTGATGAAATGCATCCCAGGGTATTAAAAGAGATGGCGGAAGTTATAGCAGATGCATTCGTTATAATCTACCAAAATTCTCTGGACGCTGGGGAGGTACCAGCGGATTGGAAAGCAGCTAATGTAACGCCTGTTTAAGAAAGGGGGCAGACAAAAGGCAGGTAACTATAGGCCGGTTAGTTTAACATCTGTAGTGGGGAAAATGCTTGAAACTATCATTAAGGAAGAAATAGCAGGACATCTAGATAGGAATAATGCAATCAAGCAGGCACAGCATGGATTCATGAAGGGGAAATCATGTTTAACTAATTTACTGGAATTATTTGAGGATATAACGAGCATGGTGGAAAGAAGTGTACCGATGGATGTGGTGTATTTAGATTTCCAAAAGGCAGTCGATAAGGTGCCACACAAAAGGTTACTGCGGAAGATAGAGGTACGCGGAGTCAGAGGAAATATATTGGCATGGATCGAGAATTGACTGGCTAACAGAAAGCAGAGAGTCGGGATAAATGGGTCCTTTCCAGGTTGGAAATCGGTGGTTAGTGGTGTGCCACAGGGATCGGGACCACAACTGTTTACAATATACATAGATGACCTGGAAGAGGGGACAGAGTGTAGTGTAACAAAATTTGCAGATGACACAAAGATTAGTGGGAAAGCGGGTTGTGTAGAGGACACAGAGAGGCTGAAAGAGATTTGGATAGGTTAAGCGAATGGGCTAAGGTTTGGCAGATGGAATACAATGTCGGAAAGTGTGAGGTCATCCATCTTGGGGAAAAAAAACAGTAAAAGGGAATATTATTTGAATGGGGAGAAATTACAACATGCTGTGGTGCAGAGGGACTTGGGGGTCCTTGTCCATGAATCCCAAAAAGTTAGTTTGCAGGTAATCAGGAAGGCAAATGGAATGTTGGCCTTCATTGCGAGAGGGATGGAGTACAAAAGTAGGGAGGTCCTGCTGCAACTGTATAGGGTATTGGTAAGGCCGCACCTGGAGTACTGCGTGCAGTTTTGGTCACCTTACTTAAGGAAGGATATACTAGCTTTGGAGGAGGTACAGAGACAATTCACTAGGCTGATTCCAGAGATGAGGGGGTTACCTTATGATGATAGATTGAGTAGACTGGGTCTTTACTCGTTGGAGTTCAGAGGGATGAGGGATGATCTTATAGAAACATTTAAAATAATGAAAGGGATAGACAAGAGGGAGGCAGAGAGGTTATTTCCACTGGTCAGGGAGACTAGAACTGGGGGCACAGCCTCAAAATACGGGGGAGCCAATTTAAAACCGAGTTGAGAAGGCATTTCTTCTCCCAGAGGGTTGTGAATCGGTGGAATTCTCTGCCCAAGGAAGCAGTTGAGGCTAGCTCATTGAATGTATTCAAGTCACAGATAGATAGATTTTTAACCAATAAGGGAATTAAGGGTTACGGGGAGCGGGCGGGTAAGTGGAGCTGAGTCCACGGCCAGATCAGCCATGATCTTATTGAATGGCGGAGCAGGCTCGAGGGGCTAGATGGCCTACTCCTGTTCCTAATTCTTATGTTCTTATGAGACGGATTTAAGGTAATTGGCAAGAAAACCAAAGGCGACTTAAGAAAAATCTACTTTGCGCAGCGAGTGGTTAGGAATGCACAGCCTGAAAGCGTGGTGGAGGCAGACTCAATCACAGCTTTCAAAAGGGAATTGGATATGTATCTGAAAGAAAACATTTTGCAGGGCTGGGGGAAAGGGCAGGTCAGTGGGACTAGCTGGGAGCCGGCAAGGGCTCGACGGGCCGAAAGGCCTCCCGTGCTGTAACCATTCTCTCATTGTGTGAGCAGAACCACTCTGTTCCCTGACTCAATCTGAAGCCTTCCTCATTGTGAGCACCTCGGTGTTAAACCTTCACTGCTCCAAGGAGAACCATCCCAGATGCTGCAGCCATCATCTTATTGAATGGTGGCAGGCTCGAGGGGCCAAATGGCCGACTCATCTCCTATTTCTTATGTTCTCATGTATTCATGTCACTTTTCCCCATCCTGCACCTGATGGCCTCCCTGCAGTAAGATGGCCGCCGCGCATGCTCCCTACTCTGTAGTGGGACAATGGTAAGCATTGTGACGTCAAGAAAGCCCCGCCCCTGTTGCTCCCTGCTCCCCACGAGGGCGGACCGTGCAAAGATGGCGACCGAACTCCTCGCAACCCCCCAACAGTAACCAAGGCCCGTCCCCGCCCGAAGGCGCCCCGCAGCCGCCGCCGACCAAATCTCGCCGTCTGCGCGTGCACGTGAGTATGTAAGTCCGCAGGGAGGCTGGGCGCGGTGCCCGGGCCGCTCCTCCATCCTGCGTGGCAGCTGTGAAACGTCGTCCGGCCGGGGCATCCTCCCACAATAGGCTGGCCCCGCGCCTGCGCACAACTCTGCCGCCTCACCCGGGCCCCCGAGGTCAAAGGCCGTGAGCAGAGCCCACCACCAAACCACCAACCGCCAAACCGCCCGCGCGCCGCCACTCAGCCCGCAGCCAATGGCAAGGCGGCGCGGGGCACCAGCCCACATAGCACGCGCTGCTCCGCGCCAATCAGCGGCGGGGGGCGGGCCGCGGGACCAATCAATTAATCGGCGAACAATCCAGGGCGCGCGGTGCTCAAGGTGAAATCTCTCTGGCGACACAAACAGAAGATGCTGGAAGTGTCCGCTGTTCACGCAGCATCTGTGGGCGCGGGTCTGTCACAACTGGAGAGTGTTGGGAAAGAACAGGTCCTGAAGGAGTACTGAAAGGGAGAGGGGAAGGAAGGACAACAGGGATGGTCTGTGATGAGGGGGGAGGGAGGGAGGCAGGAGAGATAAGAGAGACAGAAAGGAGGATGGGCCGAATTCAAATGGTAACGACATGAGTTAGAACAACAATAATCGGGATAGGGTGTGAATGGTGGGATAATGACCAGCTCCATTAGAGACAAGGAGAAAAAAACCAGCCTCCCGGGAGGGAGACCATAAGAAATAGAAGCAGGAGTGGGCCACCCGGCCGCCCGATCCTGCTCCCCATTCAATAAGATCATGGCTGGTCTGATCATTGACTCAGCTCCACTTCCCTGCCCGCTCCCCAGAACCCTTTACTCCCTTATCGCTCAAAAATCTGCATCTCCACCTTAAATATATTCAATGGCCCAGCCTCCACAGCTCTCTGGGGCAGAGAATTGCACAGATTTACAACCCTCAGAGAAGAAATTCCTCCTCATCTCAGTTTTAAATGGGCAGCCCCTTATTCTGAAACTATGTCACCTAGATACAGAGAAAAGCTTGCTCTACACTATCCCATCAAAAACTGCCAGGGCAGGTACAGCATAGGTTAGACAGAAAGGTTTAGGCTGGGTGTTCCAGAACTTGGAGCCTGGGCAGAGCCACCAAAGCCACCACTTGTTGAACAATTATAATCAGGGCTGCTCAGGAAGACAGATATCTCATGGGTGGGGGCAGGGAGGTGCGGTTGTGGGGCTGGAGGAGTTTACAGAGCTAGGGAGGGGTGAGGCCATGGAGGGATTTGAAAATAAGTATTGGAATTTTAAAATCAAGGCGTTGCTTAATCAGAAGCCAATGTAGGTCAGCGAGCACTGGGGTGATGGGTGAGCAGGACTTGGTGCGAGTTAGGACATGGGCAGCCGAGTTTTGGATCAACTCTAATTTATGGAGGGTAGAATGTGGGAGGAGTGCATTGGACTAGTCAAAACCAGAAGTAACAAAGGCATGGATGAGTGCTTCAGCAGTGGATGAGCTGAGGCAAGAGCAGAGGTGGGCGATGTTACACAGGTGGAAATAGGCAATCTTAGTTATGCTGTGGATATGTAGACACAAAAACTTATTTCAGTGTTCAGTATGATACCAAGGTTGCAAACAGTCTGGTTCAGCCTCAGACAGAAGTTGAGGAGAGGGATGGAGTCAGTGGCTAGGGAATGGAGTTTGTGGCTATGGCAATTACAAATATCAGAATATTTCACAGGCTATCACGTGTAAAATGTGTGGATGAGTTAGTTAAATTCAATCGGTTCCAAAACCGGGTTAACTGATACAGAAAGTAACGGATTTCAAATCTTATGCAAGACAGTTCAACAAAGGATTTCAGCTGAGTTTAAAGTGAGACACTGCAGTTAAGTCTACTACAACCACAATTCATGTACTCAAACAGAACAAGTTTGGGGTTTGATATGATGGAAGGCAAACTAGGTGAGAAGTGATATGTTAGATTACGAAAATGCATTAAAATGGAACATCAATTGGTCTCCTGTGATCATGGAGGAATCAAATATTTGACACACTGTGTTTGAAACACAGATAATTTATTCAACGTTTATACAGGGTATTAATTTCCAGCTCAGATATAGGGGTTATTAAGATCATAAGAAACAAAGAAGAGCTGCCAGAATGAATATGGTTCAGTGCCCAATGCAATCACAGTAGAAACATAGAAACATAGAAAATAGGTGCAGGAGTAGGCCATTCGGCCCTTCGAGCCTGCACCACCATTCGATAAGATCATGGCTAATCATTCCCTCAGTACCCCTTTCCTGCTTTCTCTCCATACCCCTTGATCCCCTTAGCCGTAAGGGCCATATCTAACTCCCTCTTGAATATATCCAATCAACTGGCATCAACAAGTGTCTGCGGTAGGGAATTCCACAGGTTAACAACTCTCTGAGTGAAGAAGTTTCTCCTCATCTCAGTCCAAAATGGCCTACCCCTTATCCTAAGACTGTATCCCCTGGTTCTGGACTTCCGCAACATCGGAAACAATCTACCCGCATCTAACCTGTCTCGTCCTGTCAGAATCTTGTATGTTTCTGAGATTCCCTCTCATTCTTCTAAACTCCAATGTATAAAGGCCCAGTTGATCCAGTCTCTCCTCATATGTCAGTCCAGCCATCCCGAGAATCAGTCTGGTGAACCTTTGCTGCACTCCCTCAATAACAAGAACATCCTTCCTCAGATTAGGAGACCAAAACTGAACACAATATTCCAGGTGAGGCCTCACCAAGGCCCTGTACAACTGCAATAAGACCTCCCTGCTCCTATACTCAAATCCCCTAGCAATGAAGGCCAACATACCATTTGCCTTCTTTACCGCCTGCTGTACCTGTATGCCAACTTTCAATGACTGATGAACCATGACACCCAGGTGTCATTGCACCTCGCCTTTTCCTAATCTGCCACCATTCAGATAATATTCTGTCTTTGCGTTTTTGCCCCCGAAGTGGATAACCTCACATTTATCCACATTATACTGCATCTGCCATGCATTTGTCCACTCACCTAACCTGTCTAAGTCACCCTGCAGCCTCTTAGCGTCCCCCTCACAGCTCACATCGCCACCCAGTTTGTGTCATCTGCAAACTTAGAGATATTACACTCAATTCCTTTATCGAAAACATTGATGTATATTGCAAAGAGCTGGAGTCCCAGCACTGAGCCGTCTGGCACTCCACTAGTCACTGTATGCCATTCTGAAAAGGACCCGTTTATCCCGACTCTGATTCCTGTCTGCCAACCAGTTCTCTATCCGCATCAGTATATTACCCCCAATACCATATGCTTTGATTTTGCACACCAATCTCTTGTGTGGGACCTTGTCAAAAGCCTTTTAAAAGTCCAAATACACCACATCCACTGGTTCTCCCTTGTCCACTCTACCAGTTACATCCTCAAAAAATTCCAGAAGAGTTGTGAAGCATGATTTCCCCTTCATAAATCCATGCTAAGTTGGACCAATCCTGTCACTGCTTTCCAAATGCGCTGCTATTTCATCCTTAGTAATTGATTCCAACATTTTCCCAACCACTGATGCAGACTATCAGGCCCCAGGGATTTATCAGCCTTCAATCCCATCAATTTTCCTAACACAATTTCCCGACAATAAGGATATCCTTCAGTTCCTCCTTCTCACGAGATCCTCCGTCCCCTAGTACTTCCGGAAGGTTATTTGTGTCTTCCTTAGTGAAGACAGAACCAAAGTATTTGTTCAATTGGTCTGTCATTTCTTTTTTCCCCATTATAAATTTACCTGAATCTGACTGCAAGGGACCTATGTTTGTCTTCACTAATCTTTTTCTTTTCACATATCTATAGAAGCTTTTGCAGTCAGTTTTTATGTTCCCGGCAATCTTCTTCTCATACTCTATTTTCCCCCTCTTAATTAAACCCTTTATCCTCCTCTGCTGAATTCTAAATTTCTCCCAGTCCTCAGGTCTGCTGCTTTTTCTGGCCAATTTATATGCTTCTTCCTTGGATTTAACACTATCCTTAATTTCCCTTGTTAGCCACGGTTGAGCCACCTTCCCCGTTTTATTTTTACTCCAGACTATTGCTGGAGTTCATCCATGTGATCTGTAAATGTTTGCCATTGCCTGTCCACTGTCAACCCTTTAAGTATCACTCGCCAGTCTATTCTAGCCAATTCACGCCTCAAACCATCAAAGTTACCTTTCCTAAAGTTCAGGACCCTAGTTTCTGAATTAACTGTGTCACTCTCCATCCTAATAAAGAATTCTACCATGTTATGTCCATTCTTCCCCAAGGGGTCTCACACAACAAGATTGCTAATTAGTCCTTTCTCATTACACATCACCCAGTCGAGGATGGCCAGCTCCCTGGTTGGTTCCTCGACATATTGGTCTAGAAAACTATCCCTAATACACTCCAGGAAATCCTCCTCCACCGCATTGCTACCAGTTGGTTAGCACAATCAATATGTAGATTAAAGTCACCCATGATAACTGCTGTACCTTTATTGCATGCATCCCTAATTTCTTGTTTGATGCTGTCCCCAACCTTACTACTACTGTTTGGTGGTCTGTACACAACTCCCACTAGCGTTTTCTGCCCCTTGGTATTCCGCAGCTCCACCCATACCGATTCCTCATCATCCAAGCTAATGTCTTTTCTTACTATTGCATTAATTTCCTCCTTAACCAGCAATGCCACCCCGCCTCCTTTTCCTTTCTGTCTATCCTTCCTAAATGTTGAATACCCCTGGATGTTGAGTTCCCAGCCTTGATCACCCTGGAGCCATGTCTCCGTGATGCCAATTACATCATACCTGTTAACTGCTATCTGCGCAGTTAATTTGTCCACCTTATTCCGAATACTCCTCGCAGTGAGGCACCGAGCCTTCAGGCTTGTCTTTTTAACACACTTTGCCTCTCTAGAGTTTTGCTGCAATGTGGCCCTTTTTGCTTTTTGTCTTAGGTTTCACTGCCCTCCACTTTTACTTTTCTTCTTTCTATCTTTTGCTTCTGCCCTCATTCTACTTCCCTCTGTCTCCCTGCATAGGTTCCATCCCTGCATTTGTAAATAGAAATCCTGTTCTATTTACAAATGCAGCCATTGTCCTCAGCCCATTTAAAACTGAGCTGAGGAGGAATTTCTTCTCTCTGAGGGTTGCAAATCTGTAGAATTGTCTGCCTCAGAGAGCTGTGAGGTTTGGGACATTGAATATATTTAAGGTGGAGATACACAGATTTTTGAGCGATAAGGGAGTAAAGGGTTCTGGGGAGCGGGCAGGGAAGTGGAGCTGAGTCTATGATCAGAGCAGGCATGATCTTATTGAATGGGGAGCAGGCTCGGGGGTCCGGGTGGCCCACTCCTGCTCCTATTTCTCATGGTCATGTACCCAGCATGCCCCACGGGGGAGAATGTGCCTCCCCCAGACTACAGGAGCTCAATGCACAGGTGCGGGTCCTGGCTGGCTTTGGAGCATGCGCGGTGCGTGTAATGGTGGAGGCGACATGTTTTGCACAGGCTCCTCCGAAGCGTCCTTTTCAGCGGGATGGAGGGGAGTAATGGACCAGCGGGGAGCCGGGGAGGCTTCATAAACAACCGGTGCCCATCGCAAGCCCGGAATAATAACTGGAATATTGGCGGTTGCAGCTTTGGGGCTTTCTCCCGGTCACAGGCCCAGGCTAACGGTGGCCATCTTCGTGCAGGAAGGCGAGTCAGCGCTCCGCCACCTCGATTCAGTGAGTGGCAAAGCACATGTGCGGCCATCTTGGTGCAGCAACAAAGTGAATGATATCAGTGCCTGGAACTGAACCCAGCCAGAGTCAGCACCTTCAGGGGAGGGGAACCAGCGAGTGTGAAACTGATCCCAGCCACATTCAGCACCTTCAGGGGAGGGGATCCAGCGAGTGTGAAACTGATCACAGCCACAGTCAGTACCTTCAGGGGAGGGGATCCAGTGAATGTAGAACTGAACCCAGTCAGAATCAGCACCATCAGGGGAGGAGAGGGAAGGGAACCAGTGAGTGTGGAATTGAACCCAGTCAGAGTCAGCACCATCAGGGGAGGAGCTAAACCAGTCAATGCAGAATCGAACCCAAACAGAATCACCACACTCGGGAGGAGAGGGAGGGGAACCAGTGAGTGTAGAACTGAGCCCAGCCAGAGTCAGCACCCTCAGGTGAGGAAAGTGAGGGGAACCAGTGAGTGTAGAACAGAACCCAGCCAGAGTCAGCACCTTCAGGGGAGGAGAGGGAGGGGAACCAGTGACTGTCGAACTGAACACAGCCAGTTTTGGTAGCGAAAACTGGGAGTGGAGGGGAAACAGTCTAGAGCATAAGAAATAGGAGCAGGAGTAGGCCATTTAGCCCTTCGAGCCTGCTCCGCCATTCAATAAGATCATAGCTGATCTGATCATGGACTCGGCTCCACTTCCCTGTCCGCTCCCCATAACCCTGTATTCCCTTATCGCTCAAAAATGTGTCTATCTCCACCTTAAATATATTCAGTGACCCAGCTTCCACAGCTCTTTGGGGTAGAGAATTCCATGGATTTACAGCCCTCTGAGAGAAGAAATTCCTCCTCATCTCAGTTTAAATGGGCGGCCCCTTATTCTGAGACTATGTCGCCTAGTTTTAGTTTCCCTGATGAGTGGAAATATCCTCTCTCCATCCACCTTGTCGAGCCCCCTCATTATCTTATAATTTTCAATAAGATCACCCCACATTCTTCTGAACTCCAATATGTATAGGCCCAACCTACTCAACCTATCCTCATAAGTCAACCCCTCATCTCCGGAATCAACCGAGTGAACCTTCTCTGAACAGCCTCCAATGCAAGTATATCCTTCCTTAAATACAGAGACCAAAACTGTATGCAGTACTCCAGGTGTGGCCTCACCAATACCCTGTACAGTTGTAGCAGGACTTCTCTGCTTTTATACTCTATCCCCTTGCAATAAAGGCCAACATTCCATTTGCCTTCCTGATTACTTGCTGTACCTGCATACTAACTTTTTGTGTTTCATGCACAAGGACTCCCAGGTCCCTCTGTACTGCAGCACTTCGCAATTTTTCTTCATTTAAATTATAATTTGCTTTTCTATTATTTCTGACAAAGTGAATAACCTCACATTTTCCCACATTATACTCCATCTGCCAATTTTTGCCCACTCACTTAGCCTGTCTATATCCCTTTGCAGATTTTTTGTGTCCTCCTCACAATTTGCTTTCCCACCCATCTTTGTGTAATCGGTAAACCTGGCTACATTACACTCAGTCCCTTCATCCAAGTCATTAATATAGATTGTAAATAGTTGGAGACCCAGCACCGATCCCTGCAGCATCCCACTAGTCACTATTTGCCAACCGGAAAATTACCCATTTATCCCTACTCTCTGTTTTCTGTTAGTTAGCCAATCTACTATCTATGTTAATATATTACCCCTAACCCCGTGAGCTTTTATCTTGTGCAGTAACCCTTTTATGTGGCCCCTTATCGAATGCCTTCTAGAAATCCAAATACACCACATCCACTGGTTCCCCCTTATCCACCCTGCTCATTACATCCTCAAAAAAATCCAGAAAATTTGTCAAACATGGTTTTCCTTTCATAAAACCATGCTGACTCTGCTTGATTGAATTATGCTTTTCCAAATGTCCTGCTACTGCTTCCTTAATAATGGACTCTAGCATTTTCCCAACGACAGATGTTAGGCTAACTGGTCTATAGTTTCCTGCTTTTTGTCTGCCTCCTTTTTTAAATAGGGGTGTTACATTTGCGGTTTTCCAATCAGCTGGGACCCCCCCAGAATCCAGGGAATTTTGATAGATTACAACCAATGCAGCCATTATCTGCAGCCACTTCTCTTAAGACCTTAGGATGTAAGGCATCAGGTCCAAGGGTCTTGTCTGTCTTTAGTCCCATTATCTTACCGAGTACCACCTCCTTTGTGATTGTGTTAAGTTCTTCCCCCTCTATAGCCCCTTGACTATCCACTGTTGGGATATTTTTAGTGTCCTCAACCCGTAGAAACTGATACAAAATATTTGTTCAGATTTTCTGCCATCTCCATGTTCACCATCACTGATTCCCCGGTCTCATCTTCTTTAAGTGACCAACATTTATTTAGCCACTCTTTTCCTTTTTATATACCTGTAGAAATTCTAGCTATTTGTTTTTATATTTCGTGCTAGTTTACTTTCATAG
This sequence comes from Pristiophorus japonicus, assembly GCF_044704955.1. Taxonomy (NCBI): domain Eukaryota; kingdom Metazoa; phylum Chordata; class Chondrichthyes; family Pristiophoridae; genus Pristiophorus; species Pristiophorus japonicus. The sequence goes on along the minus strand of NC_091985.1, from coordinate 201,956,536 downwards.
TCTAACTTCCCTTTCTTAATCATTTTTTTAGTCATTCTTTGCTGGTTTTTAAAAGCTTCCCAATCTTCTGTCCTCCCACTAGTTTTAGCCACTTTGTATGCCCTTGTTTTTAATTGGATACCGTCCTTTATTTCTTTAGTTAGCCACGGATGGCTATCTTTTCTTTTACACCCTTTCCTCCTCACTGGAATATATTTTTCTTGAGTTGTGAAATATTTCCTTAAATGTACGCCACTGTTCATCAACCGTCCTACACTTTCATCTATTTTCCCAGTCCACTTTAACCAAATCTGCCCTCATACCTTTGTAGTCTCCATCATTTAAGCTTAGTACGCTGGTTTGAGCTCCAACTTTCTCACCCTCCATCTGAATTTGAAATTCAACCATGCTATGATCACTCATTCAAAGGGGATCATTTACTAGGAGATTGTTTATTAATCGTATCTCATTACACAGGACCAGACCTAATATAGCCAGCACTTCAGAGGAGGTGAGGGAGGGGAACAAGTGAGTGTAGAACTGAACTTGGCCAGATCCAGCTCATTCAGGAGAGGATAGGGAGGGGAACCAGTGAGTGCAGAACTGAACCCAGCCACAGTCAGCACCTTAAGGGGAGGGAAGGGAACCAGTGAGTGTAGAACTGAACACAGTCAGTGTTAGCACCTACAGGGGAGGGGAGGGAGGGGAACCAGTGAGTGTAGAACTGAACCAAGCCAGTGTCAGCACCTACAGGGGAGGGGAGGGAGAGGAACCAGTGATTGTAGAACTGAACCCAGCCAGAGTCAGCACCTTCCGGGGAGGGGAACCAGTGAGTGTAGAACTGAACCCAGCCAGAGTCAGCACCTTCAGAGCAGCAGAGGGTGGGGAATGCGTGATTGAAGAACTGAACCCAGTCAGAATCAGCATAAGAACATAAGAAATAGGAGCAGGAGTAGGCCATGCAGCCCCTTGAATCTTCTCCACCATTTAATACGATCATGGCTGATCCGATCATGGACTCAGGTCCACTTCCCTGCCTGCTCCTCATAACCCCTTATTCTCTTATTGGTTAAGAAACTGTCTATCTCTGTCTTAAATTTATTCAATGACCCAACTTCCACAGCTCTCTGAGGCAGCAAATTCCACAGATTTACAACCGTCAGAGAAGAAATTCCTCCTCATCTGTTTTAAATGGGCAGCCCCTTATTTTAAGATTATGCTCTCTAGTTCTATTCTCCCCTTTCAGTGGAAACATCCTTTCTGCATCCACCTTGTCAAGCACCCTCATAATCTTATACGTTTTGATAAGATCATCTCTCATTCTTCTGAATTCCAATGAGAGAGGCCCAACCTTCACAACCTTTCCTCATAAGTCGACCCCCTTATCTCCGGAATCAACCGAGTGAACCTTCTCTGAACTGCCTCCAAAGCAAGTATGTCCTTTCTTAGATATGGAAACCAAAACTGTACGCAGTATTCTAGGTGTGGCCTTACCAATACACTGTATAACTGTAGCAAGACTTCGCAGCTTTTATACTCCATCCCCTTTGCAATAAAGGCCAAGATTCCATTGGCCTTCCTGATCACTTGGTGTACCTGCATACTTACCTTTTGTGTTTCATGCAGTAGGACCCCCCAGGTCCCGCTGTACTGTAAATTTTCCTTCATTTAAATAATAACTTGCTCTTTGATTTTTTTTTTCTCTGTCAAAGTACAGAACCTCACACTTTCCAACATTATACTCCATCTGCCAAACTTTGGCCCACTCACTTAGCTTGTCTGTGTCGTTTTGCAGATTTTTGTGTCCTCACACATTACTTTTTCTCCCATCTTGGCTACATTACTCAGTCCCTTCATCCAAGTCGTTAATATAGATTGTAAATAGTTGGTGTCCCAGCACTGATCCCTGCGGCACCCCACTAGTTACTGATTGCCAATCCGAGAATTTATTCCGACTCTCTGTTTTCTGATAGTTAGCCAATCCTCTATTCATGCTAATATATTACCCCCAATCCCATGAACTTTTATCTTATGCAGTAACCTTTTATGTGGCACTTTGTCAAATATCTTCTGGAAGTCCAAATACACCACATTCCCCTTCATCCACCCTGCTCGTTACATCCTCAAAGCCAGAGTCAGCACTTTTAGGAGAGGAGAGGGAGGGAAACCAGTTAATGTGGAACTGGGTCCAGCCATAGTCAGCACCTTCAGGGGAGGAGAGGCAGCGGAACCAGAGAGTCTATATCTGAACCCAGCCAGATTCCACTCCTTTCGGAGAAGGAAGTGTACCAGTGAGTGTAGAGCTGAACACAGCCAGAATTGGTGGTGAAAACCGGGAGTGGAGCAGAAACTGTCTAGAAATGTGCGATGGGTTTGGATTTCAGCACAGCAGGAGGGGCAGTGTGTGACAGGGTTTTACAGCTTTGGAAGAACAAGAGACAAAAGAATGTTCCATGGAAACTAGATATGTCCATCCTGAATTTCTGTCTTGTTCGGACAGTGATGAGTTTTGTTACCTCCTTTTACAGCGTATTAGAAGGGGAGATTTTTCAGACAGGAAACACAAACCAAATATCACGTCAAGATCTGACGCAGTCAATTGATTCATCAGGACCTGAATATCATCGGTCTTTGAAAGTGGAAGGAGAAATGTTTGGCTGTTCTTCCTGTGGGAATAGATTTCAAACATCAGTATGACTGGAAAAGCGCCGTGAAACACACACCCGTGTGAGTGTTCCAGCGCACTGCCTGTGGAAAGAGCTTTAACCAGTTACACAGCCTGAAAAAACATCGCACCATTCATAGCGGGGAGAAACTGTAAACGTATTCTGTGTGTGGGCGAGGCTTCAACTGATCATCCAACCTGGAGAGTCACAAGGATACCCGCACCACGGAGAAACCGTGGAAATGTGGTGACTGTGGGAAGGATTCAGAAAACCATCTGAGCTGGAAATACATCGACGCAATCAGGCCATTCACCTGCTCTGAGTGTGGGAAAGGATTCACTACTTCATCCAACCTGCTGAAACACCAGCGAGTTCACACTGGGGAGAGGCCGTTCACCTGCCTTGTGTGTGGGAAGGGATTCACTGTGTCATACGAGCTTGTAAATCACCAGTGAGTTCACACCGGGGAGAGGCCGTTCACCTGCTCTGAGTGTGGGAAAGGATTCACTTGTTCATCCCACCTGCTGAAACACCAGTGAGTTCACACTGGGGAGAGACCGTTCACCTGCTCAGAGTGTGGGAAGGGATTCACTACATTATCCAACCTGCTGAAACACCAGCGAATTCACACTGGGGAGAGGCCGTTCACCTGCTCAGAGTGTGGGAAACGATTCACTCGGTCATCCAACCTCCTGACACACCAGCGAGTTCACAAGTGACTGCAGGGGTTGGAATCTGCTGTTATTGCTGCTGTTAATCACATCCCGACTGAACCATGTTCATTCTGACAGTTGGGGTTTGTTTCTGCTGAAGTTAATAACCCTATAACTGGGCTGGACTTTACTATTCTGGATATATTGGTGATTGTGTTCTCAGGGCTGCAGTTTCCATTTAAGAAACGCTGTGTGTTATCTTCCCCCTTAATTCAGCGACTCTCAACAGAAATTCAGTTTTCAATAAAATTATGAACTTTTATTTTAATCCTAAATTGATCTTTGGTAGAAAATCTCCAATAGAGTCAAAGTTTCCACTGAATAAAATCTCCAATTAGAAAGAGCTTGCTGACAATTCTTACTGACTTGCACATTAAACACAGTGGCCCCTCCATTATCCACCAGAAAGAAAGGGAATGGGAATTGGTGGGGAATCAGTGTCCCCAAATGTTGTCCCTCCCATCTGGTGTAGCAATCCCCTCGGCACAGGAATGGAGACAAGTCCAGACCAAAACTGTGCACAGTACTCCAGGTGTGGTCTTACCAACGCCCTGTACAGTTGTAGCAGGACTTCCCTACTTTTATACTCCATCCCCCTTGCAATAAAGGCCAGCATTCCATTTGCGTTCCTGATTTACTTGCTGCAACTGCATGCTAACTTTTAGAGTTTCATGTACAAGAACCCCCACATCCCTCTGTACTACAGCATTTTGTAATAGTCCCCATTTAAATAATAATTTGCTTTTTTATTTGTCCTACCAAAGGGGATAACCTGACATTTTACCACATTATCGTCCATCTGCCAGATTTTTGCCCACTCATTGAGCCTATCTATTACCCTTTGTAGATTCTTTGCGTCCTCCTCCCTCCTCACAACTTGCTTTCCCACCTATCTTTGTATCATCAGCAAATTTGGCTACGTTACACTCGGTCCCTTCATCCAAGTTATTAATATTAGTTGTAAATAGTTGAGGCCCTAGCACTGATCCCTGCAGCACCCAATTAGTTACAGTTTGTCAATCTGAAAATAACCCATTTATCCCGACTCTCTGTTTCTTGTTAGTTTGCCAATCCTCTATCCATGCTGATATATTACCCCAACCCTGTGAGCTTTTAGCTTGTGCAGTAACCTTTTGTGTAGCACATTATCGAATGCTTTCTGGAAATTCAAATTATATGATATCAACTGGTTCTCCTTTATCCACTCTGCTCGTTACATCCTCAAACAACTCCAGGAAATTTGTCAAACATTATTTCCCTTTCATAAAACCAAGCTAACTCTTCCTGACTGCAATATGATTTTCTAAATGTCCTGCTACTACTTTCTTAATGATGGACTCCAGCATTTTTTCAATGATAGATGGTTGGCTAACTGCTGGTAATTGCTAGTTTCCTGCTCTCTGTCTCCTTCCTTTCTTAAATAGGGGTGTGACATTTGCGATTTTCCAATCTGTTGGGACCTCTCCAGAATTCAGGTAATATTGTTAGATTACAACCAGTGCATCCACTTTTTAAGACCCTAGGATATGTGTCTTCAGGTCCAGGGGACTAGTCCACCTTTAGTCCCATTAGTTTGATTAGTACTTTATCTCTAGTGATAGTGACTGTTTTAAGTCGCCACTTCCCTGCAGTAGCTCCTTGATTATCAACTGTTGGGACTTTTTAGTGTCCTTTACCATGAAGACCGATATAAAATGTTTGTTCAAAGTCTCTGCCATTTCCATGTTCCCATTATTAATTCTCCAGTCTCATCTTCTAAGGGACCAATGTTTACTTTAGCTACTCGTTTCCATTTTATATACCAGTAGAAGCTCTTCCTGTCTGTTTTTATATTTCTTGCTAGTTTGCTCTCATCTGCTATCTTCTCTGTCTTTATCATTTTTTTGTCGTCCTTTGCTGGTTTCTAAAAATTTCCCAATCCTCTGGCCTTCCACTGTCCTTTGCAACATTTATGCCTTTTTTTTCAATTTGATACCATACTTTACTTCCTTAGTTAGCCAGGGATGGTTCATTCTTCTCTTAGCATCTTTATTTCTCACTTGAATACATTTTTGCTGAGAGTTATGAAATATCTCCTTAAATGTTTGCCACTGCGTTTCTACAGTCTTACCCTTTAGCATATTTTCCCAGTCCACTTGGTGTCAGTTTATATCACATGGGAGGAGATTGGTGTCAGTGATTGTGAGGTTGGTTTATATCAGACAGGAGGATATTGGTGACATGGAATCATAGCAGTTTACAACACAGAAGGAGGCCCATGGTGACTTTGTGTCTGAAAAAGAGCTATCCAGCCGAATCCCACTTTCCAGCTCTTGGTCTATAGCCCTGTAGGTTACGGCACTTCAAGTTCATATCCAAGTACTTTTGTAAATGAAATGTGGGTATCTGCCTCAAGTACTCTTTCAGAAAGTAAGTTCCAGACTCCCATCTCCCTCTGGAGGTTATGCTAAAACTGTGTAAAACACTAGTTAGGCCACAGCTAGAGTATTCGCACAGTTCTGATCACCACATTTGTAAGGGGGTGGTCCCGGGGGTCAGGTTCACCTCTGGCCTACTTGAGGGGTTCGAATTGCTCCCACTCCCGTGGGTTCGAGACTCTGGGTTTATTTGGGAGATGTGATAAAGTGCAAGGGACAACTGGTTTGGTGCAAAAAAACTTTTACTTTATTACAGACAAGAAAATACAGTGTCAAACTTATAATCACTCTAATAAAGAACAATACATTACATATTCAAAGGGGGCCACAGTAAAAATTACACCTCCCACCTCCCAATACCTAATTTTAGCTAGGTTAGATTCCAGGGCAGGCAGGGACTATACTTACCAATTCTCTCTGGTCAGTTAGCGGTAGTTCACGATTTCAGGGTTCGTTGAATTCTGTGGGTTCTGCTTGCCGTACCCCGAACATCGGAGAAGACTTCTTACAGTGCAATCTTCAGTTGGGTTGAGTCCGCTGATGCGGTAAGGCGTGTTTTGGATCTATGGGGTAAGTACCCGGTTTTCTTCGTTAGAAATAGGTTCAAAGTCTCTTTAGGTAATGTTTTCACCGATTGGTAGTCAGGCCTTAGATTGTAGAGTGGAAACTTTAGACTCTTCGGTTTCTTCCTTTTGGAGTTTTGTTTCGAGCTTGGTTGATTGCGGAAGTTTTTCGTTGGTGCCACGTTGGCTGTGGTCGGTTGCTGCCGCGATGGTGATGTTGTTCCTTCAGGACTTCAGAACTTCGAGGCTGGAGAAGTTAGTTTTCAACTGTCGCGTTGGTTTCTCTCCCTTCTGATGGCATACTCGCAGTATAGCACCTGGTGTAGTATGGCATACAGTGTATCCTGAGGTAGTAGCAACCTTGTAGCTACCTAGCAACCCAACCTCTGTTAACAACAGGGGCCAGTTATACGGTTTGAGCTGTTCTAATCTTCACGCCAAATCATGTTCAGGATTCTTTGTTTAAATTTGGCGGGCTTGACTTTTCTTTGTAATATTTTGGCGGGCTCGTTAAAAGTTAATATGTCTTGGGTGGGTTGCATTTCTAAATCTATTTCCTGATGGAAATATTAGCTTGCTAATCGCAATGTCCTTTGTGCTTGGTTTTTCGCATATAGGGTGTAGTGGGCCCTTTATTCTTATTCATGTTGAAGATGGCTTTTCTCAGTTTGGTTTGATGGCTAGCCATCTCTGAGTTATTGTTGTAATGTAAATGCCTCTTGTGGAGAAGAGTTTTCGAATGTCCATTCCTCCAGAAAAGTTAACTTAGTCTCAACACCCAGATAGTTTCAATAATCTAGTGGGTTTCTTTAGTTCTTTAGGTCCGCCCACAGACTTGAATTTGTCTTTTAAAATTCCAAAATTTGATTAAAGTTCGTAGTTTCTTCCATAAGCACTTTGGGATTTCAAACTTTCCAGTAGATAGTCCCAAATGAAATTTCCTTTCGAATGAGCCTAAACACTGCAGCGGTTCTCGTGAATTTTGCATCCTTCACATTACAGGAAAGATGTGATTGCACTGGAGAGGGTACAGAGATTTACGAGGATGTTACCTGGACTGAAGAATTTTAGCTGAGGAAAGTTTGGATGGGCTGGTGTTGGTTTCTTTGGAATAGAGGTGGCTGAGGGTAGACTTAACTGAGGTGTATGAAATTATGAGGGTCCCAGATGGAGTGGATAGGAAGGACATAAGAACATAAGACAAATAAATAGGAGCAGGAGTAAGCCATTTGGCCCCTCGAGCCCGCTCCGCCATTCAATAAGATCAGGGCTGATCTGATCCTGGCCTCAACTCCACTTCCCTGCCTGCTCCCCATAAACCATTGACTCCCTTATTGTTCAAAAATCTGTCCCTCTCCACCTTAAATATATTCAATGATCCAACCTCTACAGCTCTCTGGGGTAGAGAATTCAAAAGATTCATGACCCACTGAGAGAAGAAATTCTTCCTCATTTCTGTTTTAAATGGGTGGCACCTTATTCTGAAACTATGCCCCCTAGTTCTAGATTCCCCCACAAGGGGAAACATCCTTTCTGCATCAACCCTGTCAAGCCCCCTCAGCATCTTATACATTTCAATAAGATCACCTTTCAGTCTTCTAAACTCCAATGAGTATAGGCCCAACCTGTTCAACCGTCATCTCAGGAATTAACCTCGTGAACCTTCTCTGAACTGACCTATTTCCCTTCGCAGAGAGGTCAATAACCAGGGGGCACAGATTTAAAGTAATTGGTAGAAGGATTTGAGGGGAGTTGAGGAGAAACTTTTCACACAGAGGCTGGTGGGGGTCTAGAACTCACTGCCTGAAAGGATGGTAGAGGCAGAAACCCTCAACATTTGAAACGTACTTGGATATGCACTGGAAGTGTCATAACCGACCAGGCTGTGGAGCAAGAGCTGCAAAGTGGGATTAGGCTGGATAGCTCTTTCTCGACCTGCACAAACACAGTGGGCCGAATGGCCTCTTTTTGTGCCGTAAATTTCTATGATTCTGTGGTAGTTGAATGCCCCGACTACTACTGCCCTATTGGTTTTGGACTTCTCAGAAACGTTCCTACATATTTTCTTTTCTCTCCCTCTGACTGTTTATAGTACACTCCCTACATTGTAATTGTCCTTCTTTTATTCATCTGTCCAACACAGATGATGATCCTTCCAACATATCATCCCTCCTCACTGCTGTAACAACACCTCAGCTTATCTGCCTTATTCCCCGGACTTCTTGCATTGAAGTATATACCATTAAGCACTGCCAAACTCCTTTGTTGTCGATTTTGTAGCCTTTGTTTCCTCTGCCTTCCAAACACATTGATGAATTTTCTGCTCCCATTTCCAAGCTTTGCTTCTCTCCCTTCTGAATCTACACTCAGGTTCCCATCGCCCTACCAAGCAAGTTTAACCCCCCCCAACTGCATTAGCAAACCTCCAGGGAGGATAATGATACCGGCCCTGTTGAGATGTGACCTTATCCGGCTTGTACAGTCCCCACCCCCTCAGAATGTCCTGCAGCGCCTCAATGACATCCCTGACTCTGGCACCAGGAAGACAACCTACCGTTCTGGAGTTATGTCAGCGGCCGCAGAAAGACCGGCCTGTCCCCAAAACTATTGAAACCCCTTTCAATATTGCCTTCCTGACCTTGCACCTCCCACCCCACCACAGTTGAGCCACCCATGATGCCTTCGACATGACTGTGCTTCCTGAGGAACCACCAGTATAGAGAATGAGATGCACTCGCGGTCTCCTGCACTACCTGCCTGGTCCTCCATGTCCTCTCTGCCTGCATACTTTTATGCTGCGAGGTGATGACCCCCTGAAACGCGCTATCCTATTGGTTGGTAGTGCTGTCAATCAGCCGGGCAGTGTGAGCTGAGCATGTACAGTGGGTGAGAGATGGGCGGAGGGAGGGAGCGGGTTAATAAAGGAGACGTTCAGTGACACTGCAAAAAAAGGCCACCATGCTCCACCCTTTGTCTATGATTGGTCCCCTAGGAGGATAAGCCACACCCTGAAGTTTCACTGGACTGTGTAACTGGACCCACCCATTGCCAAGGTCTCAGAGACTTTGCAAATTGTAACTCGATCCACTTTGACTTCCTGAAGCAACAGAGGCCAGAGCTTCTGAGAAAACAACAAAGGCCAGCCAAGGTCGCATGTCCCATACCCCAATCCAAGTGCATGCCTCCCCCAGCCAAAGTGCCTTACCCCAGTCCCAGTGCATGCCTCCCCCAGCCAAAGTGCCTTACCCCAGTCCCAGTGCATGCCTCCCCCAGCCAAAGTGCCTTACCCCAGCCCCAGTGCATGCCTCCCCCAGCCAAAGTGCCTTACCCCAGCCCCAGTGCATGCCTCCCCCAGCCGAAGTGCCTTACCCCAGTCCCAGCGCTTCCCTCCCCCAGCCGAAGTGCCTTACCCCAGTCCCAGTGCATCCCTCCCCCAGCCGAAGTGCCTTAACCCAGTCCCAGTGCATGCCTCCCCCAGTCCCCTGCTTCTAAGCACCACCTGCATGGAATGTTTCGGGCCGGGAGGCGGGGCACGGCTTGACATAAAGAACATCAGAAATAGGAGCAGGAGTAGGCCATACGGCCTCTTGAGCCTGCTCCCCCATTTAATACGATCATGGCTGATCCGATCATGGACTCAGCTCTACTTCCCTGCCAGCTCTCCAGAACCCCTTATTCCCTTATCGGTTAAGAAACTGTATCTCTGTCTTAAATTTATTCAATGACCCAGCTTCCACAGCTTTCTGAGGCGGGGCGGGGCTTGTTGTCTGTCGGTCAGTAAAGTGCAGAAGAAATAGTTCCATGGGTTAATAAACCCCGGGGGGGGGGCGTGGTGTGGGGGGAGAGGGGGACGCGGGCCTGGTCAGTGAGCGCCCGGGGGAGCGAGCTCAGCGGCCGCCATCTTGGTCAGGGCAGGGGCAGCGGACTCAGCGGCCGCCATCTTAGTCAGGGCTAGGGAGCGGGCTCATCGGCCGCCATCTTGGTCAGGGCGGGTCTCGTGGCGCATGCCAGGACAAAGGGTGGGTGGGGCATCAGGGTGTCTGTCAGTTTGATGAGACACATGTTTGTGACCAGGTCAGTGGCCCCTGAAAGGGAGCCTTGTGCTGATTGTTGTTTGGTGACCCTGGGCCCAGGCTCACCCTATTGGGCCAGTCCAGGGTCACCTTATTGGGTCAGCACGGGCTCACCCTATTGGGCCAGCCCTGGCTCACCCTATTGGGCCAGCCCTGGCTCACCCTATTGGGCCAACCCAGGTTCACTCTATTGGGGCAGCCCGGCTCACTCTATTGGGCCAGCCCAGGCTCACCCTATTGGGCCAGCACGGGCTTACCCTATTGGGCCAGCCCGGGCTCACCCTATTGGGCCAGCACAAAAGGCCCAGGATCCAGCAGAGAAAATCAGCAGCTCATTGATTTTATTCGCACTCTGCGCACAGCAGGTGCAGAACTGAACCCAACCTTGTAAACTGGAAATGCATCGTCACAGTCACACTGGGGAGAGGTCATTCACCTGCTCTGAGTGTGGGAAGGGATTCACTCGATCATCCAACCTGCTGAGACACCAGCGAGTTCACAAGTTACTGCAGGGGTTGGATTCTACTCTTATTGCTGGTGTTAATCGCACCCTGCCTGAATCGTGTTTGTTCTGGCTGTTGGGGTTTGTTTCTGCTGATGTTAATAACCCCTATAACTGGGCTGGAGGTTAATATTTTGATATTTCAAATAACACAGTGTCAATATTTGATGTCTCCAAGATAAGAGGAGACTAGTTGATGTCCTGTTACTGACTGCTCCATTTTGGGCTTTTTCTCCTTTCTAACTCTGGATTATTTCAGTTCTCGTACTTTCGGTTACTCTCAGGGAAAAGTCCCAGTTCCCCATACCTTCCAGAGTATCTCTCCTAGCCTTGGTATCCAGGGAAGGTGTCGGTAACACGCCCGGGATCACTAAACACAAAACCCAGTCTGTTAATCACCTTCAGATACTGGACTTAGCGTGTGTCCCACAGCACCTCTCTCACCTTCGATGTGTGAATGGAGGATATGCCTGCAAACTGGTTTCAATTTAAATTTGAATCCACTCAGCAAACATCTTTTTAAAATATGTACATGTAAACCGATCACATCAAATAATTGGCAAAGATTTAGAATCACCAAGATGAATAAGTAACTACATCACGGCCCAATAAACCAGCTTTATATTCACAGAAGAAAGTCTGTTATCTAACTCCTCCAATGTCAGTTGGTGAGATGAGCGACTGAATCAATTTCCATGTACAACAGCATCCATTCCCACTGTCCCCACATTTACAGTATTGAGTCAGGTGGGTGCACGAGACTCAGGCTGGACGATTGTTTGAAGGTGCATCCACACACAGAACATGTGTCTTGTTTCTCCCCGCTGTGATTGGTGTTTTTACAAAGGCTGATGATAAGGTGATCCTGATCAATCTGGGGAATCTGTCAAATCTTGATGCGATGTTTGGATTGAGTTTCTCAGTTGCAGATCCTCTCCTTCTAATACCCTGCAAATAAATGGTGGTTACAAACGTTGTTACTTTATATACAGGATATAAATTCAGAACAGACAACTCTAGATTCTATAGAACCTTCTGTCCCCTCCTGTCCCTCCTAAGCTGTAAATTCCTTATTCTAGACACTCTCCATCCAACCTCACTGTCTAAAAATCAACAGTCATTTCAGTGTCTGAGAATTTTCATCTCCAGAAAGTGCTGAATCTGGCTGGGTGCAATTCCACAGACATTAGTTAACCTTTAGTGCCTCACCATCAGTCAACTGAGTGAGTGCCTGCAGGATTTCCACTGTGATAGGCATCACAGCCTGAAATCTTGTCCTGTAATGGTGTGTAATGGTGGGTGTGTATGTGGGGTGTGTGCGTGTGTGTGTCGGGGGTGTGTGTGTGGTGGGGTATGTGTGTGGCGGGGTGTGTGTTTTTGTGGCGGGATGTGGGTGTGTGTGAGGGGGGTGTGTATGGGGGTTTTTGTGTGGGGGGTTGGGTGTGTGTGTGTGTGTGTGTGTGTATATATGTGTGGGGGGTGTGTAGGAGGGGGGTGTGTAGGAGGGGTGTGGGTGTGGGTGTGGGGGGAGTGTGTGTGTGGGTGTGTGTGTGGGGAGGTGTGCGTATGTGTGTGTGGGTGTGTGTGTGGGGGGGGGGAGTGTGTAATGTTGTGTGGAGGGGTGTGTGAGGGTGTGTGTGGGGAGGGGGGTGCAATTCCACAGACATTAGTTAACCTCCAGTGCCTCACTATCAGTAGACTCAGTGAGTGCCAGCAGGATTTCGACTGTGGTAGGCATCACAGCCTCAAATCCTGTCCTCAAATGACATCCACAGACTTCCCAGTTGAGGTCCCTGGATCGGTATGAAGAGCAGGGGCAGTGGCTGATTTTTACTCATATTTAGCTTAGTGGTACTGAGGACAATTATAGCCCCTGAACTGCTGCCTTGGCTAAGATCAACTAACAGTCCAGATCTAAAATTTGGGAGATTCGGGGAGGATGAGAACAGAATATTTTGAAACAAATTTGACTCCACCTTTAACCGAAACCTTCGTCATACTGCACAATTCTGAACTCTTTCCAAATTCTGCAAGCAAGTTTAAATGGATCATCAAAAACAGTGAGACATTTTAGAAAGGCTCAAGTCACTGAAATAGACAGCTTTACAATCACTGCACAGTATATAAGGAAGCAACTGTTAATGGGAGTTCTGTTAGTGAAGTCCTCCAACATCCCAAGATAAACTGGACTGTCCCTTTAACTACAAGGAGGCAGAGAAAGGGTAGTCCCTGCCCCTTTAAATATCTGCCCCATTCCCCCAGGCAGTGGGAGGAGGAACAGCGTGCGGTCTCTTTATATCCTGACCCAGCAAGCACGGCCGGATGGGCTGCCGCCGGGTCCTAAAGTCCACAGAAAGTAAAGTGCCTCGGGTTCAGCAGAACTGAAAAGAGCACACACAGTCTTTGCTATATATATACAAAACACATCATTCTTAATGTTTGCGAGTCAATTCCACAGAGATAAATTATCTTCAGCAATAATTTTCCAGTATTTTATTTACTTTTATGTAAAATTAATTGCAGAGTGTTTAATATCTTCAACATTTATTGATAACCCATTGTCTTGTGTGCTCTTGTTTAGAAAATGATGTCACACTGACCATTCTGTTACCAAGGTGACCATATCTATCCGCAGTATTCAGTGGGAAAGGGGATTAAATCACACCGAGAATAATGAGCAGCCCCCCACCAGTCTCTGAGCTTTATTGTCCAGTGATCACCTCACCATCACACAGAAGTTTCTGAGATTTACCTCCGGTCTATGACGATTGGTGCCAGTGATGGTAAAAGTGAAGCTGTATCTATACCTGCCGTGAGGTTAATAAATCTGTCTTTCTCTCATTGATTATGTCCTTCATTTGCTCTATTTCTGTCTCCTGTCTTATGTTTTCTGACTGTTACTTTCACTGTTTCCTCCCCAACCATTTCCAATATTTGTGGATGTTATTTAGTGCCGCAATAACTAAGACATGGTCGAGGTTCAATAAACTGAGACAGGGTCTAGTGCAGTACAAACAGAGACAGGGTCTCGTGTAATATAAACAGAGACAGGGTCGAGTGCAGTATAAACAGAGACAGGGTCGAGTGCAGTATAAACAGAGACAGGGTCTAGTGTAATATAAACAGAGACAGGGTCCAGTGTAATATAAACAGAGAAACAGAGACAGGATCCAGTGTAATATAAACAGAGACAGGATCCAGTGTAATATAAACAGAGACAGGGTCTAGTGTAATATAAACAGAGAGAAGGTCTGGTGTAATATAAACAGAGACAGGACCTAGTGTAATATAAACTGAAACAGGGTCTGGTGCATTGATAACTGAGAGAAGGCCTCGTTTTACACTAGAAATAATTGAATACGTTTTTTTTGCAATAATAACTGAAAGAGGTGATAGTGTCACACGAACAGAAGCCTTTAACACTTTAACAATACCAGAAACATACTCTATAGAATACAATAGAAACAGTTATAATAATAGCGGCGTGCACTACAACTGGAATAACAGGGGCAGGTTATTTTCCAATCATAGCAGAGGCCGGGTCTAGTGTAACAATTCCAGAGACAGGGTCTCATACAATAAGAGTGGAGACAGGCTCCAGAGTAATAACAGCAAATGCATGGCCCACTGTGAGAGTAACAAAGACAGTGCTGGATCCAATAATAACAGAGGCAGACTCTAGTGTTATACTGAACACAATGCTGGATCTAGTGTGATGATCACACAGCCAGTATCTAGTGCACTCAAGCCAAGATTGGGTCTCATCTAATAGTGTGTGCAAGTCAGGGCCCTATTGCTATAATCTCATTCACCCATCACCCCTGTGCTCATTGACCTACATTGGCTCCCAATTAAGCAATGCCTCGATTTTAAAATTCTAATCCTTGGGTCCAAAACTCTCCATGGCCTCGCCCTCTCTATCATTGTAAGATTAGTGAAGACAGTTGTGGGTCCCTTACAGTCAGAATCAGGGTGAATTTATAATGGGGAACAAAGAAATGGCAAACCATTGAACAAATGCTTTGGCTCTGTCGTCACTAAGGAAGACACAAATAACCTTCCGGAAATACTAGGGGACCAAGGGTCTAGCGAGAAGGAGGAACTAAAGGAAATCCTTATTAGTCAGCAAATTGTGTTAGAAAAATTGATGGGATTGAAGGGCGATAAATCCTCAGAGCCTGACAGTCTGCATTCCCGAGTACTTAAAGAAGTGGCCCCATTACTAGTGGATGCATTGGTGGTCATTTTCCAACATTCTATAGACTCTGGATCAGTTCCTATGGACTGGAGGGTAGCTAATGTAACCCCACTTTTTTAAAAAGGAGGGAGAGAGAAAACAGGGAATTATAGACTGGTCAGCCTGACATCGGCGGTGGGGAAAATGTTGGAATCAATTATTAAAGATGTAATAGCAGGGCATTTGGAAAGCAGTGACAGGATCGGTCCAAGTCAGCATGGATTTATGAAAGGGAAATCTCATAGAACTTTTTGAGGATGTAACTAGCAGAATAGACAATGGCGACCCAGTGGATGTGGTGTATTTAGACTTTCAAAAGACTTTTGACAAGGTCCCACACAGGAGATTGGTGTGCAAAATTAAAGCACATGGTATTGGGGGTAATGTATTGAAGTGGATAGAGAACTGGTTGGCAGACAGGAAGCAAAAAGTAGGAATAAATGGGTCCTTTTCAGAATGGCAGGCAGTGACTAGTGGGGTACCATAAGGTTCAGTGCTGGGACCCCAGCTATTTACAATATACGTTAATGATTTAGATGAAGGAATTGAATGTAATATCTCCAAGTTTGCAGATGACACTAAGCTGGGTGGCAGTGTGAGCTGTGAGGAGGATGCTAAGAGGCTGCAGAGTGACTTGGGCAGGTTAGGTGAGTGGGCAAATACATGGCAGATGCGCTATAATGTAGATAAATTTGAGGTTATCTACCTTGGTGGTAAAAACAGGAAGGCAGATTATCTGAATGGTAACAGATTCGTAAAAGGGAAGGTGCAACGAGACCTGGGTGTCATGGTACATCAGTCATTGAAAGTTGGCATGCAGGTACAGCAGGCGGTGAAGAAGGCAAATAGTATGTTGGGCCTTCATAGCGTGAGGATTTGAGTATAGGAGCAGGGAGGTCTTACTACAGTTGTACAGGGCCTTGGTGAGGCCACACCTTGAATATTGTGTACAGTTTTGGACTCCTAATCTGAGGAAGGACATTCTTGCTATTGAGCGAGTGCAGCGAAGGTTCACCAGACTGATTCCCAGGATGACAGGACTGACATATGAAGAAAGACTGGATCGACTAGGCTTATATTCAATGGAATTTAGAAGAATGAGAGGGGATCTCATGGAAACTTATACATTTGTGACGATTGGACAGGTTAGATGCAGGCAGAATGTTCCCGATGTTGTGGAAGCTCAGAACCAGGGATCACAGTCTAAGGATAAGGGGTAAGCCATTTAGGACTGAGATGAGGAGAAACTTCTTCACTCAGAGAGTTGTGAGCATATGGAATTCTCTACCACAGAAAGTTGTTGAGGCCAGTTCGTTAGATATATTCAAAAGGGAGTTAGATGTGACCCTTACGGCTAAATGGATCAAGGGGTATGGAGAGAAAACAGGAATGGGGTACTGATGATCATATTGAATGGTGATGCAGGCTCGAAGGGCCGAATGGCCTACTCCTGCACCTATTTTCTATATTTCTATCTCTTCCAGCCCCACAACCCTCCGAATTCCTTGCGCTCCTCCAAATCTGTCCTCTTGGTCATCCCCGATTTTAATCGCTCCACCATTGGCGGCCGACCAAGGCTCTAAGTTTTGGAATTCCCCCTAAACCTCCAACTCCTCTTTCAAGGTTCTTTTAACAAAATACCTCTTCGATCAAACTTTTGGGAATCTGTCCTGATATCTTTCTCTGTGGCAAAAATGTATTTTTATTGATATCGATCTTGTTAAGCGCCGATAGTGAGATATTTCACTGAGTTAAAGGTGCTATATTAATGTAATTTCTTGTTGTTTTGTTGTTTTAGCAAATGCTTTGCCGAATGTCTAATAACAGAGTTAGGGCCCACTGCAGTATGAATGGGTGGGGTTAGTGTAATAACACAGGCACGGTCTAGTGTAATGGGAACAGGGAACAGATCATGTCAGCCTTGGCTCAGTGGTAGCACTCTCGCCCCTGGGTCAGAGGATCGGGGGTTCAATTCCCAATCCAGAGACCCGAGCCCATAATCTAGGCCGTGACTCCAGGTGCCAGTACAGAGGGAGTGCTGCACTGTCAGAGGTGCTGTCTTTCAGATCAGACATTGAACCAATGCCCCGTCGAGTCCCTAAGTTGGACGTAAAAGATCCCACGGCCATGATTCTGAGGAAGAACAGGTGGAGTTCTCCCCCGGTGCCTTGGCAAATGTGTATCCCTCAATTAAGATCACTGAGAACAGATTATCTTGCCATCATTACATGGCTGTTTGTGGGATCTTGCTGTGCACAAATTGGCTGCTGCATTTCCTCCATTACATCTCCTCTCCATTCACCTTCACCACTCCTCTCCAATCCCCCCACCCCAATTCCTCTTTCACCCCTACTCTCCAACCCCTCCTCATCTTCCATTCACTTCAATTGAAAAGAAATAGACAGTTGTACCAGTCAGTATTTGAAATATATTTACAACAGATTTTAGATGTTCTTAGAGTTGGGATCTTTCTCTATCACTCGAGGGGTTAGATAACAGACTTTCTCTCCTGTGAATATAGAGCTGGTTTCGTGGTCCATGAAGTGGCTACATGTTCATCTTGTTGACTCTAAAACGTTATTTAAAAAAAAAAATACACTTAGAGTAGATTCAAATTGAAATTGAACCCAGGTTTGCAGGCGTGATGCTCCAATCACACATCGAAGGTGAGAGAGATGCTGTGAGGTACACACTAAGTCCAGCAACTGAAAGTGATTAACAGACTGGGTTTTGTGTTCAGTGATCCCGGGCGTGTTACCGATACCTTCCCTGGATACCAAGGCTAGGAGAAGCACTCTGGAAGGTATGGGGAGCTGGGAATTGTCCCTGAGAGTAACCGAAGGTCTGAGAACTGAAATAATCCAGTCAGAAAGGAGAAAAGGCTCAAAAATGATAGTATAATATTAGGCCGTCCCTCCTATCGAGGATGACCCACTTCCACACCAAAAATACATGAGTTCACAGGTGTTTCAATGAGGGACCTGACAATCTAGGTCCCGAAATACATACTGAAGGGTGGAAGATGCCTGTGCATGGATTCTTTTAACGTGGGGTGGCTGTTGCACACCAGCCACCACACGGGCTTGACAGAGCTTCGTCTTGATCCAGTGGCAAGGGTTAACCAAGACTCTGCTGCACGGACCTAGTGCACATGCATGCTCCTACTATCCATAGATCGCAGTGTGGGCTGGCCCATGCTGCCCTGGGGCCCTCGCCTCTTCTGGGCCCAGAACCCTCGCCTCTCCTGGGCCCCGATCACGATGCTCCTGTGTCCCGATCTCTCACTGCTCCTCCACCCCGATCAAAAATGGAGCCATCAGAAACAGGACATCAATTAATCTCTTCTTATTTTGGAGACATCAAATATCAACACAATATTCTTTGAAATATCAAAATATTAAACTCCAGCATAGTTGAAGGTTTATTAAAATCAGCAGAAACAAACACCAACTAACAGAATGAACACAGTTCAGTAGGATGTGAATAACAGCAGCAACAACAGCAGAATCCAAACCCTGCAGTCACTTGTGAACTCACTGGTGTGTCAGCAGGTTGGATGACTGAGTGAATCCCTTCCTTCACTCAGAGCAGGTGAACGGCCTCGCTCCAGTGTGAACTCGCTGGTGTGTAAGCAGGTTGGATGACCGAGTGAATCCCTTCCCACACTCAGAGCAGGTGAATGGTCTCTCCCCAGTATGAACTCGCTGGTGTGCCAGCAGGTTGGATGAGGTAGTGAATCCCTTCCCACATTGAGAGCAGGTGAATGGTCTGTCCCCAGTGTGAACTCGCTGGTGTCTCAGCAGGTGGGATGAACAAGTGAATCCCTCCCCACACACAGAGCAGGTGAACGGCTTCTGTCCAGTGTGAACTCGCTGGTGCATCAGCAGGTGGGATGACCGAACAAATCCCTTCCCACACTCAGAGCAAGTGAACGGTCTCTCTCCAGTGTGAACTCGCTGGTGTGTCAGCAGGTTGGATGACTGAGTGAATCCCTTCCCACAATCAGAACAAGTGAACGGTCTCTCCCCAGTATGAACTCGCTGGTGTCTCAGCAGGTGGGATGACCGAGTGAATCCCTCCCCACACACAGAGCAGGTGAACGGCCTCTGCCCAGTATGAACTCGCTGGTGCATCTGCAGGTTGGATGACTGAGTGAATCCCTTCCCACACTCTGAGCAAGTGAACGGCCTCTCTCCAGTGTGAACTCGCTGGTGTGTCAACAATTGGGATAAATGAGTGAATCCCTTCCCACACACGCAGCAGGTGAACGATCTCTCCCCAGTGTGACTGCGTTGATGAATTTCCAGCCGTGATGGATAATTGAATCTCTTCCCACAGTCCCCACATTCCCACGGTTTCTCCATGGTGGGGGTGTCTTTGTGTCTCTCCAGGATGGATGATCAGTTAAAGCTTCGTCCAGACACACAACACGTGTACGGTTTCTCCCCGCTGTGTTTGTTTGTTCAGGCTGTGTAACTGGTTAAAGCTCTTTCCACAATCAGTGCACTGGTACACTCTCACTCGGGTGTGTGTCTCGGTGCTTTTCCAGTCACACTGATATTTGAAATCTTTTCCCACAGACAGAACAGACAAACATTTCTCCTTCCACATTCAAAGGCCGATGATATTCAGGTCCTGAGGAATCGAGTGATTCGGTCAGATCTTGACGTGATATTTCGTTTGAGTTTCCCGTCTGCAAATCCTGCTCTTCTAATACCCTGGAAAAGGAGTTTACAAAAACCATTACTGCAAGTATAGGACAGAAATTCAGAAAAGACAATTCTAGATTCCATGGAACATTCTTTCCTCTCTTGTTCCTCCAAAGCTGTAAATCCCCATCCCACACACTCTCCGTCCTCCCTGTGCTGAACACACATTGCACGTCTGAAGACACCGTATCCTCCACTCCCAGTTTTCACCAACAACTCTGTCTGGGTTCAGTTCTACACTCACTGGTTCCCCTCCCTCTCCTCCCCTGAAGGTGCTGACTCTGGCTGGGTTCAGTTCTACACTCACTGGTTCCCCTCCCTCTCCTCCCCTGAAGGTGCCGACTCTGGCTGGGTTCACTGGGACTCTGTAGCCCCGCCCACACTTTGCTCTTTTACAAAGCTGGCCACGCATGCACTCTGCATCTCGATTAATCTCTGAGGCAGCACACAAACCCGCAGCTTTCCTTTATAGTAATAATAATAACTTTTATTTATATAGCACCTTTAATGTAGTACAATATCCCAAGGTGATTCACAACAGTGTTACAAGACGAGTTAGCCTAACATCTGTCGCAGGACATTTGGAAAAGCATAATTCAGTCAAGCAGAGTCAGCGTGTTTTTATGAATAGCAAATCATGTTTGACAAATTTGCTGGAGTTCTTTGAGGATGTAGTGAGTAGGGTGGATAAGGGGGAACCAGTGGATGTGATGTATTTGAATTTCCAAAAGGCATTCGATAAGATGCCACATAAAAGGTGACTGCACAAGATAAAAGTTCACGGGTAATATGGCTAGAGGATTGGCTAACTAACAGAAAACAGAGAGTCGGGATAAATAGATCATTTTCCGGTTGGCAAACAGTAACTAGTGGGATGCCACAGGGATCGGTGCTGGGGCCTCAACTATTTACAATCTATACTAATGATTTGGATGAAGGGACCGAGTGTAATGTAGCCAAGTTTGCTGATGATACAAAGATAGGTGGGAAAGCAAGTTGTGAGGAAGACACACAAAATCTGCAAGGGATATAGACAGGCTAAGTGAGTGGGCAAACATTTGGCAGATGGAGTATAATGTGGGAAAGTGTGAGGTTGTCCACTTTGGCAGAAAAAATAAAAAAGCAAATTATTATTTAAATGGAGAAAAATTGCAAAGTGCTGCAGTACAGAGGGACCTGGGGGTACTTGTGCATGAAACACAAAAAGTTAGTATGCAGGTACAGCAAGTAATCAGGAAGGCAAATGAAATGTTGGCCTTTATTGCAAGGGGGATAGAGTATAAAAACAAAGAAGTCCTGCTACAACTGTACAGGGTATTGGTGAGGCCACACCTGGAGTACTGCATACAGTTTTGGTCTCAATATTTAGAAAGGATATACTTGCATTGGAGGCTGTTCAGAGAAGGTTCACTAGGTTGATTCCGGAGATGAAGGGTTGACTTATGAAGAGAGGTTGAGTAGGTTGAGCCAATACTCATTGGAGTTCAGAAGAATGAGAGGTGGTCTTATTGAAACATAAAAGATAATGAGGGGGCTCAGTCAGGTAGATGCAATGAGAATATTTCCACTCATAGGGTAAACTAGAACTAGGGGACATAGTCTCAGAATTAGGAGTCGCCCATTTAAAACTGAGATGAGGAGGTATTTATTCTCTCAGGTGGTTGTAAATCTGTGGAATTCTCTGCCCCAGAGAGCTGTGATGGCTGGGCCATTAAATAAATTTAAGGCGGAGGTAGACATATATTTGAGCAATAAGGGAATAAAGGGTTATGAGGAACAGGCAGGGATGTAGAGGTGAGTCCATGATCAGATCAGCCATGTTCTTATTAAATGGCGGAGCAGGCTTGAGGGGCCAAATGGCCTACTCCTGCTCCTATTTCTTATGTTTTTATGTTCTCGTTACACAGTACCAGATCTAAGATAGCCTGCTTCCTGGTTGGTTCCGCAAAGTACTGTTCAAGGAAACTATCCTGGATACGCTCTCTGAATTCTTCCTCAAGGCTACCTTGGCCAATTTGATTTGTTCAATCAAATGAAGATTAAAATTGTCCATGATTATTCCTGCTCCTTTTTTACAAGCCTCCATTATTTCTTGATTTATACTCCATCCAACAGTGTAGTTAATGATAGGGGGCCTATAGACTACACCCACCAGTGAGTGTCGTATTTATTCTGTATCTGTCAGTCTCTAGTTAGCGAATGTGGCTTTTTCTTTATACCTGTAAGTTTATGGTATGGAAGGGAGGTTTTCACTGTACCTGTCAATTGCTTGTAAGTGAGTGTGGGTTTCATTCTGTATCTTTCATTCTCTGGTATGTGAGTGTTGGATTTACACAGTCCTTGTCATTTTCTGATATGTGAGTGTGGGTTTTACCTGTGTCTGTTTCTGATATTTGTGTGTGGGTATTACTCTATTTCTCAGTCTATGGATTATGAGTGTGAATTTTACTCTGTATATAACAGTTTTTGGTATGTGAGTGTGGGTTTTATTCTGTACCTGTCACTCTATGGTATGTGAGAGTGGGTTTTATTCTCTATCTGTCAGTCTGTAGTATGTGAATGTGAGTTTTATTCTATATCCGTCAGGCTATGGTATGTGAAAGTGGGTTTTACTCTGTATCTGCCACTCATAGGGGAAACTAGAACTAGGGGACATAGACTCAGAATTAGGAGTTGCCCATCTATGTCATCCATATCCATGAGTGTGGGTTTTATTCTGTATCTGTCAGTTTCTGGTATGTGAGTGTGGGTTTTACTCTGTATCCCTCAGTCTATGGTATGTGAGTGTGGGTTTTACTCTGTATCCCTCAGTCTATGGTATGTGAGTGTGGGTTTTACTCTGTATCTGTCAGTCTATGGTATGTGAGTGTGGGTTTTACTCTGTATCCCTCAGTCTATGGTATGTGAGTGTGGGTTTTACTCTGTATCTGTCAGTCTATGGTATGTGAGTGTGGGTTTTACTCTGTATCCCTCAGTCTATGGTATGTGAGTGTGGGTTTTACTCTGTATCTGTCAGTCTATGGTATGTGAGTGTGGGTTTTATTCTGTATCCGTCAGTCTATGGTATGTGAGTGTGAGTTTTACTCTGTATCTGTCAGTCTATGGTATGTGAGTGTGGGTTTTATTCTGTATCTGTCAGTCTATGGTATGTGAGTGTGGGTTTTACTCTATCTGTCAGTCTATGGTATGTGAGTGTGGGTTTTATTCTGTATCTGTCAGTTTCTGGTATGTGAGTGTGGGTTTTATTCTGTACCTGTCAGTTTCAGGAATGTCAGTGTGGGTTTTTACTCTGTACCTGTCAGTTTCAGGAATGTGAGTGTGGGTTTTACTCTGTACCTGTCAGTTTCAGGAATTTGAGTGTGGATTTTACTCTGTACCTGTCAGTTTCAGGAATGAGTGTGGGTTTTACTCTGTACCTGTCAGTTTCAGGAATGTGGGTGTGGGTTTTACCCTGTACCGGTCAGTTTCAGGAAGGTGAGTGTGGGTTTTACTCTGTACCTGTCAGTTTCAGGAATGTGGGTGTGGGTTTTACTCGGAGGCGGGAGTTCGTGGCTTTGGTGAGGCCTACAAAAGGCCCAGCGGCAGCAAGAGGCAGCGGCAGTCGAAGGCGGGAGTTCGTGGCGTTGGTGAGGCCTACAAAAGGCTCAGCAGCAGCGAGAGGCAGCGGCAGTCGAAGGCGGGAGTTCGTGGCGTTGGTGAGGCCTATAAAGGCCCAGCTTGTGCAGCTGCAGCCGGGAGATAAAGCAAAAAAGTAGAAAGAAATCAAAAGGTGACGTCACAGCCAAAGGGGTAAATGATTGGCTGGTGATTGGTGAGTAGCTTTTCTTTTTCTTTTCTATATCAGTAAGTAACCTGTTAACAGTGTTGTCGCCAAATTAAGTGTATCTAAGGGTTAAGTCATGGCAGGAGAGCTCAGTCACGTGATATGCTCCTCCTGTGCAATGTGGGAACTCCCTGACGACTACGTGTGCGGGAAGTGTATCCGCCTCCAGCTCCTGACGGACCACGTTGCGGAATTGGAGATGAGGGTGGATTCACTTTGGAGTATCCACGATGCTGAGAATGACGTGAGTAACACGTGTAGCGAGTTGGTCTTATCGCAGGTGAAAGGCCCACAGCCAGATAGGGAATGGAAGACCAGCAGGAAGAGCAGTACAAGGAAGGTAGTGCAGGGGTCCCCTGCGGTCATCCCCCTGCAAAACAGATACACCGCTTTGAGTACTGTTGAGGGGGATGACTCATCAGGGGAGGGCAGCAGCAGCCAAGTTCATGGCACCGTGGCTGGCTCTGCTGCACAGGAGGGCAGGAAAAAGAGTGGGAGAGCGATAGTGATAGGGGATTCAATTTCAAGGGTAATAGATCAGCGTTTCTGCGGCTGCAACCGAGACTCCAGGATGGTATGTTGCCTCCATGGTGCAAGGGTCAAGGATGTCTCGGAGCGGGTGCAGGACATTCTGAAAAGGGAGGGTGAACAGCCAGTTGTCGTGGTGCACATTGGTACCAACGATATAGGTAAAAAAAGGGATGAGGTCCTTCGAGATGAAACTAAGGAGCTAGGAGCTAAATTAAAAAGTAGAACCTCAAAAGTAGTAATCTCGGGATTGCTACCAGTGCCACGTGCTAGTCAGAGTAGGAATCGCAGGATAGCTCAGATGAATACGTGGCTTGAGCAGTGGTGCAGCAGGGAGGGATTCAAATTCCTGGGGCATTGGAACCAGTTCTGGGGGAGGTGGGACCAGTACAAACCGAACGGTCTGCACCTAGGCAGGACCGAAACCAATGTCCTAGGGGGAGTGTTTGCTAGTGCTGTTGGGGAGGAGTTAAACTAATATGGCAGAGGATGGGAACCAATGCAGGGAGACAGAGGGAAACAAAATGGAGACAGAAGCAAAAGACGGAAAGGAGATGAGTAAAAGTGGAGGGCAGAGAAACCCAAGGCAAAAAACAAAAATGGCCACTGTACAGCAAAATTCTAAAGGGTCAAAGTGTAATAAAAAGGCAAGCCTGAAAGCTCGGTGCCTCAATGCGAGGAGTATTCAGAACCCAGGAGGGGGCTCTGAGCTAGTTAGAGTGGGTGAGAGCTCAGATGAACAGGACCCCAAGAAAGAATGCAAAAGGCAGGAGGCAACAGAGCAGAGTAGCACTGGGGTAAGTGTAAACCACAAGGTGATAGGAAGGGACAATATGTATGAATATAAAGGGGTTGCAGGAGGGGTCAAAACTAAAAATCATGGTTTAAAAACTAGTATAAAAACACTCTACCTAAACGCACGCAGCATTCGAAATAAAGTAAATGAGTTGACGGCGTAAATCATGACAAATGGGTATGATTTGGTGGCCATTACAGAAACGTGGTTGCAGGGTGGCCAAGACTGTGAATTGAACATACAGGGGTATCTGACAATTCGGAAAGATAGACAAGAAGGGAAAGGAGGTGGTCTAGCTCTGTTAATAAAGGATGATATCAGGGCAGTTGTGAGAGACGATATTGGCTCTAATGAACAAAATGTTGAATCATTGTGGGTGGAGATTAGAGATAGAACGGGGAAAAAGTCACTGGTGGGTGTAGTTTATAGGCCCCCAAATAATAACTTCACGGTGGGGCGGACAATAATCAAGGGAATAATGGAGGCATGTGAAAAAGGAATGGCAATAATCATGGGGGATTTTAACCTACATATTGATTGGTCAAATCAAATCGCACGGGGTAGCCTGGAGGAGGAATTCATAGAATGCATACGGGATTGTTTCTTAGAACAGTATGTTACAGAACCTACAAGGGAGCAAGCTATCTTAGATCTGGTCCTGTGTACTGAGACAGGAATAATAAACGATCTCAGAGTAAAAGATCCTCTCGGAATGAGTGATCACAGTATGGTGGAATTTGTAATACAGATTGAGGGTGAGGAAGTAGTGTCTCAAACGAGCGTACTATGCTTAAACAAAGGGGACTACAGTGGGATGAGGGCAGAGTTGGCTAAAGTAGACTGGAAACACAGACTAAATGGTGGCACAATTGAGGAACAGTGGAGAATTTTTAAGGAGCTCTTTCATAGTGCTCAACAAAAATATATTCCAGTGAAAAAGGGTGGTAAGAGAAGGGATAACCAGCCGTGGATAACCAAGGAAATAAAGGAGAGTATCAAATTAAAAACCAATGCGTATAAGGTGACCAAGGTTAGTGGGAAACTAGAAGATGGGGAAAATTTTAAACGACAGCAAAGAATGACTAAGAAAGCAATAAAGAAAGGAAAGATAGATTCCGAAAGTAAACTTGCGCAAAACATAAAAACAGATAGTAAAAGCTTTTACCGATATATAAAACGGAAAAGAGTGACTAAAGTAAATGTTGGTCCCTTAGAAGATGAGAAGGGGGATTTAATAATGGGAAATGTGGAAATGGCCGAGACCTTAAACAATTATTTTGCTTCGGTCTTCACAATGGAAGACACAAAAACCATGCCAAAAATTGCTGGTCACGGGAATGTGGGAAGGGAGGACCTTGAGACAATTACTATCACTAGGGGGGTAGTGCTAGACAGGCTAATGGGACTCAAGGTAGACAAATCCCCTGGTCCTGATGAAATGCATCCCAGGGTATTAAAAGAGATGGCGGAAGTTATAGCAGATGCATTCGTTATAATCTACCAAAATTCTCTGGACTCTGGGGAGGTACCAGCGGATTGGAAAGCAGCTAATGTAAAGCCTCTGTTTAAAAAAGGGGGCAGACAAAAGGCAGGTAACTATAGGCCGGTTAGTTTAACATCTGTAGTGGGGAAAATGCTTGAAGCTATCATTAAGGAAGAAATAGCGGGACATCTAGATAGAAATAGTGCAATCAAGCAGACGCAACATGGATTCATGAAGGGGAAATCATGTTTAATTAATTTACTGGAATTCTTTGAGGATATAACGAGCATGGTGGAAAGAGGTGTACCGATGGATATGGTATATTTAGATTTCCAAAAGGCATTCGATAAGGTGCCACACAAAAGGTTACTGCAGAAGATAAAGGTACGTGGAGTCAGAGGAAATGTATTAGCATGGATCGAGAATTGGCTGGCTAACAGAAAGCAGAGAGTCGGGATAAATGGGTCCTTTTCGGGTTGGAAATCGGTGGTTAGTGGTGTGCCACAGGGATCGGTGCTGGGACCACAACTATTTACAATATACATAGATGACCTGGAAGGGGGAACAGAGTGTAGTGTAACAAAATTTGCAGATGACACAAAGATTAGTGGGAAAGCGGGTTATGTAGAGGACACAGAGAGGCTGCAAAGGGATTTAGATCGGTTAAGCGAATGGGCTAAGGTTTGGCAGATGGAATACAATGTCGGAAAATGTGAGGTCATCCACCTTGGGGAAAAAAAAAAACAGTAAAAGGGAATACTATTTGTATGAGGAAAAATTACAACATGCTGCGGTGCAGAGGGACCTGGGGGTCCTTGTGCACGAATCCCAAAAAGTTAGTTTGCAGGTGCAGCAGGTAATCAGGAAGGCGAATGGAATGTTGGCCTTCATTGCGAGAGGGATGGAGTACAAAAGCAGGGAGGTCCTGCTGCAACTGTACAGGGTATTAGTGAGGCCGCACCTGGAGTAGTGTGTGCAGTTTTGGTCATCTTACTTAAGGCAGGATATACTAGCTTTGGAGGGGGTACGGAGATGATTCACTAGGCTGATTCCGGAGACGAGGGGGTTACCTTATGATGATAGATTGAGTAGACTGGGTCTTTACTCGTTGGAGTTCAGAGGATGAGGGGTGATTTTATCGAAACATTTAAAATAATGAAAGGGATAGACAAGATAGAGGCAGAGAGGTTGTTTCCACTGGTCGGGGAGACTAGAACTGGGGGCACAGCCTCAAAATGCGGGGGAGCCAATTTAAAACCGAGTTGAAAAGGAATTTCTTCTCCCAGAGGGTTGTGAATCTGTGGAATTCTCTGCCCAAGGAAGCAGTTGAGGCTAGCACATTGAATGTATTCAAATCACAGATGGATAGATTTTTAACCAATAAGGGAATTAAGGGTTATGGGGAGCGGGCGGGTAAGTGGAGTTGAGTCCACGGCCAGATCAGCCATGATCTTGTTGAATGGCAGAGCAGGCTCGAGGGGCTAGATGGCCTACTCCTGTTTCTAATTCTTATTATGTACTCTGTCAGTTTCAGGAATGTGAGTGTGGGTTTTACTCTGCACCGGTCAGTTTCAGGAATGTGAGTGTGGGTTTTACTCTGCACCTGTCAGTTTCAGGAATGTGAGTGTGGGTTTTACTCTGTACCTGTCAGTTTCAGGAATGTGAGTGTGGGTTTTACTTTGCACCTGTCAGTTTCAGGAATGTGAGTGTGGGTTTTATTCTGTACCTGTCAGTTTCAGGAATGTGAGTGTGGGTTTTACTTTGCACCTGTCAGTTTCAGGAATGTGAGTGTGGGTTTTATTCTGTACCTGTCAGTTTCAGGAATGTGAGTGTTATACTCATGATAAATGGTCAGACCAAGTACTGTACGTAATGAGCAAGTGTGATCTTGGCTCCTTTATTGTAATTCCAGAATGTAGCATTTTGTGAGTGACCTGCTTATGTACTGTACTCCCAAGGGATGCTGGGATCCCTTGGGCTCCAACAGGTAGGCCCTCTGGTTGACAGGTGTGATGCAGGTTACAAGGTTACAAGGGGTTAAATACATATCACTACACTTATTTACAAGGTGAGACGATCTGGGGCTCTGCGCTCCCTTGTCGATCGTCTCGATACAAATGCTGGCGTAGTTGGGTTGGTCAGTTCTTCATTGGGCTGTTGGTTAGCCGGCCTTACCGGACTGCTGGGGATGATGAGTTCTGTTCCATGGTCAACTGTGATGTCAGTTGCCACTTGTGTGTGTTGGAAGGTCAAAGTTGGTGGTGTCTTCTTCGGGTTGTACGTAGCTGTCTGTGAACCATAGTTTAATTTGGTCCAAGTGTTTTCTGTGCGTTTGTCCATTGGTCAGTTTGACCTCAAACACCCTACTCCCTCTTTGGCTGTGACTATGCCAGCAAGCCATTTGGGCCCATGTCCATAATTGAGCACAAAAAAATAGTTGATCTCATTGTCACCTAACAAGTTTGCGTGATCATGGTACACTGTTGATGCCGCTTGTCCTCCACATGATCATGTAGATCAGGGTGGACCAGAGAGAGCCTTGTTTAAGTGCCCTTTTCATGAGCAGCTCGGCTGGGGGAATCCATTTGAGTGAGTGGGGTCTGGTGCGGTAGCTGAGCAGTACACGGGACAACCGGGTCTGCAGGGAGTCTTCCGACACGCGTTTCAAGCTTTGCTTGATGGTCTGGACTGCCTGGCCGTTGGATCCGGGCTTGAACAGCGCAGATGTGACATGTTTGACCCCATTGCGGGTCATGAATTCTTTGAATTAGGCACTTGTGAAGCACTAACTAGGACGTCGGGCAGGCCGTGTGTGGCAAACATAGCTCTTAGACTTTCAATGGTGACCGTGGACGTGCTTCCAGAAATTATTGCACATTCAACCCATTTTGAGTAAGCATCCACAACAACCAAAAATATTTGTCTCGGAATGGGCCTGGATTATCTACATGGATCCTCGACCACGGTTTGGATGGCCAGGGCCATAGATTTAGTGGTGCCTCTCTGGGTGCATTGCTCAACAGAGCAAGCATTGCACTGGCGTACACAACTCTAAATCCGAGTCGATGCCTGGCCACCACACGTGGGATCTGGCTGTGGCTTTCATCATCACGATGCCCGCATGGGTGCTGTATAGTTCCCCAATAAATGTGTCTCTGCCTTTCTTGGGCAAGACCACACGATTGCCCCACAAGAGACAGTCCACCTGAAGGGACAGCTCATCTTTGCATCTGTGGAATGGCTTAATCGCTTCCTGCATCTCCACTGGGACACTGGACCAGCTCCCATGGAGGACAGTTTTTGTTAACCAGGGCCAGTAAAGGATCCTGGTTGGTCCAGGTCCTGATCTGGTGGACCGTAACGGGGGATTTCTCATTCTCAAATGCCTCCATGACCATGAGCAAGTCTGCTGGCTGCGCCATTTCCACCGTGGTGGTGGGCAATGGTAGCCGACAGAGCATCTGCGCAGTTCTGTGTGCCCGGTGTGTGGCGAATTACATAGTTGTATGCCGACAGTGTGAGCACCCATCTTTGGATGTTTGCAGAGGCATTGTTATCAATTTGCTCTCTGAGAATAGCGATATGAGCGGCTTGTGGTCTGTTTCAAGTTCGAACTTCAGGCCAAACTAGTACTGGTGCATTTTCTTTACCCCATACACACACGCCAGAGCCTCTTTTTCAACCATGCTGTAAGCCCTTTTAGCCTTGGACAAACTCCTGGATGCATACGGTTGTAAAATTCCCGATTCATTAGGCTGTTGTAATACACACCCGGCCCCGTATGACGACACATCGCAAGCTAACATACGTCGTTTACATGGGTTATACAGGACAAGCAGTTTGTTAAAACACAGTAAAGTTCTGGCTTTCTTAAAGGCAGCCTCTTGTGAATTCCCCCATACCAAGTCGTCTCCCTTGCACAGTAGCGCATGCAGGGGTTCTAGTAGGGTGCTTAACCCAGGTAGGAAATTACTGAAATAGTTGAGGAGTCCCAGAAACGCCTGCAGCTCCGTCACATTTCGTGGTCGCAGCGCGTTCTTGATGGCCTCCGTCTTGGAGTCGGTGAGTCTGATGCCGTCTGCTGCAATCCTTCTTCCTAAAAATTCAACGTCCTGTGCCAGGAAAACACACTTCGAGCGTTTCAACCTGAGCCCCATGCGATCCAAAGGCTAACAACCTCCTCCAGGTTCTTCAAGTGCTCCATGGTGTCCCGACCTGTAACCAATATGTCGTCCTGGAAGACCAATGTACAAGGAACCGACTTTAGCAGGCTTTCCATGTTTCGCAGGAAGATCGCTGCATCCGACCAAATCCCGAACGGGCACCGGTTGTAAATAAATAGACCTTTGTGCATGTTGATGCAGGTGAGGCCTTTCGAAGACTCCTTCAGCTCTTGCGTCATGTAGGTTGAGGTCAGGTCCAGCTTGGGGAACATCTTTCCTCCAGTCAGGGTTGCAAATAGATTGTCTGCCTTGGGTAGCGGGTACTGGTCCTGCAGCGAAAAATGGTTAATACTTTATAGTCACCACAAATTCTAACTGTACCATCCTCCTTGAGTACCGAGACAATCGGACTGGCTCAGTCATTGAACTCCACTGGCGCGATGATGCCCTCGCGTTGCAGATTGTCCAGCTCAATTGCCACTTTTTCACGCATCATGTAACGTACCGCACGAGCCTTGTGGTGGATGGGTCGCATACCGGGAACCAAATGGATCTGCACTTTCACCCCGGAGAAACTTCCAATGCCTGGCTCGAATAACGACGGGAACTTGCTTAGAACCTGGGTACATACGGTGTCGTCAACTGACGAAAGCTTTCGGATGTCATCCCAGTGCCAGCGGATTTTCCCCAGCCAGCTTCTGCTAAATAACGTGGGGCCATCGCCTGGCACAATCCATAGCGGAAGTCCGTGTACTGCTCCATCATAGGAGACTTTGACTTCAGCACCGCCAATTACCGGGATTAGTTCCGTTATATAAGTCCTTAACTTCGTGTGAATGGGGCTGAGCTTGGGCCTGTGTGCCTTCTTCCCCCACAGCCTGTCGAAGGCCGTTTTACTCATTATGGACTGACTTGCCCCCGCGTCCAGCTTCATAGACACTGGAATACCGTTCCGTTCAACTTTCAACATTAGTAGTAGGCATTTCATCGTGAACGTGTATAGCCCCCGTACGCCTCTGCCTCCTCCGTATGAATTTCCAATTCCGTCTGATCCACTGTGGACCGATCTTCCTCTGGTTTGCAGGGTTCGCAGCTCGCCTGCACGTTCGTTGGGGCTGTCCCATTGTTCTGCAGCCATTGCACACATAGTACTTAAAGTGGCATTGATGGGGCCGATGATCACCCCCGCAGCGCCAACAAGGTGTTAACTGCCTCGCATTAACAGATGATGGCGGACTCTGGATCAGTTGAGGTTGGGCCACAGCAGCCGGCATGTACATTCTGCCCTGTAAATTTCTGCTCAAAACCAACGTTATTTTATGCACAGTACTGGCCGAAATTTGCTTGGTGTTGTCGCTGGTGGACATAAATGCTTGGGCGATCGTTATGGCTTTACTCACATTTGGAGTTTCGACATTCAACAGTTTGTGAAGGATTGTTTCATGTCCGATGCCCAGTACAAAAAAGTCTGAGCGTTTGTTCGAGGAATCCCTCAAACTCGCAATGTCCTGCAAGGTGCCTTAGTTCGGCGACGTAGCTCGCCACTTCCTGGCCCCCCGATCGTTGACATGTGTAGAACCGATATCTTGCCATCAAAATGCTTTCCTTAGGATTTAGGTGTTCCTGGACCAGCATACTCAGTTCTTCATAGGATTTATCTGTTGGTTTAGTCGGGGCCAGGAGATTCTTCATGAGGCCATAGGTAGTGGCCTCACAGACGGTTAGGAGGATCGCCCTTCATTTGGTTGCATTCTCGTCCCCTTCCAGCTCGATGACTACAAAGTATTGGCTGGGTCTCTCCACGAAGGCTTCCCAATCATTCCCCTCCGAGAACTTCTCCAGGTTGCCGACTGTCCTTTGCATTTTTGCATGGTTTGTTACCTTGTCGCCAATTGTTATACTCATGATAAATGGTCAGACCGAGTACTGTGTGTAATGAGCAAGTGTGACCTTAGCTGCTTTATTGTAGTTCCAGAATGCAGGCACCTCATGGGTGACCTGCTTATATTCTGTACTCCCAAGGGATGCTGGGATCCCTTGGGACTCCAACAGGTAGGCCCTCTGGTGGACAGGTGTGATGCAGGTTACAAGGGATTAAATACATAACAGTGAGTGTGGGGTTTTACACTGTACCTGTCAGCTTGTGTTATATGAGTAAGGATTTTAATCAATACAATAACTCCCAGTTTCTGGTAAGGGAGTGCATATTTTAATCTGTATCTATCACTATCGAGGATGTGTGTGTGAATGTTATTCTTTATCTCTCGGTCTCTGGGATGTGAGTGTGGGTTTATCGCTGTATCTGTCAGTATATGGGTATGGGTATTATTTGTATGTGTCAATCTCGGTAACATTAATGTACATAATGTACATCTTTCACTCTCCGGGATGTGAGTGTGCGTTTTATGCTTTATCTGTCACTCACTTTTATGAGAATGTGGATTTTACTCTATATCTATCAGTCTCTGGAATGTGAGTGTGGGTATTACTCTGTATCTATCAGTCTCTGGAATGTGAGTGTGGGTATTACTCTATATCTATCAGTCTTTGGTGTGAGTGTGGGTTTTACTCTGTATGTTAGTCTATGGTATGTGAGTGTGGGATTTACTCTGTATCCATCAGTCTATGGTATGTGAGTGTGGATTTTATTCTGTGAATGTCAGTCTCTGGGATGTGTATGTGGGTTTTCCTCCTGTCAGCTGTTGTTATGTGAATGTGTGTTTTATTCAAGTGTGTGAATGTGGATTTCACTCTATACCCGTCAGTCTCTTGTGTGTGAGTGTGGCACGTTTTAGCTGTACCTGTCTGTTTCTGTTATGAGTGGGGTTATATTCTATAGGTCACAGTTTCTGTGATGAGTGTGTGGAGTTTGCCACATTCTACCTGTCTGTCATTGGTATGTTAATGTGTGTATGTTTTCTGTACCCGTTAGTTGCTACTATATGAATGTTGATTTCATTCTGTGCCTTTAAGTGTCTGGTACAGTTGTGGTATTGTGGGTTTGACATTGATCAGTCAGTCACTTTCAGGTCAGTGTTGATTTTACTCTCTACCTGTCATTCTCTGGTATGTGACTGTGTTTTATTCTGTATCTGTCCATCTCTGGGAAGTTGAGTGTGGGTTTCATACTGTATCTAACTGATTCTGATATTTGAGTAAGGGTTTTAATCAGTACCTGTAAGTTTCTGTTATAGGAGTGTGGTTTTTAGTCTGTATTTGTCAGTCTCTGGAATGTGAGTGTGGGTATTACTCTGTATCTATCGGTCTCTGGAATGTGAGTGTGGGTATTACTCTGTATCTATCAGTCTCTGGAATGTGAGTGTGGATATTACTCTATATCTATCAGTCTCTGGAATGTGAGTGTGGATATTACTCTATATCTATCAGTCTCTGGAATGTGAGTGTGGGTATTACTCTGTATCTATCAGTCTCTGGAATGTGAGTGTGGATATTACTCTATATCTATCAGTCTCTGGAATGTGAGTATGGGTATTACTCTATATCTATCAGTCTCTGGAATGTGAGTGTGGATATTACTCTATATCTATCAGTCTCTGGAATGTGAGTGTGGGTATTACTCTGTATCTATCAGTCTCTGGAATGTGAGTGTGGATATTACTCTATATCTATCAGTCTCTGGAATGTGAGTGTGGATATTACTCTATATCTATCAGTCTCTGGAATGTGAGTGTGGATATTACTCTATATCTATCAGTCTCTGGAGTGTGAGTGTGGATATTACTCTATATCTATCAGTCTCTGGAATGTGAGTGTGGGTATTACTCTGTATCTATCAGTCTCTGGAATGTGAGTGTGGATATTACTCTATATCTATCAGTCTCTGGAATGTGAGTGTGGATATTACTCTATATCTATCAGTCTCTGGAATGTGAGTGTGGGTATTACTCTGTATCTATCAGTCTCTGGAATGTGAGTGTGGGTATTACTCTATATCTATCAGTCTCTGGAATGTGAGTGTGGATATTACTCTATATCTATCAGTCTCTGGAATGTGAGTGTGGGTATTACTCTATATCTATCAGTCTCTGGAATGTGAGTGTGGATATTACTCTATATCTATCAGTCTCTGGAATGCAAAAGTGTGTTTTTTTCTGTACCTGTTAGTTTCTGGTGAGTGACTGGAGTTCACTGGCTAACTATCTGTCTCTGGTATGTGAGTGTGAGTATTTGTCTGTAGCTGTAAGGGCCTGGTATGGGAGTGTGGGTTTCACCATCAAGTCAGTCAGTCAATCTCAGGTACTAGAAGTGATTGTGATTCTCTCTCAATCTGTCATTCAATATGTCTGAGTGTATGAATCATTATGTTTCTCTCAGTCTCTGGTACTGTTTGAGAGTGTGGGATTGATTATGTATCTGTTAGACTGGTGATGTGTGAGTGTGAGATTCATTATGTAATTGACAGTCTCTTGTACTGAGCTATTCTTGCTCTGTGTGACTGTTGGATTTAGTTCCTTCTCCATCTGCTGTAGGCGAATGATAGTTTGAGATTATCTGTGACTGTCTCAGGAGGAGGTTTGGTTCAGTCCATTACTCCGTTTCTCTGCTCTTGTATGTTAGCTGTTGGGTTTGAGAGTCATTGTACAGACACGAGTGTGAATTGACACTGTCAGTGTCTATCTGTTCGTGTGTGTGAGTAAGGGAGTGAAATTGGATCTGCCTTTCATTGCGATATGATTGGATTTTGAAACAACACATTATTGTACTGTTCCAGTTGACTGTGGGATGCATAATATAACTCTGGAAATTTGGATCACTGTGGGACTGACAACTTCTGCTGCCTGTGACAATATGATTGAGGTCAGTTCTGTGTCTCTCTGCGCTGTGAGTGATAATATACTTACTGTGTGTGAGAAGGAGCTGCCTGCACTGTTCCTTGTGTTCCGGGTTGAGGAAAGATCAAATTTATTCTGGCTTGAAGTATTTTGCTCTGAGAATAATAATAGGAGAACACCATTAGTTATGATATGGACAGGTGATGGAGAGAATATAAAAATAAAGTTATAATTAATGTGTTTGTTTATAATAAAGTAAAGTATCTGGAGAAAGGAATCCGCGATACAAACAGTGTCATTGTCTGACCTCACTGCAGTACAGCGGCACTCAGATTCACCACACCAGGTGTGTAGGATGATTCTATAGTAAGTTATCAGCATCCAGACACAACCCAAACCCAGCACTGGTCCATGAATGGGACCACCCGATTGGCACAGTTCAGGTTTATATCTCCCACTCCCATTGGGCCTACCTGCAAAATTCTGAATTGCTTCCTGGAATATAACCACAGGTACCTGGGCTGTACAACAATTGTTCTGTTTACTGAAACCAAGTGGAGGGCCTGTTCATTAACAGAATGTCCCAGTGACTAGATGCTGATGTATCTGAGGAAGCACAATGTATCTCTCGATCACCAGCCACAGGGTTCTGGAGAATTCAACGCACCGAAACAAAATAACCGATTATTGAAATGTCTCCTGTCACACCTCTCTCCTGGTGCCTGCAATAGATGCATTTTGTGAAATTCCTCATATCTTCACTGTCAGGCTGTGTTTCCACCGTTCACTGTACAAGAACAGATGTGGTGAGATTGGAACTGAATCAGGAACATTCATTACCGATTTGGGGAAAGAAAGCAGCAATGATTTCAAAGAGCGAGGTGATTTACTTTCTCTGTTACCTTACACTGTACACACACAGTCCGAGGATGGCCTCTCCCTTCCCCCACTCACTCAGTGTTCCGGAACTAGTTCCTACTCCACTCTGCCTCTTAGACAGTCCCCGACTGCCGCTGAACTTACCCCGACACAAAGCCCATCTGTGGACACAGTCCCAATGCGATGAGCTGCTGTAAGGAGGCTGCTGTTTACTCCCTTACTCGGGCCCGGGATATCTCCGCTCCCTGATGTGTTCAACGATCATCAGCCCAGCACAGAGGAAATGGCAGCCGCTGACAGAGCTGGGGGAGGGGAGCTCGCCTGGGCCCTTCCCGTCGGTTTAAACACTGTGTAGGGAGGGGAGGAGCAGCATGTATTTAGCACATGCTCAGATCATCTTTTTGTCACAAATTAAATTAGCTAAAATGGGATTATTTCACAAGTTGCTTTTATCACTAATTAAATGGGCCACATTGAGAGCATGTTAGTTATCATCCGAATTACTGAAAAAACAATTGTGTGAGCCTGACACTGGAGTAAGAGTGACTAAACTGTTCTACTCGTTCCGTCAGTCTCTGGTGTGTGAGTGTTTCGCTGTCAGTTTCTAATAGGCAGGTATGAGTTTTACTTGCATATTATTGTTCAGATACATGGATGTGGGTTTCATACTGTACCTGTCAGTGTCTGTTATGTGAATGTGGAATTTATTCTGTACCTCTCTGTTTCTGGTATCAGAGTGTGTGTTTTATTCTGTACCTATCAGTTTTTGTGAAGTGAATGAGAGATTTATTCTGTACCTGTCAATCTCTGCTATGTGAGTGGTGTACCCGTCAAGTTTTGATATGTGAGTCTGGGTTTTATTCTGTACCTGTCAGTTTCTGGTATGCGAGTGTGTGTTTTATCATGTACCGGTCAGTTTCTGGTATGTGAATGTGTGTTTTATCATGTACCGGTCAGTTTCTGGTATGTGAGTGTGTGTTTTATCACGTATCTGTCAGTTTCTGGTATGCAAATGTGTACTTTAACCTATATCGTCAACTTCTGGTAGGCGAGTGTGGATATTGACCAGTACCTGTCAGCTTTTTGGATTGGAGTATGGATTTTATTCTGTACCCGTCAGATTCCGGTATGGGACTTAATCGGTACCTGTCAGTTTCTGATATGTGACTGTGGTTTTAATCTGTACCAGTCACTTTCTGGTATCCAAGTGTGGATTGCATTCTGTACCTGTCAGTTTCTGGAATCTGGGTGTTGATTATATTCTGTACCTGTCAGTTTCTGCTATGTGAATGTGGATTTTATTCTGTACTGGTCAGTTACTGCTGTGTGAGTGTAGGAATTGATATGTACCTCCAGTTTATGGTATGTGATTGTGTTTTTTTTCTGTACCTGTCAGTTTGTGGTAGATGTGTGGGGTGTCAGTTTCTGGTGTCCAAATGTGGATTTTTACCTTTATATGTCAGTTTGCGCTATGTGAATGTGGGATTCATTCTGTATCTCTCATTCTGGGGTAAGTGAGTGTGTGTTTCCTCTGTACCTGTCAGTTTCCGGTATGTGAGTGTGGGTTTTATTCTGAACCTGTCATTTTCTAGTATCTGAGTGGGATTTATTCTGTATCTGTCAGTTTCTGTTATGTGAGAGTGAGTTTTATCCTCTGAATTTTTTTTTCTCATTATATTGGATGAATGCGATTCAGAAATATTTTGAGTAGAGACGAGCTATTAGTACATTATATAATCCATGTCTGTCAGTGGTACAGTGTGAGAGTGTGGGATTCATTCTGTATCTGTCATAAATGCAAGTGTTTGTTGTTGCTGTAGAAATGAAGATTTTCAGTTACTTACGGTGGTTAACAATTACGCAGAAGAAAATGTCAGAAGCAGCCTCGTGGATAACAGTCAGGAAAGTGCTGTTACTGGTGAGATCACGATTTGTTCAATGCAAACTTCTCTAATAACTCTGGAGGTGATGGAAAAGAAAGCAACATTTTGGGGACGTTTGAGTGAGATGAGAAAACATAATCAGTGCGAGGAGCCCGATCAGAGAGCTGGTGGGCAAGAAGCATTGAGCTCCTGTTTACTGCCCGATGCTATTTCCAAAACAACGGGGAAGAACAGTCCCTGGATCTGGGAACTTGAGGAGGAGGCCTTTCAGCACATGGAACCTGGAGACAAATCATCCCTTTGAGCCTGTTACATAAGGAACAGGGGGAGGCCATTCAGTCCCTCGAGCCTGTTACATTGGAACAGGAAGAGGCCATTCAGTCCCTCGAGTATGTTACAGTGGAAGAGGAGGAGGCCCATTCAGTCTCTGTTACATAGGAACAGTAAGCCATTCTGCCCCTCGACTCTGTTACATTAGAAACTCGAGTGGGCCATTCAGCCTTGGAGTCTGCTTTACAGGAATTCAGCACCTCGAACCTGTTACAAATGAATAGGGTGCCATTCAGCCCCTCAAACCTGTTACAAATGAATAAGAAGCCATTCAGCCCCTCGAACCTGTTACAAATGAATAGGAAGCCATTCAGACCTTTGACTTTGTTGCATAGGAACAGGAGGTGGGCATTCAGCACCTCAGCCTTGCTATAAAGAAATTGGTGGAGGCGATGCATCGACTGGATACTGTTACACAGGAATAGAGGGGGCCATTCATCCTCTGGAGCCTTTTACTTTGGAATAGGAGTAGGCCATTCAGACCCTCAAGCATGTTATGTAGGAACTGGAGGAGGCCATTCAGCCACCTGATAATGTTATAGGAACTGGAAGAGGCCAATAAACCAGTAGCACATGTTATATTGCAACTGGAGGAGGCCAATCCACCCCATCTAACTTATTACACAGGAACAGGAGGTGGCTGTTCAGCACCGAATGTTGTTAGACAGGAACAGGATGAGGCCATTCTTTCTCTCGAGCCTGTTACATTGGATCAGGAGGATGCCATTCAACCCTTCCATTCTCTTATGTGGGAAGAGGCCATTCAGCCTCTCTAACATTAGAAACACAAGCAGACCACTCAGCCTTTGATTGTGTGACATGGGAACAGCAGGACGTTTTTCATCCCCTCGAGCTTCTTACATTAGGAACAGGAGAAGACCACTCAGTCCCTCGGGTCTGTTACATAGGAACAGGAGTAGACCAATTCCACCCCTCGGAACTGTTAACCAGGAACAGGAGGTGACCATTCATCCCCTTGAGCCTATCACATTAGGAACTGGAGAGAGCCATTCAGCTCCTCGAGCCTATTACATTAGGAAATGGAGAGGGCCATTCAGCAACTGGAGTTAAAAAGCAATAGGACAACACAATTCTGCCCCTCTGGTCTGTTCCATTAGGAATAGGACAAAGGCAATCATCCCCATGGGATTGTTTCATGGGAACAGGAGGAGGGCATTCAGCCCCTCATGCTTGTTACAGAGGAACTGGAGGAGGCTATTCAGCCCCTGGAGTCTGTTACACAGGAATAGAAGTGGCTATTCAGCCCCTGGAACCTGTTACATAAGAACTAAAGGAGGCCATTCATCCCATTCTAGCCCAATACAAAAGGTACAGGGGGAGGTCAATCTGCCCCTCGAGCTTGTTACATATGAACAGGAGGAAGGCATTAAGACCCTCGTGTTTATTACATTAGATACAGGAGAAGGGCACTCAGTATCTCCAATCTGTTAAATTAGGAACAGGAGGTGGCCATCAGCCCCCTCGGGCCTGTTACACAGGAATAGGAGGAAGCCATTCAGCACCACAAACATGTTTAATTCGGATAACCTGTCTGTGTACCCGCACACTGTGATAGGTACCGTACCTACTGTGTGTGAGAAGGAGCTGGTTACACTGTTCCTTATGTCTCAGGAGGTGGAAACTTCACATTTGTTCCAGTTCCTTCAATTCCTTGCCTGTAGGAGGAGAAGGTATCTCTGATCATTCAAGAACAGGAGAGGTACAAAAGACTAAAGTGATGAATATAATCGTTCAATTAATATTCATTATGAACATTCACAAAGGGAAGCCAGCGATACAAACAGTGTCAGTGTCTGACTCCACTGCAGTACTCGGCTTCTGCACACCAAGTGTGTTGGGCAGATTTACAGCAATTTACTGACATCCAGACACAACCCAACCCCTGTCCTGCTTCAGGAATGGGACGACCCGATGGAGCACGGACTTTTACACAGCTCAGATTGCTATTCCCCTTTCCCAGAGCACTAACCGTTCAACCAAAAACAAAGAGCCGCTGTTTAAAACATGTCCTTCACATTTCTCACCCGGTGCCTGCAATAGATGCTCCTTGTATAAATCCTCAGTGTCCGACTCTGCTTCCACCGCTCACTGTCCAATGACAACAAACACGGTGAGACTGGAACTAAAGCAGGAACGTTCACTACTGGTTTGCAGGGAGAAAGCAGCAATGATTGTAAACAGCAGATCCTTCCCATTCTGTCTCCCTTACCCGGACACACGCTGTCCACACACAGCCCGAGAATGGCCTCTCCCTTCCCCCACTCACTCCACGCACTGAGACCAGTTCTTGCTCCACTCCGCCTGTTACACACAGTCCCCGATTCTCCTGAACTTCCCTCGGACTCAGTGCCGATCTCTGAGCCCATCTGCGGACACGCTCCCAAAGCGATGTGCTGCTGTAAGGAGGCTGCTGCTCGCTGCCTTACCTCGGGGCCGTGGTGTCTCCATTCCCGGCTGTTTAAACCATCTTCTTCCGCTCACTGACTGAATGGCGCTCACAGGCAGGGCTGGGGGAAGGGAGGGCGCATGCGCTCTTCTGCTCACTGGAAATCGACACAGAGGGCGGGGCTTAACCGCGCATGCGCAGGTCTCTGCAACAATTCAGCCTTTAAAAATCAAAGTGAACTTTTCCCAATTTACTTTTATCAGAATCTGAGCAAAGGAACTGGGCCTGGGGGGCAAGGACAGAGAATGTTTATCATTATCATCATCATAGGCAGTCCCTCGGAATCGAGGAAGACTTGCTTCCACTCCTGAAGTGAGTTCTTTGGTGGCTGAACAGTCCAATACGAGAGCCACAGACTGTGTCGCAGGTGGGACAGACAGTCGTTGAGGGAAGGGGTGTGTGGGACTGGTTTGCTGCACGCTCTTTCCGCTGCCTGCGCTTAATTTCTTCCACTCTCAGCGATGAGACTTGAAGTGCTCAGCGCCCTCCCGAATGCACTATCTCCACTTCGGACGGTCTTTGGCCAGGGACTCCCAGGTGTCAGTGGGAATGTTGCACTTTATCAGGGAGGCTTTGAGGGTGTCCTTGTAATGTTTTCGCTGCCCACCTTTGGCTCATTTGCCATGAAGGAGCTCCGCATAGAGCACTTGCTTTGGGAGTCTCGTGTCTAGCATGTGAACTATGTGGCCTGCCCAGCGGTGCTGATCGCGTGTAGTCAGTGCTTCAATGCTAGGGATGTTAGCCTGGACGAGGACGCTGATATTGGTGCACCTGTCCTCCCAGGGGATTTGTACGATCTTGCGGAGATATCGTTGGTGATATTTCTCAAGCAACTTGAGGTGTCTGCTGTACATGGTCCATGCCTCTGAGCCATACAGGAGGGCAGGTATTACAACGGTCCTGTAGACCACGAGCTTGGTGGTAGACCTGAGAGCCTGGTCTTCGAACACTCTTTTCCTCAGGTGGCCGAAGGCTGCACTGACACACTGCAGGTGGTGTTGAATCTCCTCATCAATGTCTGCTTTTGTTGATACAAGGCCCCCGAGGAATGGGAAGTGGTCCACATTGTCGAGGGCTGCACTGTGGATCGAGGACAGGCTGGTGGAGGACCTTTGTCTTACAGATGTTTAGCATAAGGCCCATGCTTTCGTATGCCTCAGTAAATACATCGACTATATCCTGGAGTCCAGCCTCAGAATGTGTGCAGATGCAGGTGTCATCCGCGTGCTGTAGCTCAACGACAGAGGTTGGGGTGATCGTGGACCTGGCCTAGAGGCAGCGAAGGTTAAACAACTTCCCACTGGTTCTGTAATTTAGTTCCACTGCAGCGGGGAGCTTGTTGACTGTGAGGTGGAGCATGGCAGCGAGGATGATTGAGAAGAGTGTTGGAGCGATGATGCAGCCCTGTTTGACCCCAATCCGGACGTGGATTGGGTCTGTAATGGATCCATTGGTAAGGATCATGGCCTGCATGTTGTCGTGGAGCAGGCGAAGGATGTTGACAAACTTTTGGGAGCATCTGAAATGGAGGAGGAAGTTCCATAGACCATGGTTGACATTGTCAAAGACCTTTGTAAGGTCGAAAAAGGCCATGTATAAGGGCTGGCGCTGCTACCTGCATTTTTCCTGCAGCTGTCGCACTGCAAATATCATGTCCATTGTGCCCCGGGGCAGCGTCAGGGAGGCCTATAAAAGGCTTGACGTCGGAGAGACAGGAGTTTGAGCAGCGGGAGTCCGGAGCAGTGTTGGAAAGGCCTATAAAAGGCTCGGCATCGGAGAGGCGGGAGTTCGACCAGCGGGAATCCGGAGCAGCATCGGAGATGCCTATAAAAGGCCCAACAGTCGGAGAGGCGGGAGTTCGAGCA
The DNA here is from genome assembly GCF_044704955.1 of Pristiophorus japonicus. Taxonomy (NCBI): domain Eukaryota; kingdom Metazoa; phylum Chordata; class Chondrichthyes; family Pristiophoridae; genus Pristiophorus; species Pristiophorus japonicus. The sequence goes on along the minus strand of NC_091985.1, from coordinate 201,913,667 downwards.
GTGGGAGTCTGGGATAGCATCGGGGAGGCCTATAAAAGGCCCAACAGTCGGAGAGGCGGGAGTTCGAGCAGTGGGAGTCTGGGGCAGAATCGGAGAGGCCTATAAAAGGCCCAACAGTTGGAGGGGCGGGAGTTCGAGCAGTGGGAGTCTGGGGCAGAATCGGAGAGGCCTATAAAAGGCCCAACAGTTGGAAGGGCGGGAGTTCGAGCAGTGGGAGTCTGGGGCAGCATCGGAGAGGCCTATAAAAGGCCCAACAGTCGGAGAGATGGGAGTTCGAGCAGTGGGAGTCTGGGGCAGAATTGGAGAGGCCTATAAAAGGCCCAACAGTCGGAGAGGCCAGCTGGTGCAGGTGCAGGGGCAGAAGGTAAGCAAAGAAGTAGAAAGAAATCACAAGGTGATGCCACAGCCAAGGGGGTAAGTGATTAGCTGGTGATTGGTGAGTAGTTTTTATTTTTCTTTTCCCTATCAGTAGGTAACCTTTATCATTGTTGTTGCCAAATTAAGTAGATCTAAGGGTTAACTCATGGTAGGAGAGCTCAGGCAGGTGTCATGTTCCTCCTGTATTATGTAGGAACTCAAGGACGTTTCCAATGTCCCTGACGACTACATATGCAGGAAGTGTACTCTGCTGCAGCTCCTGACAGACCGCATTGCGGTACTGGAGCTGTGGGTGGATTCACTCTGGAGCATGCATGATGCTGAGGATGCCGTGAATAGCACGTTTAGTGAATTGGTCTTACCGCAGGTAAGGGTTACACAGACAGATAGGGAATGGATGGCCAACAGGAAGAGCAGTGCAGAGATCTCCTGCGGTCATCCCCCTCCAAAACAGATACACCGCTTTGGGTATTGTTGGGGGGGATGACTCATAGGGCAGGGCAACAGCAGTCAAGTTCATGGCATTGTGGGTGGCTCTGCTGCACAGGAGGGCAGGAAAAAGAGTGGGAGAGCAATAGTGGTAGGGGATTCTATTGTAATCGGAATAGATAGACGTTTCTGTGGCCGCAATCGAGACTCCGGGATGGTATGTTGCTTCCCACGTCAAGGTTCAAGGATGTCTCGGAGCGGTTGCAGGACATTTTGAAGGGGGAGGGTGAACAGCCAGTTGTTGTGCTGCATATAGGTACCAAAGATATAGGTAAAGAAATGGGATGAGGTCCTACAAGCTGAATTTAGGAAGCTAGGAGCTAAATTAAAAAGTAGGATCTCAAAGGTAGTAATCTCAGGTTTGCTACCAGTGTCACGTGCTAGTCAGAGTAGGAATTGCAGGATAGCTCAGGTGAATACGTGGCTTGAGGAGTGGTGTAGAAGGGAGGGATTCAAATTCCTGGGACATTGGAACCGGTTCTGGGGGAGGTGGGACAGTAAAAACCGGATGGTCTGCACCTGGGCAGGAACGGAACCAATGTCCTAGGGGGAGTGTTTGCTAGTGCTGTTGGGGAGGGGTTAAACTAATATGGCAGGGGGATGGGAACCTATGCAGGGAGACAGAGGGAAGTAGAATGGGGACAGAAGCAAACGATTGAAAGAAGAAAAGTAAAAGTGGAGGGCAGAGAAACCCAAGGCAAAAGTCCAAAAGGGCCACATTGCAGCAAAATTCTAAAAGGGCAAAGTGTGTTAAAAAGACAAGTCTGAAGGCTCGGTGCCTCAATGCAAAGAGTATTCATAACATGGTGGACGAATTAATTGCACAGGCAACAATGAATGAATATGATATAATTGGCATCACGGAGACATGGCTCCAGGGTGACCAAGGCTGGGAACTCAACATCCAGGGGTATTCATCATTCAGGAAGGATAGACAGAAAAGAAAAGGACGTGGGGTAGTGTTGCTGGTTAACGAGGAAATTAACGCAATAGTAAGGAAGGACATTAGCTTGCATGATGTGGAATCTGTATGGGTGGAGCTGTGGAATACCAAAGGGCAGAAAACGCTAGTGGGAGTTGTGTACAGACCACCAAACACTAGTAGGGAGGTTGGGGACAGCATCAAACAAGAAATTAGGGATGCATGCAATAAAGGTACAGCAGTTATCATGGGCGACTTTAATCTACATATAGATTGTGATAACCAAACTGGTAGCAATATAGTGGAGGAGGATTTCCTGGAATGTGTTAGGGATGGTTTTCTGGACCAATATGTTGAGGAACCAATTAGAAGGCGGGCCATCCTAGACTGGGAGATGTGTAATGAGAAAGGACTAATTAGCAATCTTGTGCGAGGCCCCCTGGAGAAGAGTGACCATAATATGGTAAAATTCTTTATTAAGATGGATAGTGCCACAGTTCCTTCAGAGACTAGGGTCCTGAACTTAAGGAAAGTTAACATCGATGGTTTGAGGCATGAATTGGCAAGAATAGACTGGCAAATGATACTTAAACAAATGATGGTGGATAGGCAATAGCAAGCATTTAAAGATCACATGGATGAACTTCAACAATTGTGCATCCCTGTCTGGAGTAAAAATAAAACGGGGAAGGTGGTTCAACCGTGGCTAACAAGGGAAATTAAGGATAGTGTTAAATCCAAGGAAGAGGCATATAAATTAGCCAGAAAAAGCAGCAAACCAGAGGACTGGGAGAAATTTAGAATTCAGCAGAGGAGGAAAAAGGGTTTAATTCGGAGGGGGAAAATAGAGTGTGAAGGAAGCTTGCCAGGAACATAAAAACTGACTGCAAAAGCTTTGATAGATATGTGAAGAGAAAAAGATTAGTGAAGACAAACGTAGGTCCCTTGCAATCAGATTCAGGTGAATTTATAATGGGGAACAAAGAAATGGCAGACCAATTGAACAAATACTTTGGTTCTATCTTCATAAAGGAAGACACAAATAACCTTCTGGAAGTACTAGGGAACCGAGGGTCATGTGAGAAGGAGGAACTGAAGGATATCCTTATTAGGTGGGAAATGGTGTTAGGGAAATTGATCAGATTAAAGGCCGATAAATCCCCGGGGCCTGATAGTCTGCATCCCAGAGTACTTAAGGAAGTGGCCCTAGAAATAGTGGATGCATTGGTGATCATTTTCCAACAATCTATCGACTCTGGATCAGTTCCTATGAAATGGAGGATAGCTAACGTAACACCACTTTTTAAAAAAGGAGGGAGAGAGAAAATGGGTAATTAAGACCAGTTAGCCTAACATCAGTAGTGGGGAAAAAGTTGGAATCAATTATTAAAGATGAAATAACAGCGCATTTGGAAAGCAGTGACAGGATCGGTCCAAGTCAACATGGGAAATCATGAAAGGGAAATCATGCTGAACAAATGTTCTGGAATTTTTTGAGGATGTAACTAGTAGAGTGGACAGGGGAGAACCAGTGGAGCTGATGTATTTGGCCTTTTGACAAGGTCCCACACAAGAGATTGTGCAAAATTAAAGCACATGTTATTGGGGGTAATGTACTGATGTGGATAGAGAACTGGTTGCCAGACAGGAAGCAGGGAGTCGGGATTAACGGGTCCTTTTCAGAATGGCAAGCAGTGACTAGTGGGGTGCTGCAGGGCTCAGTGCTGGGACCCCAGCTATTTACAATATACATTAATGATTTGGATGAAGAAATTGAGTGTAATATCTCCAAGTTTGCAGATGACACTAAACTGGGTGATGAAGTGAGCTGTGAGGAGAACGCTAAGAGGCTGCAGGGTGACCTGGACAGGTTAGGTGAGTGGACAAATGCATGGCAGATGCAGTATAATGTGGATAAATGTGAGGTTATCCACTTTGGGGGCAAAAACACGAAGGCAGAATATTATCTGAATGGCTGCAGATTAGGAAAAGGGGAGGTGCAACGAGACCTGGGTGTCATGGTACATCAGTCATTGAAAGTTGGCATTCAGGTACAGCAGGTGGTGAAGAAGGCAAATGGTATGTTGGCCTTCATGGCTAGGGGATTTGAGTACAGGAGCAGGGAAGTCTTACTGCAGTTGTACAGGGCCTTGGTGAGGCCTCACCTTGAATATTGTGGTCAGTTTGGGTCTTCTAATCTGAGGAAGGATGTTCTTGCTATTGAGGGAGTGCAGCGAAGGTTCACCAGATTGATTCCCGGAATGGCTGGACTGACATATGAAGAGAGACTGGATTGATTGGGCCTGTATTCACTGGAGTTTAGAAGGATGAGAGGGGATCTCATAGAAACATATAAAATTCTGACGGGACTGGACAGGTTAGATGTAGGAAAAATGTTCCTGATGTTGGGGAAGTCCAGAACCAGGGGTCACAGTCTAATGATAAGGGGTAAGCCATTTAGGACTGAGTTGAGAAGAAACTTCTTCACTCAGAGAGTTGTTAACCTGTGGAATTCCCCACTGCAGAGAGTTGTTGATGCCAGTTGATTGGATATATTCAAGAGGGAGTTAGATATGGGCCTTACGGCTAAAGGGATCAAGGGGTATGGAGAGAAAGCAGGAAAGGGGTACTGAGTTGAATGATCAGCCATGATCTTATTGAATGGTGGTGCAGGCTGGAAGAGCCGAATGGCCTACTCCTGCACCTATTTTCTATGTTCCTATGTTTCTATGCACCGTAGGGGACGAAATCCGCACTGTGATTCTGGGAGGTTCTCCTCGGCCACAGGGTGAAGATGGTTGAGGAGGACTCTAGCGACAACCTTCCCAGTGGTTGATAGCAGGGAGATTCCCAAGTAATTGCCGCAGTCAGACTTGTCCCCTTTTTTAAAGATGGTCACGATCACTGCATCTCTGAGATCTCCCGGCATACTCTCCTCCCTCCAGATGAGGTCATGTATCCATGTCAACAGCGACTCTCCGCCATACTTTAGTGCCTCAGCAGAGATACCATCCGCTCCCTTAGCCTTGTTGTTCTTGAGCTGTCTTATGGCTTTTTCTACCTCATGCACCGTTGGGGTTTCGCTGAGGTGGTGGCGGGTCGCATGCTGCGGGATGGAATTGAGAACACTTGAGTCAAAGGCAGAGTCTCGATTGAGGAGATCTTCGAAGTCCTCCTTCCAGCGGACCCTGACAGCCTCGGTGTCCTTGACGGTTTCCCCGTTCTTGGCCAGCAGTGGGGTGGGTCCTTGGGAGTTTGGATCATAGGTGGCCTTGACTGCGATGAAGAATCCTCACACATCATGGCTGTTGGCCTGTTGTTGTATCTCCTGTGCTTTCTCCATCCACCAGCTGTTTGTTAGATCCCAGGTTTTTTGTTGGACCTCAGCCTTGAGCCGCCTGTAATGTTGCTTTGCTGCTCCTGAGTTGTGTTGTTGCTTGAGGCTCAGAAATGCTCTGCACTTGCGATCTGTTAGTTCTTGGATCTCCTGATCATTCTCATCAAACCAGTCCTGGTGTTTTCTGGTTGACTGACCAAGTGTCTCTTCACAGGCACTGGTTATGGAGGCCTGAAGGGCAGAGAATGTTTAAAGCTGGGGGCCTTGCCCCTTTGAGATGCTGAATTTGGGATCATGCCATGCAGGATGTTTTTCTCTTCATGAGCCCGTCTTCACCAAGCAATCCTGCAGAATCATCGGAGGGATGAGGAAGCAGAAGTGTTTGCTGGAACCGTGCAGGAGTTAATATCTGACAGAAACGGTCCCAGATTAATTTAATTAGAGTGAAACTGAGAATAATACCAAACAGCCTTGAGTTGCAAAATTACAGGGAGTACAACAGGCAAGCGAGGGTTAAATGTGGGACCTTGTTTCTCTCACTCTCTGACACTGTCCCGCAGTGTGGGATTAATAATGTCTCCCTCTGTGGTACAATATCACTGAGAGAGGGGACCGCATCTTCTGTCTCCCCAATGGGGACTTTCAGGATAAAACGGGACTTCACAGGTCAGTCTGGAACTGATACTGTGCATGTTTCTGTGTCTCACCGCCCGACCTCGATCTCTCCTGTCTCTCTCTCTCTCAGCACTCTTCCCCCATCTCTGACTCTGTTACAATCCTCTTTCTCTTGTAGTCTGTGAAGGCGGGATACTGCTATTGAGCATGATGTGGAAACACTATTGGAAGTACAATCCTGATACTGTTTCTGTTTCTCTCTCTGGTGCTGTACATGACGGTGTGGCACTGTGACTGAGCGTAATATGGGAACACTGATACCAAGTGTAAGACTGATAAAGTGTGTGTATCTCTCTCTATCTTTCGTAGTGCGGTACAGGAATGTCTGATACTAGTATTGAGCGTAATATGGAGACACATCTCTGGGTGATGAGCATGGGATAGATAGGACACTAGTTACTGTTGAATGTCCCTCAGTTTAGGAGGCGAGAGACAAAGAAAGGCTGGAGGGACGGTGAACATATAATTTATATTTTCATACTAATCAAACATGTTTCTGCATTCGAACAATATAACAACTTAACAGCAGATATGGGTTAAGCCAGCCACTGCTGTGATTGGCTCCTGCCCCTGAATCTGGGGAACAGACATTATGAGGAGCGCCGGTCTCGGAGTGTTTAACACTTAGTGAGCTGGGAAACTACAACTAACCCCGAGAATCGGCAGCACAGGCCGAGCGGAGAGGAAACCCTGTGCTGGGAGCTGTAAATCTGGGATAGTTTGTGCTGTGAATGTGCAGATGTGAACATTGTGTGAGCGAGAGTGTCTTAAAGGGGCGGCCGGTGAGACTAATGTCACTGTGTTTGTGTGTCCGTCTCATGCCGGATTCCAGAGTCCCTCTTGTGTAAAATTCAAAGATTTCCCTGTCACAGGATCGCCCTGCTGCCCTGCTCAGGTCTAAAGTGGGAATTAAACGTCAAGTTTGAAGTGATTTCAAATTTCAATCGAAAAACAGAGAAAATGTCCGCGATCGGGTGAGAGAACGCGATCAGTGCAGCAATGAAACGGGTTTAAATCCAAATTGCTGCCTTCAATTTGGATGAAACTTTCTCGACAACAAACATCCCGGTGTTCGGGACAGAAAGAGGCCAGTCTGGGAATCTGGAGAGCCCCGGTTGAATTGGAATCGGACAGTTAATGAGGAGAGAGAAACATAGAGAGGCTGGAGGGGCGGGGAGCTGACAGCAGGATGTCTCCGCCCCGTCCGCTCGCTGCCTTTAAGTTGCTCTGTGCCGCCGCCTCCCGTTTTATTTCTGACCGAGCTCTGACTGTCAGAGAGATTTTCCACAGAGTCGCCGACATGACTGACACTGCAGCCGCTGAAACGGCTCCTCCTGACGCCGCCGCCGCTCAAACCAAGGCTCCCAGCAAGAAGAAGGCGGCGGCTCCCCGCTCCAAGCCAGTCGGTCCCACGTTGGGCGAACAGATCCTCGAGGTTGTGGCCGATGGCAGCGATTGTAAGGGGATGTCCCTGGCCGCGATAAAGAAGGCTCTGGCGGCCAAAGGCGTGAATGTGGAGAAGCGCGGGTCCCAGATCAGGTTCAGTATCAAGAGGAATGTGACAAATGGCTTCCTGGTGCAGACCAAGGGCACGGGCGCCTCGGGCTCCTTCAGAGTCGCTAAGAAGGAAAACCAGGGGAAAGTGGGAAGGAAGGTGAAGAAATCAGCAGCCAAGAAATCTCCAGCCAAGAAACCAGCAGCCAAGAAATCTCCGGCCAAGAAACCAGCAGCCAAGAAATCTCCGGCCAAGAAAACGAGCACCAAGAAGGCGCCAACAGTAAAAAAGACAACGAAAGCGGCGGCTGGGAAGAAGGCGGCTGCGGCGAAGCCCAAGAGCCCCAAGAAGGCCTCGGGCGCAAAGGTGAAGGCGGCCAAAAAGGTGGAAAAACCGAGGGCCAAGGCCAAATCAGCAAAACCCAAGAAAGCAACGCCCAAAAAGTTCAACTTGTAAACATCTGAACCCAAAGGCTCTTCTCAGAGCCACCCACGCCTCTCAGAAAAGAGCTGATCCCCGAATCAAATGATCCCTGTCCCGGGGCTGGGCTCAGATTTCAGACAGAAATCATTGAACATGAAGGCAGGATCCTTGGTGACTCGCTGACATTGGGTGCACCCACCCCTCCCCCAGTGTCTGCAATAAAACACACAGAGAATGGGATGTCCGGCCCGGGCCTCACTGTAACTGGGGATGTGTTCAGCTCCAGTCTCATTTCCTGGTCATTGTCATTTCACAGATTCAGGGGGAGAGTCTGTGAGACGGTGATATTGGCGGAGATACCCCGCCTCACAACTCAAACCCCAAGCACCACATTCTCCAAATCAGCTGGAATAAGGTGTTTGTAAATGCTGAACCCGTCTGTGAGAGGAAGTCTGGGGAGATTAACAGGGAAGGGGCTGTATATAGGCGGGAATATTCGCGATTGCTAATTTTAACGAGACATTTAAAAGCTGGTTTCTGGAAGCTTTGAATATAAATTCCGAGTCTGTTTCGGTTCTATTGTGGGAAAATGGTTTGAAATTGGCGGCTGCAGAAAGCTGGAGGCGGAGCTGGAAGTTCAGAGGCCGCTCTCTGCTCTGTCTGTCAATCTTAACTGTCTCCTCCCCTTCCCGCCTCTCTCACTCTGCGCTTTCTCAGTCAGGTCGGCTCCGGCTCTATAAAAAGGAGCCGGGACGAGCTCGCGTCTCATTCAGCGACTGTTTAAGTGAAGAATTATCATGTCTGGTCGAGGTAAAGGCGGCAAAGGACTGGGTAAAGGCGGAGCCAAGCGGCACCGTAAAGTGCTCCGTGATAACATCCAGGGCATCACCAAACCAGCAATCCGCCGCCTGGCTCGCCGTGGCGGTGTCAAGCGGATCTCGGGCCTGATCTACGAGGAGACCCGCGGGGTGCTGAAGGTTTTCCTGGAGAATGTGATCAGGGATGCGGTCACTTACACTGAGCACGCTAAGCGCAAGACTGTCACTGCCATGGATGTGGTGTACGCTCTGAAACGGCAGGGTCGCACTCTCTATGGATTCGGCGGCTAAATAATTCGACCTTTCCCCCCAAACACAAACAAAGGCTCTTCTAAGAGCCACCCACCGCCTCACAGAGAGCAGCGACCTGGGGATGGGAATGCGGACAGTTTGGTTGGGAAATGGTTTCGGCTGTTTAATTAATGGAAAGAAAGATGTGGATTTATATAGCGCCTTTCACTACCACCGAATGTCTCAGCACCAATGAAGTACTTTTGGAGTGTAGTCGCTGTAGGAATATGGGAATTAAATATTTTACAACTATTGTAAATATGAGAGATCAGAAACCCCGGCTGACAGTCACAATTACCGGGCGGGATACACAGTCCCCTTTACACATTACAGTCTCCCCTCACAGATAATTCCTGTCATGTGAGGTTTCTGTGAGAATCGGTTAAATGGGACGGCACTGGCGGGATCGATGCGGTACTTTGTATTTACAGGAAGCAGTGACCGGGGATTTATTCCCGCCGGTACAGACGGATCAGGGAATGGAACATAATTCAAACCGGAATGTTAGAGAATGGGATTGGTGACTTATAATGTTCTTAAATTGCTGGCGGGAAATTAGAGTTTCTTTAATCTCTGTTGGTTGATCCTGTGAAATTGGCGGGCTTTTTGAAATTGACCAACTGTCAGTTTCAGTTCAGCCAATCAGGGCCCAGTAATCCCCGCCCTTCATTTTCACTCTCGGTGCGTGGTTCAAACTTGATTGGCGGTCAGGCTGCAGCCAATCACAGCCCCGGGCGGACCCTCACACACTTTAAGAAGAGGCCCCAGAGGCGGCTCCGTATTAACAATCCGTGTGTCCCAAATTGTGTTGAGATCCGTTCAGGAAAATGGCCAGGACCAAGCAGACAGCGCGCAAATCCACCGGAGGGAAAGCTCCTCGCAAACAGCTGGCGACCAAAGCGGCCCGGAAGAGCGCTCCGGCCACGGGCGGAGTGAAGAAGCCTCATCGCTACCGACCTGGCACCGTGGCTCTGAGGGAGATTCGCCGCTACCAGAAATCCACCGAGCTGCTGATCCGCAAACTGCCCTTCCAGCGCCTGGTGCGGGAGATCGCTCAGGACTTCAAGACCGACCTGCGCTTCCAGAGCTCGGCCGTCATGGCCCTGCAGGAGGCCAGCGAGGCTTACCTGGTGGGGCTCTTTGAGGACACCAACCTGTGCGCCATCCACGCCAAACGGGTCACCATCATGCCCAAAGACATCCAGCTGGCTCGCCGCATCCGCGGGGAGCGCGCCTAGACTCCCCCTGCCTCGGCTCGAAGCTTCAGCACCAAGTGCAACAACGGCTCTTTTCAGAGCCACCAAATCAGCAAAGGAAAGAGCTGCGATCTCCTGTAACCAGAGCTTCGTGTTCATTAACCCATTGTAGGGACGGGCAGAGGGCGGTGGACTGATTATTGATCGTGTGTTCATATACCAGCTCCCTTCACAGGGGCGTTATTGATGAGCCCTTTAATATTTTCAGAAACTGACATCGGCTTTGCGTCGCTCTGACCTCGAGTTCCCCGGGGCAGAGCACAGATTTCCCCATTCCGCGTTGCCGGAGAATGGGGGCAGGCAGATCTGGGAAGGACTGCAATTGACCCGGGTCCTGTGTGTATACATCGCTTGCTGATGCAGTGCGGTCTAAACTGACCGGCTTAGCAAAGAAATACACAGCCCGGGAACGGCCGGAACTCCCGAGAACAGAACCAGCATTCAAACTATCTCAAACCAGACCAGAATTAAACTAGGCCCTTTTATTACTACATTAATTCATCACCGACGACGGTATTTATACAATTGTTGAGTGACAACTGTAGTTCAATGATTCGCTGTTAACAAGAAGAGTATATGTGTGAGCAGAGAACCGTAATGCAGAGACTGAGAACTAAAAACTCCCAGATACGGATAAGGGGTAAGCCATTTAGGACTGAGATGAGGAGAAACTTATTCAGAGTTGCTAACCTGTGGAATTCCCTACCGCAGAGAGTTGTTGATGCCAGTTCGTTAGATATATTCAAGAGGGAGTTAGATGCGGCCCTTATAGCTAAAGGGATCAAGGGGTATGGAGAGAAAGCAGGAAAGGGGTACTGAGGGAATGATCAGCCATGATCTTATTGAATGGTGGTGCAGGCTCGAAGGACCGAATGGCCTACTCCTGCACCTATTTTCTATGTTTACAGGTCTAAAACAGGCCAATCTATCGGTACATGAATTAAATGACTGACTGCATTAAGACAGTAAGCAGCCCTTTCACAGATACTGTGGGTGGCTCTGAAAAGAGCCTTTGGGTTTAGATTAAATCTTGTCCGCTTTACTTAGTCTTGGACGAAGTGGTGGTTTTCTTGGGCAGCAACACAGCCTGGATATTCGGCAGCACCCCACCCTGAGCGATGGTTACCTTTCCCAGCAGCTTGTTGAGCTCCTCGTCGTTGCGGATGGCCAGCTGCAGGTGTCTGGGGATGATGCGGGTCTTCTTGTTGTCGCGGGCCGCGTTGCCGGCTAGCTCCAGGATTTCAGCGGTCAGATACTCGAGCACAGCAGCCATGTAGACCGGGGCTCCGGCACCCACACGCTCAGCGTAGTTCCCCTTTCGCAGGAGCCTGTGAACACGGCCCACAGGAAACTGCAGTCCGGCCCGGGAGGAGCGTGACTTGGCCTTGGCCCGAGCTTTACCGCCGGTTTTTCCTCTTCCAGACATTTCCACGATCAACAAGTTCAGACAAAGAATGAGAAACTCCTCCCACATCTGCCCATCTTATAGCTTCTGGAGGGATGCAGGGAGCGAACTTGTGATTGGTCGCTCTGCGGTGGATTTCATTGGTCTTTTCCGCTGACCAATCATCGTCTGCTTAGCCCGCCAATGGAAAGAGGGCGGAAATTACTGTTCGACTTCCAACGAATCTTCAATTTCAAAAAACCCGCCAATAATTTTGACTGCGGATTAAATTAATAAATTCACCATTAGCCAAAGATTTCCAAACAGTTTTTATTTCCTTTTGCCGTATTCCATATTGCTTTCCAAATTCCAGGACGTTCCAATCAGGATTAAATTCGGGTTCAGTTTCAAACATTCTGTAACGGGACACATTCCAGCTCAATCTTTGTACAATTTGGGAATCACAGATCATGGATCGATCCTCCGCACAGGCGTGAGTGAGACCAGAACTGGGAGTCCTTCTGTGAAAAGAGAAGAGGGACACAGGGTTCCAAATCCCTGTTCTGGTCTCTGTAAGAACTTCCAGTCTGGGCTGTTGCACTCGGAGTCTCGGATTAATAAGCGGGTTGACCCGAACTAGATTTTTTTTTTAATATTGTAAAGGGCTTGAGAGAGAATGAGGGGACTAAAGTCTGAGTTTCACCCTCTAAAACAAGATCATAATTCATTGGCAGGCGACCAGGGACAGTGTGTGCAGTTTATTGGGAGGAAAATTCATCAGCGAAGCTAAGGTTGAACCGGACAATAAAACCGGTTCTCTGAGAATTCAAATCTAAATCTACAGCTGTAACTTTAAATGTTATCATCACACTTGCTCAGGAAATAACTACAGTAAATTGAGTTTAAAGGGTGATGCGTTTGTGCAGCTCTTTCAGAGACGTTGTGGGTGGCTCTTAGAACAAACCCCAAACACAACTGCTCTTTTATCAGGACAGCGTGCAGTTTTACTTGGAGCTGGTGTACTTGGTGACCGCCTTTGTACCTTCCGACACGGCGTGCTTAGCCAACTCCCCGGGCAACAGCAGGCGCACGGCGGTCTGGATCTCCCGAGAACTGATGGTGGATCGCTTGTTGTAATGGGCCAGGCGGGAAGCCTCACCCGCGATGCGCTCAAAAATATCGTTCACAAACGAGTTCATGATGCCCATGGCCTTGGAGGAGATGCCGGTGTCGGGGTGAACCTGCTTCATTACTTTGTAGATGTAGATGGAGTAACTCTCCTTCCTCGACTTTCTGCGCTTCTTGCCGCCCTTCGGTGGTGTTTTCTTGATAACTTTCTTGGCGCCTTTCTTGGAAGTAACTGTTTTCTTTTCCTCAGGTATCGTCTTGTTCGGTCCGGCCCAGATATGAAAAAATCTCAGCTCGGAGCTCGCATTATCTCGGCAGCCCCACAGCCCTATGCTAATGAAGGATAGGTGAAGGCAACGATTGTGATTGGTTCATTCGCTGCGTTGTCAATTTTCATTGTTCTGTATCTCTCTGATTGATCTCTTTAAACATCCAATCAGATTTACTGCTCGCCATAATCTCAAATTGTTGGGTTAGGTCATCAGTTACATCCCCTCCTGAGCCATACTCTTCTTTATCGATCTAGATGTCTACATGTTCGACAGACATTGACCCGTTTATAACCGAGATTGTCTGAGGGTCACTTCTGGTCAGGACTTGGAAGTCCTTCTATGAGGGCAAAAGACCTTCACTGTCCTTCCGCCCTGATGCTGCCTTCCTCCCACCGTTTAATTTAACCTTTCTTATCGGTCACTGCTGTAACTACATTAGTTGTTTCAGTATTACCTTCACCAGAAATATGCCATACCTTCTGTGCCGTAAAGGGCCTATTTCCCTGAGCACAGGAGGCATACATTTAAAGTAATTGATCGAAGGTTTAGAGGGGAAATGTCTTCACGTAGAGGGTTGTGGGGGTCTGGAACACACTGCCTGAAAGGGAGGTAGAGGCAGAAACCCTTACATTATTTAAAACTACTTGGAGGTGCACTTGAAGTGCCGTAACCTGCAGGATTACGGACCTAGAGCTGGAAAGTGGGATTCGGCTGGATAGCCTTTTGTTGGCCGGCACGATCTTGATGGGCCGAAGTGGCCTCATTCCGTGTTGTAAGCTTCGATGATAAATGTCTATAATTCTGAAACTAAAAGGATATTCCGTCGTGCATATGCTGATTTAAAACATATAGACCTTGGCGAAAAATATATATCTATACAGAACAAAATGTTAATCAACTATCTCTCCTTCCCCCTACTGCGAGGCAGTGGATGCAACTTAGTAGAGCCTTTGCTTTGTGCTTGGGGGAGAGGGTCACGTTGAATCCAGCGAGTGCGGCCCTGCCGTTTGAGTGTACACCACATCCATGGCAGTGACCGTCTTGCGCTTGGCTGCTCAGTGTAGGTCTAAAATGACCGGCTTAGGAGAGCAATACACAGCCCGGGAACGGCCGGAGCTCCCGGGAATAGAACCAGCATTCGAACTCTCAAACTAGACCAGAATTAAACTAGGCCATTTTAATAACCGCTGACTCAGATGAATACGTGGCTTGAGGAGTGGTGCACAAGGGAGGGATACAAATTCCTGGGACATTGGAACCGGTTCTGGGGGAGGTGGGAGCAGTACAAACCGGACGGTCTGCATCTGGGCAGGACTGGAACCAATGTCCCAGTGGGAGTGTTTGCTAGTGCTGTTGGGGAGGAGTTAAACTAATATGGCAGGTGGATGGGAACCGATGCAGGGAGACAGAGGGAAGTAGAATGGGGGCAGAAACAAAAGATACAAAGAAGCAAAGTAAAAGTGGAGGGCAGAGAAACCTAAGGCAAAAAGCAAAAAGGGCCACATTACACCAAAATTCTAAAGGGGCACAGAGTGTTAGAAAGACAAGCTCTGTGCCTCAATGCAAGGAGTATTTGGAATAAGGTAGACGAATTAACTGTGCAGATAGCAGTTAACGGGTATGATGTAATTGGCATCACAGAGACATGGCTGCAGGGTGACCAAGGCTGGGAACTCAACATCCAGGGGTATTCAACATTTAGGAAGGATAGACAGAAAGGAAAATAAGGTGGGGTGGCATTGCTGGTTAAAGAGGAAATTAATGCAATAGTAAGAAAGGACATTAGCTTGGATGATGTGGAATCGGTATGGATGGAGTTACAGAATACCAAGGGGCAGAAAACGCTAGTGGGAGTTGTGTACAGACCAGAAAACAGTAGTAGTAAGGTTGGGGACAGCATCAAACAAGAGATTAGGAATGCATGCAATACATCAGTTATCATGGGTGACTTTAATCTACATATTGATTGGGCTAACCAAACTGGTAGCAATGTGGTGGAGGAGGATTTCCTGAAGTGTATTAGGGATGGTTTTCTAGACCAAGATGTCAAGGAACCAACTAGAGAGCTGGCCATCCTAGGGTGGGTGATGTGTAATGAGAAAGGACGAATTAGCAATCTTGTTGTGCGAGGCCCCTTGGGGAAGAATGGACATAACATGGTAGAATTATTTATTAAGATGGAGTGTGACTCAGTTAATTCAGAAAAAGGGTCCTGAACTTAAGGAAAGGTAACTTCGATGGTTTGAGGCATGAATTGGCTACAATAGACAGGCAAATGACACTTAAAGGGTTGACGGTGGATAGGCAATGGCAAACATTTAAAGATCACATGGATGAACTTCAACAATTGTACATCCCTGGCTGGAGTAAAAATAAAAGGGGAAGGTGGCTCAACCGTGGCTAACAAGGGAAATTAAGGATAGTGTTAAATCCAAGGAAGAGGCATATAAGTTGGCCAGAAAAAGCAACAAACCTGAGGACTGGAAGAAATTTAGAATTCAGCAGAGGAGGACAAAGGGTTTAATTAAGAGGGGGGGAATAGAGTATGAGAAGAAGCTTGTCGGGTACATAAAAACTGACTGCAAAAGCTTCTATAGAGATGTGAAGAGAAAACGATTAGTGACGACAAATGTAGATCCCTTGCAGTCGGATTCCGGTAAATTTATAATGGGGAACAAAGAAATGGCAGACCAATTGAACAAATACTTTGGTTCTGTCTTCACGAAGGAAGACACAAATAACCTTCTGGAAGTACTAGGGGACCGAGAGTCTAGTGAGAAGGAGGAACTGAAGGATATCCTTATTAGGTGGGAAATTGTGTTAAGCAAATTGATGGGATTGAAGGGCGATAAATCCCTGGGGCCTGATAGTCTGCATCCCAGAGTACTTAAGGAAATGGCCCTAGAAATAGTGGATGCATTGTTGATCATTTTCCAACAATCTACTGACTCCGGATCAGTTCCTATGGACTGGAGGGTAGCTACTGTAACGCTATGTTTTAAAAAGGGAGGAAGAGAGAAAGAGGGTAATTATAGATCAGTTAGCCTGACATCAGTAGTGGGGAAAATGTTGGAATCAATTATTAAGGATGAAATAGCAGCGCATTTAAAAAGCAGTGACAGGATCGGTCCAAGTCAGCATTGATTTATGAAGAGGAAATCATGCTTGACAAATCTTCTGGAATTTTTTGAGGATGTAACGAGTAGAATGGACAAGTGAGAACCAGTGAATGTGGTGTATTTGGACTTTCAAAAGGCTTTTGACAAGGTCCCACACAAGAGATTGGTGTGCAAGATCAAAGCACATGGTATTGGGGGTAATATACTGACGTGGTTAGAGAACTGGTTGGCAGATAGGAAGCAGACAGTCGGGATAAATGGATCCTTTTCAGAATGGCAGGCAGTGACTAGTGGAGTGCCGCAGGGCTCGGTGCTGGGACCCCAGCTCTTTACAATATACATCAATGATTTGGATGAAGGAATTGAGTGTAATATCTCCAAGTTTGCAGATGACACTAAACTGGGTGGCGGTTTGAGCTGTGAGGGGGATGCTTGGAGGCTGCAGGGTGACTTGGACAGGTTAGATGAGTGGGCAAATGCGTGGCAGATGCAGTATAATGTGGATAAATGTGAGGTTATCCACTTTGGGGGCAAAAACACAGACAGAATATTATCTGAATGGCGGCAGATTAGTAAAAAGGGAGGTGCAACCAGACCTGGGTGTCATGGTTCATCAGTCATTGAATGTTAGCATACAGTTACAGCAGGCGGTGAAGAAGGCAAATGGTATGTTGGCCTTCATAGCTCGGGAATTTGAGTATAGGAGCAGGGAGGTCTTACTGCAGTTGTACAGGGCCTTGGTGAGGCCTCACCTGGAATATTGTGTTCAATTTTGGTCTCCTAATCTGAGGAAGGACATTCTTGCTATTGAGGAGTACAGCGAAGGTTCATCAGACTGATTCCTGGGATGGTAGGACTGACATACGAGGAGAGACTGGATCAACTGGGCCTTTATACATTGGAGTTTAGAAGGATAAGGGGGTTCTCATAGAAACATATACGATTCTGACGGGATGGGACAGGTTAGATGCGGGTAGAATGTTCCCGATATTGGGGAAATCCAGAATCGGGGACACAGTCTTAAGATAAGGGGTAGGCCATTTAGGACTGAGATGAGGAGAAACTTCTTCACTCAAGAGTTGTTAACCTGTGGAATTCCCTACCGCAGAGAGTTGTTGATGCCAGTTCATTGGATATATTCAAGAGGTAGTTAGATATGGCCCTTACAATTAAGGGGATCAAGGGGTATGGAGAGAAAGCAGGAAAGGGGTACTGAGGGAATGATCAGCCATGATCATATTGAATGGTGGTGCAGACTCGAAGGGTCAAATGGCCCACTCCTGCACCTATTTTCTATGTTTCTATGACTCTCTTCATACAGTTTTCATTGATAGACTAAAGAACATTTAGGGAACTGGTTGTGGCCTTTATACAATTTGAGTCACTGATAACTGTAGTTCAATTATTCGCTGCTAACTGGAAGAGAGTTTGTGTGAGCACAGAACCGTAATGCAGATACCAGGAACTGAAAACTCCCGCATCCAGATCTGAAACAGACCAATTTATCGGTACCTGAACTCAAGGTCTCCATTAAGACAGTAAGCAGCCCTTTCAGATACTGTGGGTGGCTCTGAAAAGAGCCTTCCATCTGTGGGTGGCTCTGAAAAGAGCCTTTAGGTTATTAGATTAAATCTTGTCCACTTTATTTGCTCTTGGAAGAAGTGGTTGTTTTCTTGGGCAGCAGCACAGCCTGGATATTAGGCAGCACCCCGCCCTGAGCGATGGTCACCTTTCCCAGCAGTTTGTTGAGCTCCTCGTCGTTGCGGATGGCCAGCTGCAGGTGTCTGGGGATGATGCGGTCTTCTTGTTGTCGCGGGCCGCGTTGCCGGCTAGCTCCAGGATTTCAGCGGTCAGATACTCGAGCACAGCAGCCATGTAGACCGGGGCTCCGGCACCCACACGCTCAGCGTAGTTCCCCTTTCGCAGGAGCCTGTGAACACGGCCCACAGGGAACTGCAGTCCGGCCCGGGAGGAGCGAGACTTGGCCTGAGCTTTTCCGCCGGTTTTTCCTCTTCCAGACATTTCCACAATCCACAGGTTTAGAGAAAGAATCAGAAACTCTTCCCACATCTGCCCTTCTTATAGCTTCTGGAGGGATGCAGGGAGCGAACTTGTGATTGGTGACTCTGTGGTGAATTTCATTGGTCATTTCCGATTACCAAGCACAGCCTGCTTTGTCCACCACTGAAAGTAGGGTGGAAATTACTGGTTCTCAACAGACGGAACTTAACGATTTTTTAAATTCAAAAATTCCGCCAATAATTGTAAAATTGCGGATTATGTTAGTAACTTCACCATTAGCCAAATACTTCAAAACACTTTTTGTTTCCTTTTGTCTTATTACATGTAATAATTGTTTCGTTTTGTCTTATTACTTGCAAATTCCAGCCTGTAACAATCAGGATTAAATTCGGCTTCAGTTTCAAACTGTCTGTAACGGGCGGGACTCAGTCCCCACTGATTCTGTAACGGGACATATTCCAGCTCCATCTTTGTAAAAGTGAACTTCTTTTCACAGGAGCTGCTGTGGGAGTGAGACCAGAACTGAGATTCCTTCTGTAAAAAGAGGAACAGTGTTCAAACTGCCCCTGTTCTCGTCTCTAAGAACTCCCATTCTGGGTTGTTACACTGCGGGGAGTCTCGGGTTAATAAACAGACAGAGCGGGAACGGAATTTAAAAACAAGTGAAAAGGACTTGTGAGAATGTGACTGAAATCGGAGTTTCCCCGCCCCCCAAAAAATAAATTCGTCGGCAGTCGCTGTGAATGAACGGGTCTGAGAGCAAAGGGAAAGCGACCACTGACCGTGTTTGTAGTTTACTCACTGCAGGAAATTCCAGCGACGCCAAGGTCGAAACGGTCAGTGAAGCTACTTATGAGAATTCAAAACTAAATCGACAGCTGGAATAGTAAAGGTTCTCACAAGCAGTTGTTCGGGAAATAATTACAGTAAATTCAGTCTAAAGGGTGATATGTTTGTGCAGCTCTTTCAATTATGTCGTGGATGGCTCTTAAAAGAGCCGTTGTGTTCGGGGTTTGTTCTCTCAGGACAGCGTGGAGTTTTACTTGGAGCTGGTGTACTTGGTCAGCGCCTTTGTCCCTTCCGACATGGCGTGCTTGGCCAGCTCCCCAGGCAGCAGCAGGCGCACGGCGGTCTGGATCTCACTGGAGCTGATGGTGTCAGATTATGGTATGTGAGTGTGTATTTTATTCTGTGCCTGTCTATCTCTGGTATATGAATGTGACGTTCAATCTGTACCTTTCAGTTACTGGTATATGCTTGTTGGGGTTACTCTCTACCTCTCAGTTTCGGTTATGTGATTGTGGGTTTTAATCTGTACCTGTCACTCCCTAGTATTTGAGTGTGGTGTTTATTGTGTACCTCTCGGTTCTGGTATATGAGTGTGGGTTTAATATCTACCTGTCAGTTTTTGGTATGTGAATGTGAGGTTTAATCTATATGTGTCAGTTTCTGGTATATGACTGTGGGGTTAATCTGTACCTGTCAGTTTCTGGTATGTGAATGTGGTCTTTAATCTGTACCTGTCAGTCTCTGGTATGTGACTGTGTATTTTTTCTGTAACTGTCAGTTTATATGCGAGTGTGTATTTTATTCTATATATTACAATCTCTGGTATGCGAATGTGTGGTTTAACCTGTACCTGTCAGTTTCTGGTATACGAGTGTGGGACTTATTCGGTACCTGTCAGTTTCTGGTATACGAGTGTGGGTTTAATCTGTACGCATCAGTTTCTGGTATATGAGTGTGGGGTTAATGTGTACGTATCAATTTGTGGTATGAGTGTGGGATTTATCCTGTACCCGTCAGTTTCTGGTATGCAAGTGTGGGTTTTAATCTGCACCTGTCAGTTTCTGGTTTAAAAAAAAAAGTGTGGGTTTTATTCTGTACCTGTCAGTTTCTGGTAAAAAATAGTGTGGGTTTAATCTGTACCTGTCCGTTTCTGGTATGTGAGTGTGGGTGATATTCTGTACCTGTCAGTTTCTGGTCTATGAGTGTGGGCTTTAATCTGTACCCAATTGTTGCTGGTGTGCAAGTGTGGGTTTTATTCTGTATATTTCAGTAACTGGTATATGAATGTGATACATAGAAACATAGAAAATAGGTGCAGGAGTAGGCCATTCGGCCCTTCAAGCCTGCACCACCATTCAATAAGATCATGGCTGATCATTCCCTCAGTACCCCTTTCCTGCTTTCTCTCCATACCCCTTGATCCCCTTCGCCGTAAGGGCCATATCTAACTCCCTCTTGAATATATCCAATGAGTTGTTTCAATGGTGAAACAGCATTTGATCCTACCGCTCCATGTGGCTGTAAGATTCACAATGTAACTCAGCCACTTCGGATCACTGTTGGACTGACAGCTTCTGCTGCCTGTGATAACAGGATTGAGGCCAGTTCTGTGTCTCTGCGCTCTGTGAGTGATAATGTACTTACTGTATGCGAGAAGGAGCGGCCTGCACTTTTCCTTGTGTTCTGGGTGGAAGAAATATCACATTTATACTGGCTCAATGAAGTATTTTGCTTTGAGAAAAGTAATACCAGAAAAATATTAGTTATGATATGAACAACTGATGGGGAAAATATACAATAAAGTTGTAATGAATGTATATGTTTATAATAAAGTAAAGTATCTGGAGAGAGGAAACCGTGATACAAACAGTGTCCTTGTCTGACCTCACTGCAGTACAGCGGCACTCAGATTTTCCACACCAGGTGTGTAGGATGATTCTATAGAAAGTTATCAGCATCCAGACACAACTCAAACCCAGCACTGGTCCATGAATGCGACCACCCGATTGATACAGTCGAGGTTTATATCTTCCACTCCCAAAGGACTACCTGTAAAATTCTGAATTACTTTCTGGATTATAACCACAGATACCTGGGCTGTACAACAATTTTTCTCAGTCTATTGGAACCGAGTTAAGTGCCTGTGCAGGCAACAGAATGTCACAGAGCCCGGATCCTGATGTATCTGAGGGAGCGACAATGTATCTCTCGATCACCTTCAACACGGTTCTGGCGAACTCAACACACCGAAACAAAATTACCAAATTTGAAATGTCTACTTTCTGTCCTGGTGCCTGCAATAGATGCACTTTGTGACACTCCTCACATCCTCACTGTCAGGCTGTTTTTACATTGTTCAATATCCAAGAAGAGCAGACACTGAGATTGGGACTGAATCAGGAACATTCACTACTGATTTGGTGAAAGAAAGGGCAATGATTTGGAAGAGTGTGGTGATCAACTTTCTCTGTTACCTTACACTGTACACATGCTCTCCCTTCCCCCACTCACTCCATGTTCCCGAACTACTTCCTGCTCCATTCTGCCTCTTACAAACAGCCCCCGATACCCTGTCACAAAGCCCATTTGCGGACACAGTCCCAATGCGACAAGCTGCTGTAAGGAGGCTGCTGTTTGCTCCCTTATTCTGGCCCAGGATATCTTCGCTCCCTGATGTGTTCAACGATCATCAGCCCAGCACAGAGGAAACGGCAGCCACTGGCAGAGCTGGGGAAGGGGAGGTCGCATAGGCCCTTCCCGTCAGTTTAAAAACTGGGCGGGGAGAGGGGGGCGGTGTTGGGGGGGAGCAGGCAAGTATTTCAATGCTGGAGCATGAAGCTTGGAGGTGGATCTGGAAGCTCAGAGGCTGCTGTCTCTGCTCAATCTGTCACCCTGTATTGTTCCGACTATGGGATGATAATGTGTGTTTTACACTGTATAGTTCAGACTATGGGATGTGAGTGTGTGTTTTACACTGTATTGTTCCGACTATGGGATGTGAGTGTGGGTTTTACACTGTATAGTTCAGACTATGGGATGTGAGTGTGTGTTAAATTTTATATGATTGGAAAAGCCGAATGTTTAAAAGAGGAGAGACTAGTAAATGTAGTTATTCAGGGGGATTTGAGTGTCATTGTACACGAATCACATATAGTTAACTTGCAGCTACTGCAAGCAATTAGGAAGGTAAAGGATATGTTGGCCTTTATTACAAGGGGTTTGGAGTACAAGAGTAAAGAAGTGTGGCTGCAATTATGTCGGGCTTTGGTGAGACCACACCTGGATTACTGGGCACAGTTTTGGTCTCATTGCCTAAGGAAGGATATTAGAGGGGGGTGCAACATTGAATCCTGGGATAGAGAGATTGAGTGAAATGCACCTATACACTCTGGTGTTTAGAAGAATGAGAGCTGAGCTCATTGAAACCGAAAAAAAAATCTTAGAAGTCTTGACAGGGTAGATGCTGTGAGGATGTTTCCCTTTGCTGGATAGTCTCGATCTAGGGGTCATAGTCTCAGGATAAGGGATCGGACACTTAGGACTGAGATGAGGAGAAATGTATTCACTGAGGGATGTGAATCTTTAGAATGCTATACACATAGGTCTGAGACGCTCAGTCATTGAGTATATTCAAGACAGAGAACAAAGGGAATCAAGGGAAATGGGTATCAGGCAGGAGTTCAGGGTGAAGTTCAGCCATGAATGTAATGAATTGTGGAGCAGGCTCGAGCGGCCTTACCGCCTGCTATTTCTTATTCTCTTACAGTTGTCAGTATCTGTTACGTGAGTGTTGTTCTTTCTTCAGTTTTTGGTGGGCAAAAGTGGGTTTTATTATACACCATTAAAGCTTCTGGAATGTGATTGCGAGTTCCACTCTGTTTTTGTCTGTCTCCGGGATGTGAGTGTGGATTTTACTCTGTACCTGTCAGGCTCTTGTATGTCAATGTGGGTATTACCCTGTACCTGTCAGTTTCTCGTATGTGATTGGGGATTTATTCTGTACTTGTCAGTTTCTGTTATGTGAGTTTTATTCTGTACCTGTCATTTTCTGAATTTGTAACATGGGTTTTCCTCTGTACCTGCCAGTTTCTGGGATGTGTTAATTTTTTGTCTGTACCTGTCTGTTTCCGGTATAGGAATATAGGTAAAACTCTGTAGTTCTCAGTCTCTGGGATGTGAGCGGGGTTTTACTCTGTATCAGTCAGTCTTTGGTATACGAGTGTGGGTTTTAGTCTATAGCTGTCTTTCTCTATGCGAGTGTGATTTTGCACTTTATCATTCAGACTCTGGTATGTGAGTGGGGTTTTATTCTGTACCGGTCATTTTCTGGTATGTTAACGTGGGCTTTAATCAGTACCTGCCAGTTTCTGATACGCGAGTGTGGATTTTAGCCTGTATCTGTCAGTTTATGATGCGAGAGTGGGTATCTCTCATTGTCTTTTATGTAAGTGTAAGTTTTACTCTGTATTGCTTAGTCTTGGATATGGGAGTGCAGAATTTGCTCTATAGCTGTCTGTCTGTGTGATGCAAGTGTGGATTTTACTCTGTATCTGTTAGTCTCTGATGTGAGAGTGAGAGTTTCTTCTATCATTCAGGCTCTGGATGAAAGTGAGAGTTTTACTCTGTATGTTAATATCTGTGATATGAGTCTGGGTTGTACTCTGTAACTTTCATTTTCTCAAATCTGAGTTGGGTTTTATTTTGTACCTATCAGTTTCTACTATATGAATAGGGGTTTTAATCTGTACCTGTCAGTTTCTGCTGTGATAGTGCTGCTTTTGTGCTGTATCTGTCAGTTTCTGATGTGTGAGTCTGCTTTAATCAGTACCCGTTAGGCTGTGGGATGTGAGCGTGTGTTTGACTCTGCATCGATCAGCGTCTTTTATGTGGCTGTTGATTTTACTCTAGCTGTCACTCTCTGGGATGTGAATGTGGGGGTTTGACTCTGTAGCTGTCATTTTCTCATGTGTGAGTGTGTCATAGACTGTATGAGTCACTCTCTGTGGTGTGAGTGTGTGCCTTACTCTGTATGTCAGTTTTTGGAATGAGAGTTTGGTTTTAATCTTTACCTGTCAGTTTCTGGTATTTGTCTGTTGTTGTTACTCTCTAACTGTTAGTTTCCAGTATGTGATTGTGTATTTTAATCAGTACCTGCCAGTTTCTTGTACAGGAGTGTGGATATTAGTCATATCTTCCAGTCTCTGGTATGTGAGTGTGTGTTTTACTTTATAGCTATCTGACTCTGAGATGCAAGTGTGTATTTTATTCTGTATCTGTTGGTTTACAGAATGTGTTACTCTGTACCAGTCACTTTCCAATATGTGAGTGTGGATTTTAACCTATATCTGCCAGTCAGTCAGTCTGTTACCATATGTGATTGTGATTCAATCTTAATCTGTCATTCACTGTACCCGAGTGTATGTATCATTCTGTCTCTCTCAGTCCCTGGCACTGTTTGTAGGTGTGGGGTCCATTCTGTAGTTCTCAGTTTCTGTTACAGTTTGAGAGTGTGAGATTGATTATGTATCTGTTGGACTGGTGATGTGTGAGAGTGAGATTCATTATGTAATTGACAGTCTCTTGTACTGAGCTATTCTTGCTCTGTGTGACTGTTGGATTCTGTTGCTTCTTTAGGCCTATGCTAGTTTGAGATTATCCGTGATTGTCTCAGAGGAGGTTTGGTTCAGTCCATTACCTCCGTTTCTCTGCTCTTGTATGTTAGTTGCTGGGTTTGAGAGTCAGTGTATAGACACCAGTGTGGATTGACACCGTGTCAGTCAGTCCTTGTGTGTGAGTAAGGGAGTGAAAATGGATCTGCCTCTCAGAGCGATATGTTTGGACTTCGAAACATCATCTTATTGTACTGCTCCAAGTGACTGTGGGATTCATAATGTAACTCTGGGATTCGGATCACTGTGGGACTGACAGCTTCTGCTGCCTGTGACAATATGATTGAGGTCAGTTCTGTGTCTCTGCGCTCTGTGAGTGATAATGTACTTACTGTGTGAGAAGGAGCTGCCTACACTGTTCCTTGTGTTCCAGGTGGAGGAAAGATCACATTTATTCTAGGGGTGAAGTATTTTGCTCCGAGAATATGAGAAAAATATTAGGTACAAGTCATGGACAGGTGCCCATAGACTATATTATAAAAATACACATTAATCATAACTTTATTGTTAAAGTAAAATACCTGGAGAGAGGAATGCGCGATACAAACAGTGGCATTGTCTGACCTCACTGCAGTACAGCGGCATTCAAATTCTCTCATCATCATCATCATCATAGGCGGTCCCTCGAACCAGGATGACTTGCTTCCACGTGAGTTCACAGATGTTTCAATGAAGGACCTGATATTCCAGTCCTGAACGCCAATTGAAAGGGTGGAAGATGCCTGTGCGTGGATTTTTTTTTAACGTGTGGTGACCATTACACATCAGCCACCATACAGGCTTGACAGAGCTAGGCCTTTATCCAGTGGTAAGGGTTGACCAGGACTGGAGACCTGCTCGGCTACACAGACCTAGTGCACACAGACCCAGTGTGAGCAGCCCTGTGCTGCCCCTGGGCCCTGTACCCTCATTCTCTGCACCTCCGCCACGATCTCTAGCCGCTCCTCCGCCGCAAAACACTCGCCGCACCTCCGCCATGATCTCCCACCGCACATCCACACCAAACATTCGCCGAACCTCCGCCATGATCACCCACCGAATCTCAGCCATAATCCCTCAATGCCCCTCCGCCTCGATCACTCACCACACCTCCGCCACGACCATGAGCAGAGGAGCGGGACGGTTGTGGCGGAGGTGTGGCGAGTGATCAGATTCCCCACACCAGCTGTGTCAGACGGTTCTATAGTAAGTTATCAGCATCCAGACACAATCCAAACCCAGCACTGGTCCATGAATGGGAACACCCGATTGGCAGAGTCCAGGTTTATATCTCCCACTTCCATGGGACAATCTGTAAAATTCTGAATCGCTTCCTGGATTATAACCACAGGTATCTGGGCTGTACAACAATTGTTTTCAGTCTAATGAAACAGAGCTGAGAGCCTGTACAGTTAACAGAATGTCACAGATGTATCTGAGGGAGCGACAATGTATCTCTCGATCACCTGCAACACGGTTCTAGAGAATTCAACACACCGAAACAAAATAACCCATTTTTGAAATGTCTCCTGTCACACTCCTCTCCTGGTGCCTGCAATAGATGCACTTTGTGAAACTCCTCACATCCTCACTCTCAGGCTGTGTTTCCACTGTTCACTATCCAAGAACTACAGACACTGAGATTGGAACTGAATCAGGAACATTAATTACTGATTTGGGGAAAGAAAGCAGCAATGACTTGAAAGAGTGAGGTGATTTACTTTCTCTGTTACCTTACACTGTGCACACACAGCCCGAGAATGGCCTCTCCCTTCCCCAACTCACTCCATGTTCTGGAACTAGTTCCTGCTGCACTCTGCCTCTTACAAACAGCCCCCGACTGCCACTGAACTTACCCCGACTCAAAGCCCATCTGCGGACACAGTCCCAATGTGATGAGCTGCTGTAAGGAGGCTGCTGTTTGCTCCCTTACTCGGGCCCGGGATATTTCCGCTCCCTGATGAGTTAAACGATCATTAGCCCAGCACAGAGGAAACGGCAGCCGCTGACAGAGCTGGAGGAGGGGAGCTCACCTGGGCCCTTCCCGTCTGTTTAAACACTGTGTGGGGAGGAGAGGAGCAGCATGTATTTAGCGCATGCTCAGACCATCTTTTTGTCACATCTAAATCAGCAAAAATGGGATTGTTTCAGAAGTTGATTTTATCTCTAATTAAATAGGCCACATTGAGAGGATTTTAATTATAATCCGAATTACCAACAAAATGATTCGGTGAGCCAGACACTGGAGTGGGATTTCCTAAAGAGTTTTACTCTTTCCGTCCGTCTCTGGTGTGTGAGTGTGTCCCTGTCATTTCTGATAGGGGACTATGGGTTTTACTTGCTGCATATTATTGTTCTGATAACTGGGTATGAGTTTTATTCTGTACCTGTCAGTCTCTGCTATGTGAATGTGGGTTTTATTCTGTACCTGTCAGTCTCTGCTATGGGAATGTGGGTTTTATTCTGTACCTGTCAGTTTCTAGTATGCGAGTGTGGTTTTTTAATCCTCAGTTTATGGTGGGAGAGTGTGGGTTTTATTCTGTACCTGTCAGTCCATGTTGTGAAAGTGTGGGTTTTACTCTGTACCTGTCAGTTTCTAATATGTGAGTGTAGTTTTTTTCAGTACCTGTCAATCTCTGGAATGTGAGTTTGGGTTTATTCTATTTTAACCTGGCTATGAACCCTGCTCCCTCACGGCATAGGTGTCCTCTGGAAATACACTCAGCAGATCATCACGAATCTCTTGCCAATTATTCAAAAGTTTCAGATAAATGCACAAAATGACACAGACGCAGGCTGTCAAAAATAATGAAAAACAAGGCCCAGTAGATTTAGAGAGAGAGCTCGGGCTGGTGGGAATCCATCACTGGATTGTTCACACAAGCCGAGTGGATTAATTTGGTGATAGTACGAATTCACTGGTAGGTATTCGGTGAATAAGGTAAATAATCACCAGATCGGAAGTTAGCTTTTGTCTTGTAACATCACAGATAAGTGGATTGCAAGCAGGGTGGAGGAATTTGGTGATAGTAGGAATTCATTGCAAATTATTGACCTGGTTAGGAAATTGACTGAGCTGTAGGAGACAAGGGTAGGGACAAAGGTTTGTTCTCAAGTTGGCAGGATGTGGTGTCCCACAGGGATCTGTGTTGGGGCTTCAACTATCCTCGGTATTTATTAATGACTTAGTTGATGGCATAGAAAGTCATATATCTAAATTTGCCGCTGACACAAAAGATAGGCGGCATTGCAGGCAGTGTAGTTGAAAGCATCAAATTACAAAGGGATAGCGATAGATTAAGTCAAATCGATTTCAATGTAGACACTTTGGACCTAAAAAGGATACAAGAGGGTACTTTGTAAATGATGAAAAGCTAAAAACAGTGGAGGTCCACAGAGACTTGGGAGACCAGGTACATAGATCATTAAAATGTCATGAACAAGTTCAGAAAGTAATCAGAAAGGCTAATGGAATGCTGGCTTTTACATCTCGATCACTAGAATACTAGGGGGTAGAAGTTATGCTGCAGCTATATAAAGCCCTGGTTAGCCAACACCTGGAGCACTGAGAGCAGTTCTGGGCACCATGCCTTAGGAAGGTTATATTGGCCTTGGTGGGAGTGCAGCGTAGATTTACCAGAATGATACTCGGACTTCAAGGTTTAAGGTATGAGGAAAAAGTACACAAATTAGAGCTGTATCCCCTAGAATTTAGGTTAAGGGCTGATCTGATCGGAGTTTAAGATATTAAGCGGAACAGATGGGGTAGATAGAGAGAAACTATTTCTGCTGGTTGGGGATTCTAGGACTCGGGGCATAGTCTAAAAATTAGAGCCAGAACTTTTAGCAGTGAAATGAGGGAACACATTTATACATAATGGGAGGTCGAAGTTTGGAACTCGCTTCCTCAAACACCAATTGATGCTAGGTCAGTTGTTAATTTTAAATTGGAGATTGATAGCGTTTGTTAACTAAAGGTATTAAAGGATCTGGCCAAAGGTGGGTGTATGGAGTAAGGTCACAGATCAGCTATGATCTCATTGAATGGGGGAACAGGCTCGAGGGGCTCAATGGCCTACTCCTGTTCCTATGGAGCAGTTGCCAGGACTGGTGAACTAATCTAAATAGAGATTCATTTGCTGAGACTCTGCAGCAGTTGTTTTTTGCTGTTAAATACCAGAATCAAATTGATCAGAATGCACCAATTGAAACAGAAAATTCAGCACTTTCTGGGGAGGTGAATGGCCGAGACACATTGATACTGAACTGTATTTAGTGAGCAATAGAACAAGGAGGAAGAGACAATCTCACACAGACATATACACACACGTAGAGCCATACCCACAGAAGCACATACACAAGCACGTACACATTCATATATCAAAATATATACATAAACACATACACAGCCACAAAGATTGACACACATACACTTCTCTAACTGGCGAGAAGCTCGGAGCTGTGGATGAGCAGAGATTTTTCGGGGCAGGGGTATAAAAGGATACGGAGGTAAAGCGCAGGTGGAAGGAGTTAAGAGACAGATCAGCCCTGATCTCACTGAATGGGGGAACAGGCTCGAGGAGCTGAATGGCCTGTTCCTGTTCTGATGTTCCTTCCTCCACTTTATCTCCAGTGTCACCATCAAGCACTCCCAGGGCATATACAATACTGAGCACCCTCTACTTACCTTGGCATTACTACTGTCACTCTGTCCCCAGCCCTACTCCAGACCATTTCTGTTCCTGAATTTATAAACTAGGAAAACATGGAAACGATAAATCCTCAGGACTGGATGAATTGCATCCGCGCAAACTAAACCATGCAAAGGAAGAGCCCATCGAGAGAATTGTGTTCAGTTCTGGACCTCACGAATGATGTATTAGTTTTGGCGGGGGTGCAGCACAGATTCAGCAGATTGATACCGGGGCTAAAAGGGTTAAATTATGAGGACAGGTGGCATAGACAAGTCTTTTACTTCCTTAAAGATAGAAAATGAAGGATGATATCATTGACATGTTTAAGATGATAGAGAGAGAGAGACACTATTTCATCTGGTGGGAGAGTCCAGAACAAGGGGAATAAACTTAAAAGTTAAAGCTCGGCCATTCAGGGGTGAGGTCAGGATGCACTTCTTCACACAAAGGTCAGTCGCAATCTGGAAATCTCTCCCCCAAAAAGCTGGAGCTCAACTGAAACGTTCAAGACTCAGACTGACTGATTTTTGTTAGGTTGGGTTCTGTGTCTGTATATTGACACACACAGACATGCTGAAACACACACATGGGTTAAGGGTGTAGGTGGACTGAAAGGGATTAAGCAGACTTTTAAAGGCACTTGTTCGGCAGTCCGTCTGCCGATTTTGGGCCTGGTTTGGTACAAATCTGACCTCTCACCAAGGACTGTGTTTGAACTCACCACATTCATTTTACACAAGTCCTTCAGATTGGTAGGGGTGAAAGGTCAGTGTTTTGACCCTCTGTGACACCCAACGACTGCTGAAGATTGTTTCGAGTGCTGTACCATGTCTTTTCAGAATTCACTATAGAATTACAAAGTATTTACTGCACAGAAATACAGGCCATTCGGCCCAACATGTCCATGACGATGTTTATGCTCCACATGAGCATTCTCTCACCTTAGTTCACCTCACCCTATCATATCCTTCTATTCCTTTCTCCCTCATGTCCGTATCTAGCTTCCCCTTAAAGGCACTCAGCTATTCACCTTTAACTCCATGTGCTAGCAAGCTCTGCATTCTAACCACTCTCTGGGTTATTAGTGACTATCTTAGATTTATGTCCCTAGTTTTGGACTCCTCACAAGTGGTAACATCTTCTCTACATCGACCCTAACAAACAGCTACATAATTATAAAGATCTCTATGAGCCTTCTCTTTTCGAGAGAAAGAGCCCCAGCATATTCAGCCATTCTGGATACTTATAACCTCTCACTTCTGGTGTCATCCTTGGAAATCTTTTTTGCAACAGCCTCAGTGCCTGTATATCTTTTTCATAATATGGAGACCAAAACTGAACACAGTATTCCAAGTGTGGTCTAATCAAAGTTCTATATACGTTTAACAAAACTTCTCTGCTTTGCAATTCTCTTACTCTAGAAATGAGTCCCAGTGCTTTATTACATTTCCATTGCCTTGTTAACCTGCTTTTAATGATTTGTGCATCTGTTCCCCAAGATCACTGGTGGGCAAAATACAGCCCATGGACCATATCTGGCCCGCCAAATCATTCTATCCGTCCCGCTGGATGGGACAGAAATAGAACACAAACCTGATCTCGAGCTGCACATTCGTCTATCCCCTTTCACTTCTCATGAGTCAGTGACAGACCCGAACTGCAGCCAAGGAAAAAACATAGCAATACTTAATTCAAATTAATAATTCGCCAAAGCGATTCTCTCTGGCCCGATCTTAAAAGAATCCATTCCGTAATTCTAGGCGCCAATGGCAGACATCGGTACCCAGAATGCACTGCGTACTAGAATATGCCCTATGCAATTTAGAGTGGAGTCATGGCTGCTCATCTCCACAAATCTTTTACCGAAGAAAGTGACTGGCTCTGCATCTTTCTTCTCCCGGTACAATGGCAGGGGAGTTCTCATCTCGCACCAATTGGGACGGCATTAGTAATCTTTGCAGAGGGACATAATGATGACTGAGGTGGGAAAATGATGCTGACACAGGCTCCAAAGGGGCTCCAGTTCTAATTCACAGCACTGATTTACAGAGACCAGAAGATACCACAACATTTTCAACTTTTATCTTTGATTCGGTCCAAGTCAGCATGGATTTATGAAAGGGAAATCATGCTTGACAAATCTTCTAGAATTGTTTGAGGATGTAACTAGTAGAGTGGACAAGAGGGAGCCAGTGGACGTGGTGTATTTAGACTTTCAAAAGGCTTTTGACAAGGTCCCACTCAAGAGATTAGTGTGCAAAATTAAAGCACATGGTATTGGGGGTAATGTACTGATGTGGATAGAGAACTGGTTGGCAGACAGGAAAGCAAAGAGTAGGAATAAACAGGTCCTTTTCATAATGGCAGGCAGTGACTAGTGGGGTACCGCTAGGTTCAGTGCTGGGACCCCAGCTATTTACAATATACATTAATGATTTAGACAAAGGAATTGAATGTAACATCTCCAAGTTTGCAGATGACACAAAGCTGGGTGGCAGTGTGAGCTATGAGGAGGATGCTAAGAGGCTGCAGGGTGACTTGGACAGGTTAGGTGAATGGGCAAATACATGGCAGATGCGGTATAATGTAGATAAATGTTTGGTGGTAAAAACAGGAAGGCAGATTATCTGAATGATGACAGGTTAGTAAAAGGGGAGGTGCAACGTGACCTGGGTTTCATGGTACATCAGTCATTGAAAGTTGGCATACAAATACAGCAGGCGGTGAAGAAGGCAAATGGCATGTTGGCCTTCATAGCGAGAAGATTTGAGTATAGGAGCAGGGAGGTCTTACTATAGTTGTTCAGGGCCTTGGTGAGGCCACATCTTGAATATTGTGTACAGTTTTGTTCTTCTAATCTGAGGAAAGACATTCTTGCTATTGAGGGAGTGCAGCGAAGGTTCACCAGACTGATTCCTGGGATGGCTGGACTGACATATCAAGAAAGACTGAATCGACTAGGCTTATATTCAATGGAATTTAGAAGAATGATAGGGGATCTCATAGAAACATATAAAATTCTGACGGGATTGGATAGATTAGATGCAGGAAGAATGTTCCCGATGTTGGAGAAGTCCAGAACCAGGGGTCACAGTCTAAGGATAAGGGATAAGCCATTTAGGACAGAGATGAGAAGAAACTTCTGAACTCAAGAGTTGTGAGCATGTGGAATTCTCTACCACAGAAAGTTGTTGAGGCCAGTTTGTTAGATATATTCAAAAGGGAGTGAGATGTGACCCTTACGGCTAAAGGAATCAAGGGGTATGGAGAGAAAGCAGGAATGGGGTACTAAAGTGCATGATCAACCATGATCATATTGAATGGTGGTGCAGGCTCGAAGGGCCGAACAGCCTACTCCTGCACCTATTTTCTATGTTTCTATGTTTCATTGATAAGCAGTACCGGATACAAGTTGTGTATGTAAGATAGCATCTGATTACTACATGAATTTATGTTTATGCAATGTTTTAATGTTTTTGCGCACGGTCCCTTTAAATTTGCTGCACACCGGGCACGATGCAGCTGCACATGCGCAGTGTCTCTTCCAGTGGCAGGAGCTGGGGATCGGTCTGCGCGGGACCCAGCGATTGGTGGAATATTGGTGGGCAGCACTCAACAGCTCACCAAAACTTTGTTAAGTGGCCCTCCAGTCCAAATAATTGCCCACTCGGCCCTCGATCTCTTTGCTCCTCAACACCATTTGGACACTTTTTTCCCGAAAATGGAAGATTTGCATTTATATTGCACCTTTCACCACCACCACACATCTCAAAACAAAGCTTTAAAGCAAATGAAGTACTTTTGGAACGTAGTCACTGTTGTAATGTGGGAAACGCAGCACCAATTTGCGCACAGCAAGCTCCCACAACAGCAATGTGATGAGAACATAAGAAATAGGAACAGGGGTAGGCCCATTGAGCCTGCTCCGCCATTCAATAAGATCATGGCTGTTCTGATCATGGACTCAGCTCCACTTCTCTGCCTGCTCCCCATAACCCTGTATTCCTTTATCACTCAAAAATATCTCCGCCTTAAAGATATTCAAAGACCCAGCCTCCACAGCTCTCTGGGGCAGAGAATTCCACAGATTTACAACCCTCAGAGAAGAAGTTCCTCCTCACCTCAGTTTTAAATGGGTCCCTTATTCTGAGACTATGTCCCCTAGTTTTAGTTCCCCTATGAGTGGAAATATCCTTTGTGCATCCACCTTGTCGATCCTCCTCATTATCTTGTATGTTTCGATATGATCACCTCTCATTCTTCTGAACTCCAATGTGTATAGGCACAACCTACTCAACCCATCTTCATAAGTCAACCTAATGAACCTTCTCTGAACAGCCTCCAATGCAAGTATATCCTTCCTTAAATACAGAGACCAAAACTGTACGCAGTACTCCAGGTGTGGCCTCACCAATACCCTGTACAGTTGTAGCAGGACTTCTCTGCTTTTATACTCTATCCCCCTTGCAATAAAGGCCAACATTCCATTTGCCTTCCTGATTACTTGCTGTACCTGCATACTAACTTTTTGTGTTTCGTGAACAAGGATCCCCAGATCCCTCTGTACTGCAACACTTTGCAATTTTTCTCCATTTAAATTGTAATGTGCTTTTCTATTTTTACTGCCAAAGTTGGAAAATGTTATTATACTCCATCTGCCAGATTTTTGTCCATTCACTTAGCCTGTCTATATCCCTCTGCAGATTTTTTTGTGTCCTCCTCACAATATGCTTTCCCAACCATCTTTGTATCATCAGTAAACTTGGCTACATTACACTCTGTCCCTTCATCCAAGTCATTGATATAGATCGTAAATAGTTGAGGACCTAGCACCCTGCGACACCCCACCATTCACTGTTGGCCAAGCGGAAAATGACCCATTTATCCCGACTCTCTGTTTTCTGTTAGTTAGCCAATCCTCTACCCATGCTAATATATTACCCCCAATCCCGTAAACTTTTATCTTGTGCAGTAACCTTTTATGTGGCACCTTATTGAATGCCTTTTGGAAATCCAATTAAACCACATCCACTGGTTCCCCCTTATCCACCCTGCTCGTTACATCCTCAAAGAGCTCCAGCAAATTTGTCAAACATGATTTCCCTTTCATAAAACCATGCTGACTCTGCTTGATTGAATTATGCTTTTCCAAATGTCCCGCTACTGCTTCCTTAATAATGGACTCTAGCATTTTCCCCAACGACAGATGTTGGGCTAACTGGTCTATAGTTTCCTGCTTTTTGTCTGCCTCCTTTTTTTAAATAGGGGCGTTACATTTGCGGTTTTCCAATCCACTGGGACCGCCCCAGAATCCAGGGAATTTTGGTAGATTACAACCAATGCATCCACTATCTCTGCAGCCACCTCTTTTAAGACCCAAAGATGTAAGCCATCAGGTCCTGGGGACTTGTCTGCCTTTAGTCCCATTATTTTACCGAGTACTATTTCATTAGTGATAGTGTTAAGTTCCTCCCTCCATATAGCCCCTTGATTATCCACTATTGGCATGTTTTTAATGCCTTCTACCGTGAAGACCGATGCAAAATATTTGTTCAACATCTCTGTGATTTCCCTGTTCTCCATTATTAATTCCCCAGTCTCATCCTCTAGGGGATAACGACCAGACAATCTGTTTTTGTAATGTTGAAGGATAAATACTGGTCAGGAGACCGGGAATAACTCCTCTACTCTTCCTCGAAATAGTGTCATGGGACCTTTTACATGCACCTGAGGGAGCAGACGGGGCTGCGGTTTAACGTCGCTTCTGAAAGACGGCACCTGATAGTGCAGCACTCCCTCAACACTGCACTGAATTGTCAGCCTAGATTTTTGTGCTCAAATCCCTGGTGTGGGAATTGTACCCACAATCTTATAACTCAGAGGTGAGAGTGCTACTCACTGAGCCACACCTGACACGGAGTACGTGACCTCCTTATTCCACCTACCAAAATGCACCACGTCACAACTAGTTATATTGGAAGTAGAATCATAGAAGTTTACAGCACGGAAGGAGGCCATTTTGGCACATCGTGCCGGCCAACAAGAGACTATCCAGCTGTAACCCTGCAGGTTACGACACTTCAAGTGCACATCCAAGTATTTTTTCAATGTGGGTGAGGGTTTCTGCCTCTACCACCCTTTCAGGCAGTGAGTTCCAGACTCCCACAACCCTCTGCGTGAAGAAATTTCCCCTCAAATCCCCTCTAAATCTTCTACCAATTATTTTAATTTATGCCCCCTGGTTGTTGAACCCTCTGCTAAGGGAAATAGGTCCTTTCTATCCACTATATCTAGGCCCTCATAATTTTATACATCTCAATGAGGTCTCCTCTCAGCTCCTCTGTTCCAAGGAAAACAAATCCAGCCTATCCAATCTGTCCTCATAGCTAAGATTTTCCACTCCCGGCAACATCCTCATAAATCTCCTCTGTACCCTCTCCAGTGCAATCATGTCCTTCCTGTAATGCGGTGACCAGAACTGCACGCAGTACTCCAGCTTTTTTTTTTTTAAAAAACAGTTCCAGCATAACCCCCTGCTCTTGTATTCTGTGCCTCGGCTAATAAAGGCAAGCATTCCGTATGCATTCTTAACCACCTTATCTATCTGTACTGCTACTTTCAGGGATCTGTGGACATGCACTCCAAGGTCCCTTTATTCCTCTACACTTCTCAGTGTCCTACCATTTAATGTGTATTCCCTTTCCTTTTTAGCCCTCCCCACATGCATTACCTCACACCTCGCTGGATTAAATTCCATTTGCCACTGTTTTGACCAGTTGATTGATATCTTCCTGCAGCCCGCAGCTTTCTTCATTATCAACCACACAGCTGATTTTAGTATCATCTGCAAACTTCCTAATCATACGCCCTATATTCAAGTCTATATTCAAGTATATCACAAAAAGCAAGGGACCTAGTACTGAGCCCTGCGGAACCCCACTGGAAACATCCTTCCAGTCACAAAAACATCCATCAACCATTACCCTTTGCGTCCTGCCTCTGAGCCAATTTTGGATCCAACTTGCCACTTTGCCCTGGATCTCATGGGCTTTTACTTTCGTGACCAATCTGCCATGTGGGACCTTATCAAAAGCTTTGTAAAATCCATATACACTACATCATACGTTT
Organism: Pristiophorus japonicus; assembly: GCF_044704955.1. Taxonomy (NCBI): domain Eukaryota; kingdom Metazoa; phylum Chordata; class Chondrichthyes; family Pristiophoridae; genus Pristiophorus; species Pristiophorus japonicus. The sequence continues at coordinate 201,877,399 of NC_091985.1, read as the reverse complement.
GGCCATCATCCACCCTCCTGGTTCCCTCCTCGAAAAATTCAATCAAGTTAGTTAGACACGACCTTCCCTTAACAAATCCGTGCTGACTGTCCTTGATTAATCCATGTCTTTCTAAGTGAAGATTTATTCTGCTCTTCAGGACTTTTTCCACTGAGGTTGGGCTGACTGGTTTGTAATTACTCGGTCTATCCCTTTCTCCCTTCTTAAACAAAAGTACCACATTAGTAGTCCTCCAGCACCATATCTAAAGCCAGAGAGGATTGGAAAATGGTGGTTGAGCAGTTATAATGAGGGATGTTCAAGAGGCCAGAATTTGAGGAGCAAGACATATTGTGGGGTTGTGAGGCTGAAAAAGATTACAGAGATAGGGAGGAGCAAGACCACGGAATGATTTGTAAACAAGGATGAGAATTTTGAAATTGAGGCTTTAGCTGGGAGCCAATGTAGGTCAGAAAGCACAGGAGTGATGGGTGATCGTGACTTGATGCGGGTTAGTACATGGGCTGGTGAGTTTTGGATGATTTCAAGTTTACGTAGAGAGGAATGTGGGAGACCGGCCAGGAGTGAATTGGAGTATTCGAGTCTAGAGGTAACAAAGGCATGGATGAGGGTTTCAGCAGCACAAGAGCTGAGGCAGGGGCGGAGGTGGGTAATGTTACGGAGGTGGAAAAAGGCGGTTTTAGTTATGCCGCGGATATATGGCTGGAAACTCATTTCAGGGTCACATATGACACCTAGGTTGTGAACAGTCTTGTTCTCCCTCAGATTGATGCTCGGGAGAGGGATGGAGTCAGTGGTTAGGGAATGCAGTTTGTGGCGGAGACCAAAGATAATGGCTTTGGTCTTCCCAATATTTAATTGGAGAAAATTTCTGCTCATCCAGTACTGGATGTCGGACAAGCAATCTGACAATTTAGATACCAAGCATGGGTCGAGACAAGTGGTGGAGAGGTAGAGCTGGGTGTCGTCAGTGTACATGTAGAAACTGACTCCGTGTTTTCAGATGATATAGCCAAGGGGCAGCAAATAGATGAGAAATAAGAGGGAAACAAGGACAGATCCTTGGGGGAAACACCAGAGGTAACAATGCAGGAGTGGGAAGAGAAGCCATTGCACGATATTTTCTGGCTACGATTAGATAGGTAAGAATGGAACCAGGCGAGTGCAGTCCCACCTAGCTGGACATTGGTGGAGAGGCGTTGGAGGAGGATGGAGTAGTCAACTGTGTCAGAGGTGCAGCAGAGGTTAGAACCTAAAGCAAGTTTTCCACTAGATTAACAGTGACTCCAATCCACTTACGTTACGTTATAAGAACACAAAAAATAGCAGACCATTCGGCCCCTCGAGCCTGATCCACCATTCAATATCATAGCTGATCTTCTACCTCAACTCCACTTTCCTCATATCCCTTCATCCCTTAATATTCAAAAGTGTATCAACCTCTGTCTTGAATATACTCAAAGACGGAGCATCCATAGCCCTTTGGGATAGAGACTTCCAAAGATTCACCATCCTCTGAGTGAAGAAATTTATCTTCATCTCAGTCCTAAATGGCCGACCACTCATTCTGAGATTGTGACTCCTGGTTCTAGACTCCCAGCCAGAGGAAATATCCTTCCTGCATCTACCCTGTCAAGCCCTGTAAGAATTGTGTATGTTTCAATTAGATCACCTCTCATTCTTCTAAACTACAGAGAATATAGGCCTAATCTACTCAATCTCTCCTCATAGGACAATCCCCCCATCCCAGGAAACAGTCAGGTGAACCTTCATTCCTCAATGGTAAGGATATCCTTTCTTAGGCAAGGAAACCAAAACTGTACACAATACTTCAAATGTGGTCTCACCAGGGCAGTATGTAATTGCAGTAAGACATCTTTACTCTTATATTCAAATCCTCTTATAATAAAGGTCAACATACCATTTGCTGTCTTAATTGCTTCCTGCACCCGCATCTTAACTTTCAGTGATTCATATACATGGACACCCAGGACCCTCTGAACAACAGCATTTTCCAATCTTTCAGCATTTACAAACTACTCTGCTTTTCTATTTTTCCTACCAAAGTGGATAACTTCACATTATATTCCATTTTCCATCTTCTTGTCCACTCACTTAGCCCATCTATATCCCTTTGAAGTTTCTTTGCATTTTGCATCATCCTCACAACTTACATTCCCACCTAGCTTTGTATCATCAGCAAACTTGGATATCATCCAAATCATTGATATAGATTGTGAATAGCTGGGGCCCAAGCCCTGATCCTTACGGTACCACTCCACTAGTTACAGCCTGCCAACCCGAAAATTACCCGTTTATTCTTACTCTGTTTTCTGTCCGTTAACCAATCCTCAATCCATGCTCGTGTCCACAGTAACTGACACGAGGTCAGCCCGCTGGATGGAACCTCGGGCACCCTGAGCTTGATCTCCGGTGTCTCCAGTCCCAATTATCCCCTTACATCAGTCTCCCCTCACTTTTATACCCTGCAGTGATCCACCTCTGACACCTGACTCTTCTTTGTCTTCTCCGCTGGGTTTTGGCAGGAAGCTGGGAAAAGACAGCTGGAACTTCTCTAATTAGTGATTTACAAGGACACTTTCCCTGGTTCCCAGCAGTTACTTTTCTTCAGTAATTTTGCGATTATCCCTAAACTCCCCTGCCTGGTGTTAGTTGTTATTTCTTATAGTTTCATAATTATAGGTATAAACATCACACATTATAATCTAATCTATTCTATTACTCACTCTGGTTTAAGCTTATATTGTCCTGTACTATTTTATGCTTTTATAACCAATCCTCAATCCATGCGAGTATATTACCCCCAATCCTATGAGCTTTAATTTTGTTTAATTATCTCTTGTCGAATGCCTTCTGAAAATCCAAATACACCATATCCACTGGTTCCCCCCTTATCTATTCTGCTCATTCCCACCTCAAAAAACGCTAACAGATTTGTCAAACATGATTTCAGTTTTATAAATCCGTATTGACTCTGCTCAATCCTGTTATTATTTTTAATAGTGCCCTGTTACCACATCCTTATAACATATTCCAGCATTTTTCTTACTATTGATGTCAGGCTAACTGGTCTGTGGTTCCTTGTTTTCTCTCTCCCTCCTTTCTTAAATAGTGGGGTTATATTTGGTACCTTCCAATCCGCACGAAGGGAGAGAGAGCGAATGAGTGAGAGGAAGATTGACACGGAAGGGAGAGAGAGCTGGATAGAGTGAGATCAAACAGACAGCAAAGTAAGTAAGACAGAGAGACTTAAATCCAAAAGGGGGAGTGGGAGAGACAGAATGAGGCAGAGAAAGAGAGGAAAGGAAGAGAAGGTATTGGCCGGGATGGCAAGAGAGAAGAGAATGAGGCAGAGAGAAGAGAGAGGGGCGAAAGAGGCGGAGAGAGGTAGACTGAGAGCTTGGCAGAAAGAGGGACAGAGAAGCAGAGAAGAGAAAGGTGGAAAGAGTAAGAGACAGTGAGGCAGAGAGAAATGAGAGAGGTAGAGGTCTTATTGAATGGCGGAGCAGGCTCGAGGGGCCAAATGGCCTACTCCTGCTCCTATTTCTTATGTTCATAATAGAGCAAATGTGAATTAGAGAGAGAGAGAGAGAGAGAGAGAGAGAGAGAGAGAGAGAGAACAAGGTGGGGGAAGAGAGAGAAATTGAGAAAGAAACAGGTGGAGATATGAGAGTGCTTCTTCGGCAGCTCCTCCCAAACCAGTGACCTCTACCATCTAGAAGGACAAGGGCAGCAAGCACATGGGAACACCACCACCAACCAAGTCACACACCATCCTGATATGTAAGAATATCACCGTTCCTTCATCGCTGGGTCAAAATCCTGACACTCCCTCCCTCATCATCATCATAGGCAGTCCCTCGAATCGAGGATGACTTGCTTCCACGTCAAAAAGTTCACAGGTGTTTCAATGAAGGACCTAAAATACTAGGTCCCGTACTGCATGTTGAAGGGTGGAAGATGCGTGGATTTTTTTAACGTGTGGTGACCGTTGCACACCAGCCACCACACGGGCTTGACAGAGCTAGGTCTTGGTCCAGTGGCAAGGATTAACTAAAACGACTGGAGACCAGCTCTGCTGCACGGACCTAATGCGCACGTTTGTCGCAGTGTGGACGGCCCGTGCTGCCCCTGGGCCCTCGCCTCTTCTGGGCCCCAAACTCACGCCTCTCCTGGGCCCCGGTCATATCCCTCTACTATCTCTCGCCGCTCCTTCGCCCTGACCTCGCCGCTCCATCACACGGACTGCAGCGGTTCAAGAAGGTGGCTCATGACCATCTTCTCAAGGGCAATTAGAGATGGGTAATAAATGCTGGCCTTGCCAGCGAAGCCCACATCCCATGAACAAAATTTTTTAAAAGTCACCTTCTCTTTTCAAGAGGAAGAGACCCAGCCTGTTCATCCTTTCCTAATAGGCATAACCTCGCATTTCTGGTATCATAATTGTAAATCTAATTTCCACCCTCGCCAATGCCTCTATCCTTTTTATAATATGGAGATCACAATTGTACACAGTACTCCAAATGTGGTCTATCCAAAGTTCAATACAAGTTCAGCATAACTTAGCTACTTTTCAATTCAATCCCCCTGGAAATAAACCCGAGTGCTTGGTTTGCTCTTTTTAACGGCCTTATTAACCTACGTCGCTACTTTTGTTGATTTTTGCATTTGTATTCTGAGATCACTTTGCTCTTCTGCCCCATTTAGATTCTGGTTTTCCAACTAATATGTGACCTCCTTATTTCTGTTACCAAAATGCAATATCTCACATTTATCAATGTTGAAATGCATTATATGCCAATTCTGCAAGTATATTAATGTAATAAGACATGTAGTACAGCACGGATTAGATACAGAGTAAAGCTCCCCCCACACTGACCCTTCAAACACTCCCAGGGCATATACAACATGGGTTAGTGACAGAGTAATGCTCCCTCTGCAGTGTCCCATCAAACATTCCCAGGTCATATATAGCACAGGCAAGGTACAGAGTTAAGTTCCCTCTACATATATAGAGTAAAGCTCCCTCTATACTCCCCATCAAACACGCCCAGGCCAACTACAGCCTGGTTTAGATACAGAATAAATCTCCTTCTCTACCATCCCAGGGCAGTTTCCAGTGGGCTTCCACAGGGCTCAGTACTTGGCCCCTTGCTTTTTGTGATATATATATAATCAATGATTTGGACTTGAATATAGGAGGTATGATTAAGAAGTTTGCAGATGATACAAAAATTGGCCCTGTGCTTGATAATGAAGAAGCGGTAGACTGCAGGAATATATCAATGGACTGGTCAGGTGGGCAGAACAGTGCCAAATGGAACTCAATCCGGAGAAGTGTGAGGTGATGCATTTGGGGAGGGCTAACAAGGAAATGGAATACACAATAAATGGTAGGACACTGAGAAGTGTAGAGGGACAAAGGGGGGTGGTTAAGAAGGCATACGGGATACTTGCCTGTATTAGCCGAGGCACAGAATAGAAGAGTAGGGAGGTTATGCTTGAATTGTATAAAAAACTACTCAGGCCACAGTTAGAGTACTGCGTGCAGTTCTGGTCACCACAGTACAGGGAAGATGTGACTGCCCCAGAGAGGGTAGAGGAAATTTATGAGGATGATGCCTGGACTGGAGAATTTTAGCTATGAGGAAAGATTGGATAGGCTGGGGTTGTTTTCTTTGGAACAGAGGAGGCTTAGGAGACCTAATTGAGGTGTATAAAATTATGAGGGGCCTAGATAGAGCAGATAGGAAGGACCTATTTCCCTCAGCAGAGGGTTGAATAACCAAGGGACATAGCTTTCAAGTAAGTGGTAGGAGGTTTAGAGGGGATTTGAGGAGAAATATTTTCACCAAGGGTGGTGGGGATGTGAATGTTTAAAAATGTATAGAGACATTGAAGTTGAGAACGTGGGAATTATATAGGGACAGTATAAGCCAACAAAGAATTCATGGAGGAATTGCCATGACATTTCAGACTCGAGACTGCGAAATGTTACAACACTAACACATATTGAAACAAAACCCACAGCTTGCAGAAAAACCTCAAGTTCTTATTAAATCATGTTATTAACCTGAAACATTAACAGAAGGTCTTTGTTTAAAATCAGACCATACTTAGGTCGGCTTATGAGTGGACAAAGGGAAAGAGGGATCAAAAGAGATAGGCTGAACTAGGATGTCACTCTAGCCCTATCTTGTTATCTTTTGCCGAAAATGTATAACCGTCGTCCCTTTACAATGTAACGTCACTTTGTCCGTAGGAAGTGGGTGCGTTCGAACAGACTTGCATTCCTTCTGTCTGATAAGGTCCCCGATCGAGATTTGCTTTTTAAATAAAAGCTTGCTTTGTTTAAAGCACAAACGGTATTCGTTTCAGTAATTTTGCTGAACCAGATTGAGGTAAAAGAATTCAGAAATCAACATTTGGTGTCAGAAGTGGGATCTCAACGGACGACTGCCGAAAACTTGCGAATTAAAAGCCAGACTAGCCTTGGACGAGACGAGGGGAAAGTGGCCATTGGAGTGAGTATGATTTCAATACTGCTCCAGTTTCCCCTGGTTTCAAAAGTCTGAGGAAAGTTTAGCCACTCGCTGGTTCTCAGGTAGTGTCTGAACGAGATCCAGGACAATCTGGTGAATACCTTTCAAACTTAGAATAGGGATAGAGATAGGGAAATTGCGCGGTGACGCAAACCAAGCGGCGACTTGGAAAGATAGGTTAGAATAGGTAAGTATTGCGCGGTGACGCAAACCAAGCGGCGACTTGGAAAGAGTAGATCCGTGCGGCGACACGGAAAGTAGGGATAGTTAGAGCTAGATAGGGATAGATGATCAATCATGGATCCAAAAATTAATAGGAAAGAAAAGAGACTCTTGTGAATGTCTGTTTAAATGAGAAATGCTTCTGTGATTTTTACTGTAAAAAAAAAGCCGGGGAGTTGTGGTTTGTTTTATCTCCACCTACTTTTTCAAACAGAATGAAAGTTTTTTTAACCCTTCGTAGTGTTGTCCTGTATGTGGGAAGTTTAAGAGTGTGAACCTTATTGAATTACGTATATTCGGATGATAAGTTACGGAGCCAGGAAATGCACAAAGGATAGGTTTGTTGAGTAAAAAAAAAAAGAAAAAATACATGGTCCTGGTGGTTTAAAAAAAAGGATTTAACATGCTCACTTACTTGTTGAAAGAAAACATTCAGAGAAGGCACAGCAAAACAACTGAGATGGATTCAAAAAAAATATTATATTAAGTAACACGACCTTGAGGCTGGAACAATTGAGATAACGAAAAGCAGTCCACAGCCTACGTGCCAGACTTCTCTCTAGTTATGGAAAAGACAAAAAAAAAAGTAACGTACTAAATAGGTGCTGAAAAAAAAAAATGTTCTGAGATTTTAAATTATGAGAAAAATTCCACTGCAGTCTAAAAAAAATCACTCCTGTCCAGTTGGCAGAAAAACTCCATTAAATTAGGGCTTTCATTGACAGAAGGAGGACATATTAAAAACCGTAGACGTCTTAAAGAAAGAGTGCACGCACGAGAAACGTACTCAGAGTTCCACTGGGACCTCTGAGAAAGGTATCGATAGACTACTTAGTTAAAATGGTTGGCTTTGCGTTGACCGAGGCTGATGACGAAATTGAATTTCAGTAAACAAATGTGTGGTCTCGTTTTAAATCAATTAAAAAAATATATCTTTGGCAAGTACTTGAATAAGAAGTTAAAAAAATATTGGAGTTTAATCAAATGCTGCCTTTCCTGATGAAAATATTTTTTTTCAGATGGTTACATGAAGTCACGTAATGACATCAGGTCTTCTTACAAACCTGTAAAGGAATTAACCCTTTCCATTGAAAGCCGTTTCATACTGAACATTATCAATTTTGATTTCTTAATAGAAAAAAGACTCACCTAACAGAGGAATGGTGCGATAGTCAGAATAAAAATAAAAGCAGAACTAGCTTATGTAATAATACTTGCCTGATACAATAAAGAAATAGATACTCAAACAAAACAAATTGAAGAGTTAAAGCCTTTAAGATAAATAAGCTGAAAGGGATCCACAAACCCAACTTAACCCTGACCTCCGATTTCACGGAGTGACCTCGACATGCATGGATATAATGCAGAATCAAGGGACCTGTGGGCCCTGGTAAAGCAAACCCTGAGCCCAACTGAGCATGCCCGATTTCTAACTCACCTAGGACGTGCTACTCATGATGCATTGTTGGTTGCTCACCCTAACGATGTCCAGGATCGCCTAAACGCTACCTTTAATGCTCTCACCACGACCCTTCAGAAGCCCATCAGTATGGAGCCGCCTCGGGTGGAAGGACCAAAACCTGACCCAAGGGGATACCAGATGGAACCGCAGTATTGCGTGCAGGGTTGGGTGGATAAACAGGGATACGGTTATATCAAACACCCAAATGGCCCGGGCCCTGCTAATTACAGACCGCCCTACTGTCCCCGGCCTGGTATGGGAAGAGGTCGGGGCTGGGAAAGACGAGATGGATGCTTTATTTGTGGGCAAGAAGGACATTGGAATAGAAATTGTCCCTCCCGTCAGCACGAAAAAGGAAGAGGAGGAAGAGGAGGGGGGCAAGGGGGGAGAGGACGGGGATCTTACACTAACTTCTCCCAGAACAACCCCTTTGGCCAACCGTCCCCCGATTCGTATTGACTACGCAGCTTGATTGTGCAGGGACCCTCCCCGGATGACGAACCGATGATAGTGTTAAAAATTCGGAATGAGTGGCAACCCTTCTTGATAGATACGGGAGCCTTCATGTCTTCTGTACAATCAAAGCTTAAACTCCCCACCTTCACTGAAACACAGGAACTGTCAGGATTCCTGGGACAAGTCTCTACATTCCCAGTGTCAGAACCGGTTAAAATGGGTTACCAGGAAGAATCGGTGGAACATCGATTTGTTATCACAACCAATCTGGACTGTAACTTGATGGCTAGAGACCTCCTCTGCAAATTCCAGTTGCATTTGGAGTGTGGAGATGATGGGATTATTGTAAAACAAGGAACCCTTAAGCGGCAGTATACCACTAGAACCCCTCAGTGGTGGTCTCTGGACCTGCCGCAGGCACCCTATCACGTGACCCTAGCATACGATCCCAGTGGAAATGGGAAGACCTCTTCACTCCAGCAATCGATGTCCCCCATGCTCAGAGGCAGAGCAAAACCTCACCTTTGCTTGGGCCAGGCACCAGAGAACAGACCAGTGCAGCACCTGAGGCACAGACCATCCATCACGACTGTGTGGCAATGATCCGACTGGAACGATCTAAAAATACCTTCCCAGCTCCAGTGGCAGGACTCCTGGGGAAGAAGATCAATTTCATAGGTACCCTTCCAGCGGTTGTGGCAGAATCGCGGGAGAGAAGGATCAAGGCAGTCGACCTCGAGGACAGAGGCAAGATGGCGTTCCTGCTGCAGCGAGGGGCAGCGTGGTTGAAAAAAGAGCCCCACCACGCTAAAGATTTGGAAGTTATGGTGCGCCCGGCTATAGACGAGGCTGACCCTACCAGCCGGGATGTGCAAATTGTAAAACATGGCCGAACAGTCCAATTCCACGGGGACCCCGAGAAGGTCTCAACTCTGCAGCATCATACTGGCTCTGGCATACCTGACTATGTGGATCCTCATGTGTGGGCAGAGGACCCCTCCCAAGTGGGTTATACTCCCATTGATCCGATTGAGATCCCAGTGCAGGGCAATGTCGACTGACCCTCTATCCGAAAGTACCCGCTGAAATCACAGGCAATCCTAAACTGACCTTTCGGCACTGTACTGCAATTAATCCGGCCTGTTTTCTTACTGAGCCACCCCAAGATGAGGAAGAACCCAGTCATGATTGTTTATCTTTAATTTAAGAGGCCACATCAGTCAGGGAAGATTTTGTTGATGTACCAATTGAAGATCCAGACTGTATTATGTATGTTGACGGAAGTTCTTCTATTAATCCAGAAGGTACACGAATCTCAGGATACGCCATAGTAAACCAGGAAAATCAGGTCTTGGAATCTGCCGCTTTTGAAACCGCCTATTCTGCCCAACAAACTGAACTATTCGCCCTCACCCGAGCCTGTATCTTGGCCAAAGACCTCAAAGTCAATATCTATACCGACTCCAGGTATGCTTTTGAGGTGGCCCATGATCTGATTTGTTGCAAGCCCTCATGCTCCCCAAGCATATTGCCGTTGTTGAATGTACCGCCCACACCACCGGAAAATCCCCGGGTGATATAGGGAACCACTGTGCTGACAAAGAGGCTAAACAGGCCTCTCGTGACCAACAGATGGTCGTGCCCAAAATGATGAGTCAGACTAAAAATCCTGCGAAGGATAAGTTAGCCTCGGAAAAACCAATGCCAACCATCCAAGATGTTATTAAAGCACAGGAGAACGCTCCTGAAAAAGATAAACTGTTGTGGAAATATTATGGATGTACTTATGACAATGTTTCTAAACTCTGGACCACTCCCGCGGAACAGACTTGCATGTCTGACGAGTTGGCTCTATGGGTTATTGAATGTATGCATTTTGCTACTCATTGTGGAGCAAGGACCGCGAGTGACACATTTTTGGCTACTTGGTGGCACCCTAGAATCCAGACGCTCACCCAGAACATCAGTAGTCGTTGCCTGGTTTGCCAGCAACATAATCCAGGGAAGGGAGTCCCCTGTGATTGGGGTAAAACGCCCCTACCCGAAGGTCCCTTTGAGACATTTCAGTTGGACTACATTGAGTTGCAAAAAGTTCAGTGTTACAAATATGTGTTAGTAATAGTAGATGTGTTTAGCAGATGGATTGGAGCCTACCCTACCCTGGACAATAAGGCTCAAACTGTTGTTAAGGTGTTAATGAGGGAAATTGTTCCTAGATATGGTATCTCAGCTCGACTGATGACCACCTATGTTCTTTCTCTGACTCAGGCTCTGCGACTAGCTCACAACCAGGTTCAAGATGCTCACCTCGACCTCCCAGTTTTACCCGAATTGTCCCTCGTGGCACCAGGGAAGTATGGATTCGGAAGGGATTAGAGCCACAATGGGAGGGGCCTTTTCAGGTGTTACTCACTACCCCCACTGCAGCCAAGGTTGAGGGGAAAAGTGCCTGGGTTCACCTGCACCACTGCAAACTCACCACCCTCTAACAAACCTATTTTACTGGTTATTCTAATTCCTGTTTCTATTCCAGACTTCCTCTTCTCCATAGTTGAACAAGGCCGTTGGCATCCTAATTGGAACGTGGACCAGTTTGAACTTTTACCCGTAGTGATAGACAGCCAGCTACACCGACGGTGACCTGAGAAGAGAGATGGGAAAACTGAACTCTTTTAATCAGCAAAATAATTGGACTATTTATCTGAATCCTGAGCCATAAGATGAAACTGTCTGTATGCCACAGTCTGTATAATAGTGTTGATATATGACAGTTTTGGCGCATGGGAGGGGAGTCAGAGACGAGAGCTCCATGTAAACACCTTTTTATACATGTCTTATGTTTATGCGCAAAATGTGAACTTTTCTAGATGTTGGGTGTGTTCACATTCCCTATACATTCCCTATAGATTCCAAAGGGGGAGTTCCACTAACCCTAACTGAGACTGTCAGATGGATTCAGAGCCAAACTATCACGAGAGGAGGGGGGCCAATACAATACTGCTGAAGCTCTGGAGGGCATCACAGCTGAAATGGTAGCAATAAGGACCGTGGCATTACAAAACCGAATGGCCCTCAATTAACTGTTAGCTGAGAAAGGGGGAAACGTGTGCCCTGATAGGATCTGAATGTTGCACTTACATTCCTGATAGTTCAGAAAACATAACCAATCTCGCTGATCACATAAGAAGGGAGGTGAAGAAGTTATCCACACCAGCAGAAGGATCTAGCTGGTTTGATTGGCTATCAGATGGATCTTGGAGATCCTATCCAATTGTTGGTTGCCTTAACCTTTGTTGTAAAGTAATGATGGCAAGGTTAGCAAACCCTCTTGTGGTCAAGGGCTCCCGAGTTATGATCCAACGAACTAAAGAACTACTCGACACTAACAACAATATGATTCAGGAAATAGAGTGTGAACGGATGAATGCGATACTCCTAGAATGATCCTAAGTGTTATCATGGAATGATAAAAGGGGGGGAATGTGAATGTTTAAAAATGTATAGAGACATTGAAGTTGAGAACGTGGGAATTGTATAGGGACAGTATAAGCTAACAAAGAATTCATGGAGGAATAGCCATGACATCTCAGACTCGAGACTGCGAAATGTTACAACACTAACACATATTGAAACAAAACCCACAGCTTGCAGAAAAACCTCAAGGTCTTATTAAATCATGTTATTAACCTGAAACATTAACAGAAGGTCTTTGTTTAAAATCAGACCATACTTAGGTCAGCTTATGAGTGGACAAAGGGAAAGAGGGATCAAAAGAGATAGGCTGAACTAGGATGTCACTCTGGCCCTATCTTGTTATCTTTTGCCGAAAATGCATAACCGTCGTCCCTTTACAAAGTAACGTCACTTTGTCCGTAGGAAGTGAGTGCGTTCGAACAGACTTGCATTCCTTCTGTCTGATAAGGTCCCCGACCGGGATTTTCTTTTTAAATAAAAGCTTGCTTTGTTTAAAGCACAAACGGTATTCGTTTCAGTAATTTTGCTGAACCAGATTGAGGTAAAAGAATCCAAAAATCAACAGGGGTCTGAAACTCACTGCCTGAAAGGGTGGTAGAGGCAGAAACCCTCATAGCATTTAAAAAGTACTTGGATATGCACTTGAAGTGCCGTAAGCTACAAGGCTACGATCCAAGAGCTGGAAAGTGGGATCAGGCTGGAAAGCTCTTTGTCAGCAAGCACAGACATGATGGGCCGAATGGCCTCCTTCTGTGCTGTAAATTTCTATGATTCTCTGATTGCAAGGCTAGGAGAGGCACTCTTGAAGGTATGGGGAGCTCGGACTTGTCTGTGGGAGTAACAGACGGCAAGAGAACTCAAATAATCCCGAGCAATGCGGTGTTAGTCGTGGCTCAGTGGTAGTCTCTGAGTCAGTAAGTTGTGGGTTCAAGTCCACCCCCAGAGCATGGAGCATAAAATCTAGGCCGACATTCCAATGCAGTGCAGAGGGAGCGCCGCACTGTCAGGGGTGCCGTCTTTCACATGAGGCCCCATAAGAGCATAAGAAATAGGAGCAGGAGTAGGGCATTTGGCCCCTTGAGTCTGCTCCATCATTCAATAAGATCATGGCTGATCTGATCTGATCTTGCCTTCAACTCCACTTCCCTGCCCGCTCCTCATAACCCTCGACTCCCTTATCGTTCAAAAATCTGTCTATCTCCACCTTAAATATATTTAATGACCCAGCTTCCACAGCTCTCTGGGGCAGAGAATTCCAAAGGTTCATGTTCCTCTGAGAGAAGAAATTCCTCCTCATCTCTATTTTAAATAGGCGACCCCCTATTCTGAAACTATGACCCCTAGTTTTAGATTCCTCCACAGGGGGGAGCATCCTCTCTGCATCTACCCTGTCAAGCCCCCTCAGAATCTTATACGTTTCAATAAGATCACCTTTCATTCTTCTAAACTCCAATGAATATAGGCCCAACCTGCTCAACCTTTCTTCATAAGACAACCCTTTCATCTCAGGAATCAACCTCGTGAACCTTCTCTGAACTGCCCCCAATGCAAGTATATCCCTCCTTAAATAAGGAGACCAAAACTGTATGCAGTACTCCAGGTGTGGTCTCACCAACAGTGTAGTTGTAGCAGGATTTCCCTACTTTTATACGCATCCCCCTTGCAATAAAGGTCAACATTCCATTTGCCTTTTTAATTACGCTGTACCTGCATGCTAACTTTTTGTGTATCATGCAGAAGTACCGCAGATCCCTCTGTGTTGCAGCATTTTCTAATCTCTCCCCATTTAAATAATAATTTGCTTTTTTATTTTTCCTACCAAAGTGGATGACCTCACATTTTCCCACATTATACTCCATCTGCCAAACTTTTGCCCACTCACTGAGCCGATCTATATCCCTTTATTTGCATCTTCCTCACAACTTGCTTTCCAACTTACCTTTGTATCATCAGCAAGTTTAGCTCCATTCACTCGATCCCTTCATCTAAGTCATTAATATAGATTGTAAATAGTTGAGGCCCCAGCACTGATCCCTGTGGCACCCCACTAGTTACAGTTTGCCAGCCTGAAAATGACCCATTTATCCCTACGCTCTGTTTTCTGTTTGTTAACCAATCCTCTATCCATACTAATATATTACCCCCAATCCCGTGAGCTCTTATCTTGTGCAGTAACCTTTTATGTGGCACCTTATCGAATGCCTTCTGGAAATCCAAATACACGACATCTACTGGTTCCTCTTTATCCACCCTGTTCATTACATCCTCAAAGAACGCCATCAAATTTGTCAAACATGATTTCCCTTTCATAAAACCATGCTGACTCTGCTTGACTGCATTATGATTTTCTAAATAATGGACTCCAGCATTTTCCCAATGACATGTTAGTCTAACTGGTCTGCAGTTTCCCGCTTTCAGTCTCCCTCCATTCTTAAATAGGGGAATTACATCTGCTGGGACCTCTCCAGAATCCAGGGATTTTTGGTAGATTACAACCAATGTGGCCACCATCTCTGCAGCCACTTCTTTTAAGATCCTAGGATGCAGGCTATTAGGTCCAGGGGACTTGTCCATCTTTCGTCCCATTAGTTTGCTTAGTACCTTTTTTCCCTAGCAATAGTGATTGTTTTAAGTTCTCCCCTCCCAATAGCCCCTTGATTATCAATTATTGAGATGCTTTCAGTGTCTTCTACAGTGAAGACCGATACAAAATATTTATTCAAATTCTCTGCCATTTCCTTGTTTCCCATTATTAATTCCCCAGTCTCCTCTTCTAAAAGGACCAACTTAGCTACTCGCTTCCTTTTTATATACTTGTAGAAGCTCTTACTGTCTGTTTTTATATTTCTTGCTAGTTTACTCTCAATCTATTCCCTTTTTTTCCGTTGTCCTTTGCGATTTTCTAAAAAGTTCCCAATCTTCTGGCCTTTCATTAATCTTTGCAACATTGTATGCCTTTGTTTTCAATTTGATACCACCCTTTACTTCTTAGTTAGCCATGGATGGTTCATCCTTCTTAGAGTCTTTCTTTCTCATTGGAATATATCTTTGCTGAGCTATGAAATATCTCCTTAAATGTCTGCCACTCCTTATCTACTGTCTTACCCTTCCTTTGTAATTGCCTTTATTTTTCAGGGCACTATTTTGAGACCCAAGTTTCTCACCCTCAAACCGAATTTGGAATTCTACCATACTATGATCACTCTTCCCAAGAGGATCCTTTACTATGAGATCATGAATTAATCCCAGTCTCATTACACATTACCAATTCTAAAATAGTCTGCTCCCTGGTTGGTTCCATAGCGCATTGTTCTAAGAAAACATCCCGAATACACTCTATGAACTCTTCCTCAAGGCCACCTAATCTTTATATTGATATATTCAATCAATATAAAGATTTAAATCGTCTATGCTTATTGCAGTACCTTTCTTATAAGCCTCCATTATTTCTTGATATATATGCTGTCCTGCAGTGTAGCTATTGATAGGGAGCCCATAGACTACTCCCACCAGTGACTTCTTTCCCTTATTATTTCTTATCTCCACCCAAACTGACCTACATCTTGATCTTCTGAGAATCAGAACCATCTGACCTCTCAAGTGGGCGTAAAAGATTCCATGACGTTATTTCGAAGAAATCTCTCTGGTGTCCAAGCTAACATTTATCCCTCAACCAACATCACTAAAACAGAGGCCGTGAAAGGCACTTTATAAATACAAAGGAGAAAAGGAACAGTCGATAACAGGACATCAATTAGTCTCCTCTTGGAGAAATCAAGGAATCGACTCACTGTATGTAGGAAACAAAGCTGATTTATTTGATCGTTGTTTGACAGAAAAGATTTACAAGAATGATTCCAGGGATGAGGGACTTCAGTTACATGGATAGACTGGTGAAGCTGGGGTTGTTCTTCTTAGAACAGAGAAGGTTGAGAAGAGATTTGATAGAGGTGCTCTGAAATCATGAGGGGTCTGGACAGAGTAGAGAGAAAATATTCCCATTGGCGGAAGGATTGAGAACCAGAGGACACAGATTCAAGGTGATTGGCAAAAGAACCAAAGGCGACATGAGAAAAAACTTTGTTTTAAGCAGCGAGTGGTTAGGATCTGGAATGCACCGCCTGTAAGGCTGGTGGAGGCAGATTCAATCGTGGCTTTCAAAAAGGGAATTGGATAAGTACCTGAAATAAAACAACTGCAGGGCTACAGCGAAAGGGCGGGGAGTGGGACTTGCAGAGAGCCGGCACGGGCTCGATGGTCCGAAAGGCCTCCTTCTGTGCTGTAACCATTCTATGATTCTATGATATCCAGAAAATTAAACTCCAGCCCAGTTATAGGGATTAATTACACCAGCAGCAACAAACTCCAACTGTCCGAGTGAACATGGTTCAGTCCTGGATGTGATTAACTGCAACAATAAAAGCAGAGTCCAACCCCTGCAGTCACTTGTGAACTCGCTGATGTGACTGAAGGTTGGATAAACGAGTGAAGCCCTTCCCACACTCGGAGCAGATGAATGGCCTCTCCCCAGTGTGAACGCGCTGGTGTGTCAGCAGGTTGGATGAAAGAGTGAAGCCCTTCCCACACTCGGAGCAGATGAACGGCCTCTCCCCAGTGTGAGTGCGTTGGTGTTTCATCAGTTCATTTCTGCTTTTATAGCTCTTTTCACAGTCAGAACATTTAAACGGTCTCTTACTGGTGTGAACAAGTTGGTGTTCAGTGAGGTGGGATGAACGAGTGAATGCCTTCCCACACACAGAACAGGTAAAAGGTCTCTCCCCGGTATGCATACGCTGGTGAGCATGAAGCCCGAATGAATTAGCGAATCCCTTTCCACACACAGAGCAGATGAATGGCCTCTCTCCTGTGTGAGCTCGCTGGTGACTCAGATGATGAGATGATTTAGCAAACCGTTTCCCACATACGGGACAGACGAACGGTCTCTCCCCAGTGTGAACACGCTTGTGTTCAATGAGGTGTGAAGATGCAGCGAATTTCTTCCCACACACGGGACAGGTAAACGGCCTCTCCCCTGTGTGAACATGCTGGTGTCTCACCAAGCTGGATGAACAAGTGAATCCTTTCTCACACACGGAGCAGGTGAACGGTCTCTCCCCAGTGTGAATTCGCTGGTGTGCCAGCAGGCTGGATGAATAAGTGAAGCCCTTCCCACACACAGTGCAGGTGAACGGCCTCTCCCCAGTGTGAACTCGCTGGTGTTCAGTGAGGTGGGATGAACGAGTGAATCCCTTCCCACACGCGGGGCAAGTGAACGGCCTCTCCCTGGTGTGACTGCGTCGATGAGTTTCCAGCGCAGAGGGGCAATTGAATCCCTTCCCACAGTCTCCACATTTCCACGGATTCTCCATGGTGCAGGTGTCCTTGTGTCTCTCCAGGTTTGACGATCAGTTGAAGCCTCGTCCACACACAGAACACGTGTATGGTTTCTCCCCACTGTGAATGGTGCGATGTTTTTTCAGGCTGTGTAACTGGTTGAAGCTCTTTCCACAATCAGGGCACTGGAACACTCTCACTCGGGTGTGTGTGTCTCAGTGCTTTTCCAGTCACACTGATGTTTGAAATCTTTTCCCACAGACAGAGCAGACAAACGTTTCTCCTTTCACATTCAAAGGCCGATGATATTCAAGTGAATCGAGTGACTCTGTCAGATCTTGATACAATTGGTTCGATTTTCCTGTCTGTAAATCCTCCTCTTCTAATATCCTGTAAAAGGTGTTTACGAAAGTCAGCACTGGAAGTGCAGGATAGAAATTGAGGACAGACAATCCTACTTTTTATGGAACATTCTTTCCTCTCTTGTTCCCCAAAGCTGTAAATTCCCATCCCACACACACTCCCTGCACCCTGTGCTGAAATCCAAACTCATCGCACCACCTCCATCATTTCTTTCTTCCATCTGCAGTTTTCTCACTCCCTCTTCTCTGGTTGGGTTCAGTTCTACATCCCGTCTGTGCAGACTGAGAATAAATGAGGAAATGATTTTCTCTCGAGGTCACTGGGACCCAAAGCCCCGCCCACCCTCTGTTCCTGTACCAAGATGGCCACGCAGGCACGCTGATCATGTCTAATAATTCGGCTAGTTACCCCGAGCAGTCGGGTCCATCATCGCGAGTCAAACATGTGTCCTGCCGGCTCATATTAGGTGCCTAAAACCTACACCAGATGTTTATGAAGCTGCCCAGCCCACCCAGGGGTCTAATTCCTCCGCTGAGCCCACAAGCTCCTACTGACTCGCGGAATGTCTCTTCCACCTCAGACAACCTCCACCACTGGCACTGCGCCTGTTCAGAGCACAGCCCGGTCCCGTGTCTGGGCTCCTGGTGTCATTGATAGAGCGCTTTACCCCTGCGCGGGTCGATTCTGGTTACAGAAGTAAACGTTGCAACATTTGGTAGTAAAAGGGATTCATTCAGGACAGACAGCAGGGATTATTGCAGGAAATAACACAGTGCAGTGAGAAAGGAAATACAGTGGATGTTGTGTAGATGGATTGTCAAAAGGTGTTTGATAAGGTGCTGGACAGGAGGCTTGTTGATCAAATTAAGGCTCATGGTATTAAAGGAAGTGGGGCCACGTGGAGAGGAAGTTGGGTAAAGGGCAGAAAACAGAGAGTAGTGGTTAATGGATGTTCTTCAGACTGGAGGGATGTAAACAGTGGTGTCCCCCAGGGTCAGTGTTGGGATCATTGCTCTTAATATAGAGACAGGATCTGGGCTAGGGAATAAGCACATAAGAATTAGCAGGAGTAGGCCATTTGGCCCCTCGAGCCTGCTCCACCATTCAATATCATATTGATTCATCAATTGATCCACCGCTACGAAAAACAATAAGAATAAAACCGGACAGACCACCTGGCATCGACCTCCGCACCGGCTACGGACACGACAACGGCCCACCCAGCCCAGTCTTTCTCACCAACATCTGGGGACTTGTGCCAAAATTGGAAGAGATGTCCCAGACTAGTCAAGCAACAGCCTGACATAGTCATACTCACAGAATCATACCTTTCAGCCAATGTCCCAGACTCCTCCATCACCATCCCTGGGTATGTCCTGTCCCACCGGTGGCGGTACAGTAGTATACAGTCGGGAGGGTGTGGCCCTGGGAGTCCTCAACATTGACTCCGAACCCCATGAAGTCTCCTGGCTTCAGGTCAAGCATGGACAAGGAAACCTCCTGCTGATGACCACCCACCGCCCTCCCTCAGCTGATGAATCAGTACTCCTCCATGTTGAACACCACTAGGAAGAAGCACTGAGAGTAGCAAGGTGCACAGAATGTACTCTGTGTGGGGGACTTCAATGTCCATCAAGACTGGCTCGGTAGCACCACTACTGACTGAGCTGGCCGAGTGCTGAATGACAGCTGCCAGACTGTGCCTGCAGCAGATGATGAAAGAATCAACACGAGTGGAAAAAAAGACTTGCGCCCATCCCTTTGGAAAGGGCACAAGAGCGGGAGCAGCGGTAAGCCTACAAAGGGCGTGAGTCAGCCGAGCAACGGGACTTCAGAAAGGCCGCGAGAGTGGGAGCAGCGGTAAGCCTACAAAGGGCGTGAGTCAGCCGAGCAGACAGCCGAAACAGCACCAAGTGACCTGGGAGGATAAAAAGTAAAAAGATTCAAAATGTGATGTCGCAGAAAAGCAGGGAAGTGATTGGTTGGTCAGTTTTTCTCTCTTTTCTTCGGCATTGGTTTAAATTAAGAGCTGGGATTAAAAATCTAAACTTTCAAAATGTGAAAAATTAATTAAATACATTAGAGATGGCAGGGCAGGCGATGTGTTACTGCTGCTGCATGTGGGAGCTGGTTGACCCCATTGAGGGCACGGCGACCACATCTGCAGTAAGTGTTGGTTTCTCGAGGAACTTCGGCTCCGCGTTGATGAGCTGGATTCCGAGCTGCAGACACTGCGACACATCAGGGAGGGGGAGAGTTACCTGGACCCTGTGTTCCAGGAAGCAGTCCCACCCCTTAGATTAATTAATTTAAATTTGGTCCGTTGTTAGGGACAGGATGGTGTGGCTACAAGCGAGGCAGCTATGCGGACCCAGGAGATAGTGATGGAGGTGCCTCAGTCCTTGCAATTGTCCAACGGTACGAGATTCTTGCTCCCTGTGTGGACGAGGGCAGGGACTGCAGGGAGGATGAGCAAACTGACCACAGTGCCGTGGTACAGGAGGCCATTCAAGTAGGGGGAGTAAAAAGAAATGTTGTAGTGATTGGAAACAGTATAGTTTCGGAGATAGATACTGTTCTCTGCAGCCGAGTGCGTGAGTCCCGAAGGCTGTGATGCCTGCGCGGTGCCAAGGTTCAGGACATCTCCTCTGGGCTGAAGAGGGATTGGAATGGGAGGGGGAAGATCCAGTTGTCGTGGTCCACGTAGGTACCAATGACATAGGTAGAACAAAGAAAGGGGTTCTGCTGAAGGATTTTGAGCAGCTAGGGGCTAAATTAAAAAGCAGAACCACAAAGGCAATAATCTCTGGATTACTACCTGAGCCACGAGCAAATATATTTTGGTGAGAAGGAAAGACTTTAAGCGACGAGAGAACTATCCACGGTTAATGAAGGAAGTAAAGGATGGTATCAAATTGAAAACAATGGCATACAAAGTGACCAAGGTTAGTGGGAGGCCAGAGCATTGGCAAATATTTTTAAAAACAGCAAATGATGACTAAAGAAATAATAAAGAGAGGGAAGGTAGATTATGAGAGTAAACTAGCAAGCAATATAAAAAGAGCTTCTACAGGTATGTAAAAAGGATAGGGTAGCTAAAGTAAACGTTGGTCCTTAGAGGATGAGACTGGGGAATTAATAATGGGGAACAGGGAAATGGCAGACATTGAACAAATATTTTGTATCAGTCTTCACGGTAGAAGACATTAAAAACACCCCAATAATAGATAATCAAGCGGCTATAGCGCGGGAGGAACTTAAAGCAATCACTAAAGAAAAAGTGCTCAGTAAAATAATGGGATGAAAGGTGGAAAAGCCCCCTGGATCTGATGGCTTGCAACCTCGGGTCTTAGTAAAGCTCCCTCTACACTGTCCCATCAAATACTCCCAGGGCCGGCATAGCACAAGTTGGATACAGAGTAAAGGTCCCTCTATACTGGCTCATCAAACAATGCCAGAGCAGGTACAGCACAGGTTCGGTACAAAGTAAAAATCCCTCTACACTTCCCTAACAAACACTCCCAGGGGAGGTACAGCACAGGTTAGATACAGAGTAAAGCTTGTTCTACACCGGCCAACAAACACTCCAAGGGCAGGTAAAGCATGGGTTAGGCAGAGGGTAAAGCTTCCTCTATTCTCCCCGATCAAACAATGCCAGGGCAGGTACAGCACGGGTTCGATGCAGAACAAATCTCCCTCTAAACTGCCCCATCAAACATTCCTCGGGCAGGTACAGTCCGGATTCGATATAGCAGAAAGCTCCCACTACACTGTCCCATCAAACACAACGAGGGTAGGTAGAGTACGGGTTAGATACAGAGGAAAGCTTACCCTACACCAACCCATCAAAGCTCACAGGGCAGGTAGAGTACGGGATAGATACAGAGGAAAGCTCCCTCTGCAGTGTCCCATCAATCACTCACAAGGCAGGTACAATGTTGATTTCCGAGTTCTTTTCCTTCAATCTGGTTCAGTGAAATCACTGAGTCGAATACCGTTGTGCTTTAAACAAAGCAGTCTTTATTTCTTACCGGCCGAGACTTATCAGACAGAAGGAGTACTCTCTTGATAGAGCGTACACACTTCCTACGGACAAGTGAAGTTACATTGTAAAGGGACGACGGTTATACATTTTCGGTAAAAGATAACAAGATAGGGCCAGAGTGACATCCTAGTTCAGCCTATCCCTTTTGATCCCTCTTTCCCTTTGTCCACTCATAAGCCGACCTAAGTATGGTCTGATTTTAAACAAAGACCTTCTGTTAATGTTTCAGGTTAATAACATGATTTAATAAGACCTTGAGGTTTTTCTGCAAGCTGTGGGTTTTGTTTCAATATGTGTTAGTGTTGTAACATTTCGCAGTCTCGAGTCTGAGATGTCATGGCTATTCCTCCATGAATTCTTTGTTAGCTTATACTGTCCGTATACAATTCCCACGTTCTCAACTTCAATGTCTCGATACATTTTTAAACATTCACAGTTGCAGTCCAGATTGGTTGTGATAACAAATCGATGTTCCACCGATTCTTCCTGGTAACCCATTTTAACCGGTTCTGACACCGGGAATGTAGATACTTGTTCCAGGAATCCTGACAGTTCCTGTGTTTCAGTGAAGGTGGGGAATTTAAGCTTTGATTGTACAGAAGACATGAAGGCTCCCGTATCTATCAAGAAGGGTTGCCACTCATTCCGAATTTTTAACAATATCATCGGTTTGTCATCCGGGGAGGGTCCCTGCACAATCAAGTTGCGTAGTCAATACGAATCGGGGGACGGTTGGCCAAAGGGGTTGCTCTGGGAGAAGTTAGTGTAAGATCCCCGTCCTCTTCCCCCCCTTGCCTCCCTCCTCTTCCTTTTTCGTGCTGACGGGAGGGACAATTTCTATTCCAATGTCCCTCTTGCCCACAAATAAAGCATCCATCTCGTCTTCCCATACCAGGCCGGGGACAGTAGGGCGGTCTGTAATTAGCAGGGCCCGGGCCATTTGGGTGTTTGATATAACCGTATCCCTGTTTATCCACCCAACCCTGCACGCAACACTGCGGTTCCATCTGGTATCACCTTGGGTCGGGTTTTGGTCCTTCCACCCGAGGCGGCTCTTCCTTTCTAGTCACGTATTCAGTCTTGACCTGGGTTGGGGGCGTACCTCCCCCCTCTCCTTTCGTTTCCTGCCAATAATATTTAACCGCCCTTTCCATCTGCGCTTTACTGATATCTGCCCAATTCATATTATTTGTCCGGATAGCGTGAGCAATAGAATTGGGCAGGCACTGAAGTAGGATAGCGCAGAATTGAGGAGAATCCTCTCCTGCCCTGAAGGCATTATCTCTTGATTGACTCCCGTATATTTCAATAAATCTTTCCATGAATTCATCGGCAGTTTCTTCTCGTTTGGGTTTAGTTTCTAATACTGCGGCCATACTGATGGGCTTCTGAAGGGTCGTGGTGAGAGCATTAAAGATAGCGTTTAGGCGATCTTGGACATCGTTGGGGTGAGCAACCAACAATGCATCATGAGTAGCACGTCCTAGGTGAGTTAGAAATCGGGCATGCTCAGTTGGGCTCAGGGTTTGCTTTACCAGGGCCCACAGGTCCCTTGATTCTGCATTATATCCATGCATGTCGAGGTCACTCCGTGAAATCGGAGGTCAGGGTTAAGTTGGGTTTGTGGATCCCTTTCAGATTATTTATCTTAGCCTTTTAACTCTTCAATTTGTTTTGTTTGAGTATCTATTTCTTTATTGTATCAGGCAAGTATTATTACATAAGCTAGTTCTGTTTTTATTCTGACTATCGCACCATTCCTCTGTTAGGTGAGTCTTTTTTCTATTAAGAAATCACAATTGATAATGTTCAGTATGAAACGGCTGTCAATGGAAAGGGTTAACTCCTTTACAGGTTTGTAAGAAGACCTGATGTCATTACGTGACTTCACGTAACCATCTGAAAAAAAAATCTTTTCATCAGGAAAGGCAGCATTTGATTAAACTCCAATATTTTTTAACTTCTTATTCAAGTACTTGCCAAAGATATTTTTTTAATTGATTTAAAACGAGACCACAAATTTTTAATAGCTATTTGTTTACTGAAATTCAATTTGGTCATCAGCCTCGGTCAATGCAAAGCCAACCATTTTAACTAAGTAGTCTATCGATACATTTCTCAGAGGTCCCAGTGGAACTCTGAATACATTTCTCGTGCGTGCACTCTTTCTTTAAGACGTCTACGGTTTTTAATATGTCTTCCTTCTGTCAATGAAAGCCCTAATTTAATGGAGTTTTTCTGCCAACTGGACAGGAGCGATTTTTTTTAGACTGCAGTGGAATTTTTCTCATAATTTAAAATCTCAGAACACATTTTTTTTTCCAGCACCTATTTAGTACGTTACATCTTTTTTCCCCGTCTTTTCCATAACTAGAGGGAAGTCTGGCACGTTCATCTACACTCACTGATTCCTGCTATTGTTGTTGATGTACAAAATTTTAAATAAATTACACTGCCCTCCAAACAGCACTTAATTACAATTGTTGACATTTCCACGTAGGCTGTGGACTGCTTTTCGTTATCTCAATTGTTCCAGCCTCAAGGTCGTGTTATTTAATATATTTTTTTTTAAATCCTTTTGAATCCATCTCGGTATTTTCTGTGCCTTCTCTGAATATCTCAAAATCCCAATTCAAACTTTGTAATTCAATAAGGTTCACACTCTTAAACTTCCCACATACAGGACAACACTACGAAGGGTTAAAAAAAACTTTTATTCTGTTTGAAAAAGTGGGTTGAGCTAAAACAAACCACAACTCCCCGGCTTTTTTTTTTCCCACAGTAAAAATCACACAAGCATTTCTCATTTAAAACAGACGTTCACAAGAGTCTCTCTTCTTTCCTATTAATTTTTGGATCCATGACCTTTCAGGGAATTCGTAGTTTTATCTAAATTACCCATCCTGTGTCGCTGCACGTTGGATCAGGGTCCTAATTAGTCCTGATTGTCTCCACGTCGCCCCGTGGTGGTTTCAGTTATCTTACCCAGAGCCTAGGCGGACCAAGTGATATACAAGATCGACGCCGTACCTGGCGCAAGTACAATTTAAAATTTACACAGTCCCGCGGCTTAATTTTACGTAATTCCCTAACCTCCGCGTTTCCCTACGCGGTTCGCGCGATTCTCTCTCTCTCCGCGTTGCCGCGCGGTTTTACTTGGGCCTCGAACCCACACAGACACTGGGCCTCGAACCTAGGCAGGTTACCTATTCTAACTTATCTTTCCGAGTCGCCGCTTGGTTTGCATCACCGCGCAATTTCCCTATCTCTATCCCTATTCTAAGTTTGAAAGGTATTCATCAGATTGTCCTGGATCTCGTTCAGACACTACCTGAGAACCAGCAAGTGGCTAAACTTTCCTCAGACTTTTGAAACCGGGGGAAACTGGAGCAGTATTGAAAATATACTTACTCCAGTGGCCACTTTCCCCTCGTCTCGTCCAAGGCTAGTCTGGCTCTTAATTCGCAAGTTTTCGGCAGTCGTCCGTTGAGATCCCACTTCTGACACCAAATGTTGATTTCTGAGTTCTTTTCCTTCAATCTGGTTCAGTGAAATCACTGAGTCGAATACCGATTGTGCTTCAAACAAAGCAGTCTTTATTTCTTACCGGCCGAGACTTATCAGACAGAAGGAGTACTCTCTTGATAGAGCGTACACGCTTCCTACGGACAAGTGAAGTTACATTGTAAAGGGACGACGGTTGTACATTTTCGGCAAAAGATAACAAAATAGGGCTAGAGTGACATCCTAGTTCAGCCTATCCCTTTTGATCCCTCTTTCCCTTTGTCCACTCATAAGCCGACCTAAGTATGGTCTGATTTTAAACAAAGACCTTCTGTTAATGTTTCAGGTTAATAACATGATTTAATAAGACCTTGAGGTTTTTCTGCAAGCTGTGGGTTTTGTTTCAATATGTGTTAGTATTGTAACATTTTGCAGTCTCGAGTCTGAGATTTTCATGGCTATTCCTCCATTAATTCTTTGTTAGCTTATACTGTCCATATATAATTCCCACGTTCTCAACTTCTCGACTTTAATGTCTGTATACATTTAATATCCAGTTCACTTCACTGTCTTTATTGCTTATACATTTTCACATACCCACACAGCACAGGTTATGCAGAGAATAAAGTTCTCTCGACACTGTCCCATCATACAGTACCAGGGCACGTACAGCATGGGTTAGATACAGAGTAATACTCCCTCTACACTGTCCCATCAAACATTGCCAGGGCAGGTACAGCAAGTATTAGATACAGAACAAATCTCCCTCTACACTGTCCCATCCATCACTCCAAGGGTGTGAATGTTTAAAAATGTATAGAGACATTGAAGTTGAGAACGTGGGAATTCTATAGGGACAGTATAAGCTAACAAACAATTCATGGAGGAATAGCCATGACATCTCAGACTCGAGACTGCAAAATGTTACAACACTAACACATATTGAAACAAAACCCACAGCTTGCAGAAAAACCTCAAGGTCTTATTAAATCATGTTATTAACCTGAAACATTGACAGAAGGTCTTTGTTTAAAATCGGACCATGCTTGGGTCGGCTTATGAGTGGTCAAAGGGAAGGAGGAATCAAAAGAGATGGGCTGAGCTGGGATGTCACTCTAGCCCTATCTTGTTATCTTTTGCCGAAAATGTATAACCATCATCCCTTTACAATGTAACGTCACTTTGTCCGTAGGAAGTGAGTGCGTTCGAACAGACTTGCATTCCTTCTGTCTGATAAAGTCCCCGATCGGGATTTGCTTTTTAAATAAAAGCTTGCTTTGTTTAAAGCACAAACGGTATTCGTTTCAGTAATTTTGCTGAACCAGATTGAGGTAAAAGAATCGAGGAATCAACAAGGGCAGGTATGGAACATAAGAAATAGGAGCAGAGTAGACCATTTTGGCCCCTCGAGCCTGCTCCGCCATTCAATAAGATCATGGCTGATCAGATTTAGGCCTTAACTCCACTTCCCTGTCCGCTCCCCATAATCCTTGACTCCCTTATCTTTCAAAAATCTGTCTATCCCCACCTTAAATACATTCAATGACCCAGCCCCCACAGCTCTCTGAGGTAACGAATTCCAAAGATTCACAACCCTCAGAGAAGAAACACCTCCTGATTTCCCTTTTAAATGAGCGAACCCTTATTCTGAAACTATGCCCCCTAGTGCTAGATTCCCTCACGTGGGGAAACATCCTCTCTGTATCTACCCTGTCAAGCCCCCTCAGAATCTTATACGTTTCAATAAGATCACCTCTAAGTCTTCTAAACTCCAATGTGTACAGGCCCAACCTGCTCAACCTTTCTCATTATGACAACCCCTTCATCTCAGCAATCAACCTCGTGACTATCTCTGAACTGCCTCCAGTGCAAGTATATCCTTCCTGAAATAAGGAGACTAAAACTGTACGCAGTACTCCAGTTGTGGTCTCACCAATGCCATGTACAGTTGGAGCAGGACTTCCCTACTTTTATACTCCATCCCCCTTGCAATAAAGGCCAACATTCCATTTGCCTTCATAATTAATTGCAGTAACTGCATGCTAAATGTTTGTGTTTCATGTACAAGGACCCCCAGATCCCTCTGTACCACCACATTTTGTAATCTCTCACAATTTAAATAATAATTTGCTTTTTTAATACTCCTACTAACATGGATACCCTCACATTTTCCCACATTATACTCCATCTGCCAAAGCTTTGCCCATTCACTTAGCCTATCTATATTTGTTTGTAAATTCTTTGCATCCTCCTCACAACTTGCTAGGTTAGCACAGGTTAGATATACAGTAAACCTTCCTCTACATTATCCCATCAAACACTCCCAGTGCAGGTACAGCACGGGTTAAATACAAAGCAAAGCTCCCTCTGCAATGTCCCATCAAACACTCACAGGACAGATATAGCATGGATTGGATACAGCGTAAAGTTCCCTCCACACTGTCCCATCAAATATTTCCAAGGCGGGTACAGTAAACGTTAGATACAGCATAAAGCTCAATTTACACTGTCCCGTCAAACACTCCCAAGGCAGGTAACAGCACGGATTAGATACAGAGTAAACCTCCATTTACACTGTCCCATCAAACAATGCCAGGGCAGGCACAGCACAGATTAGATACTGAGTTTCCCATGTGGTGGCTGGCGTGCAACGGCCACCACACGTTAAAAAAAGCCACGCACAGGCATCTTCCACCCTTCAGGATGTAGTTCAGGATCTGGAATATTAGGTCCTTCATTGAAACACCTGTGAACTCATCCTTTTTTGGCGTGGAAGCAAGTCATCCTCGTTTGCAGATGACACTAAGCTGGGTGGCAGTGTGAGCTGTGAGGAGGATGCCAAGAGGCTGCAGGCTGACTTGGACAGGTTAGGTGAGTGGGCAAATGCATGGCAGATGCAGTATAATGTAGATAAATGTGAGGTTATCCACTTTGGTGGCAAAAACAGGAAGGTAGAATATTATCTGAATGGTGACAGATTAGGAAAAGGGGAGGCGCAACGAGACCTGGGTGTCATGGTACATCAGTCATTGAAAGTTGGCATGCAGGTACAGCATGCGGTGAAGAAGGTAAATGGCATGTTGGTCTTCATAGCGAGAGGATTTGAGTATAGGAGCAGGGAAGTCTTACTGCAGTTGTACAGGGCCTTGGTGAGGCAACACCTTGAATATTGTGTACAGTTTTGGTCTCCTAATCTGAGGAAGGACATTCTTGCTATTGAGGGAGTGCAGCGAAGGTTCACCAGACTGATTCCCGGGATGAAGAAAGACTGGATCGACTAGGCTTATATTCACTGGAATTTAGAAGAATGAGAGGGGATCTCACAGAAAAATATAACATTCTGACGGGATTGGACAGGTTAGACGCAGGAAGAATGTTCCTAATGTTGGGGAAGTCCAGAAACAGGGGTCACAGCCTAAGGATAAGGGGTCAGCCATTTAGGACCGAGATGAGGAGAAACTTCTTCACTCAGAGAATTGTAAACCTGTTAAATTCTCCATCACAAAACGTTGTTGAGGCCAGTTCATTAGTTATATTCAAAAGGGAGTTAGATGTGACCCTTTTAGCTAAAGGGATCAAGGAGTATGGAGAGAAAGCAGGAATGGGGCACTGAAGTTGCATGATCAGCCATGATCATATTGAATGGTGGTGCAGGCATGAAGGGCCGAATGGCCTACTCCTGCTCCTATTTTCTATGTTTCAAGGTACTGCTAATGATGATGATGAGATACAGAGTAAACCTCTCTCTATACTGTCCCATCAGATACAACTCGGGCAGGTAGAGTACAGGTTAGATTCAGAGGAAAGTTTCCCCTACAGCGACCCATCAAAGCTCACAGGGCAGGTAGAGCACGGGTTAGATACAGAGCAAAGCTCCCTCTACACTGTCCCAACAAACAATTCCAGGTCAGGTACAGCACGGGTTCGGTAAAAAGCGAAGCTCCCTTTATACTGTCCCATCAAGCACTCCCAGGGCAGGGACAGCACGAATTAGATACACAGTAAATCTGTGTCAGAGGAAACTGTACCCCAGTGAGAGTCAGTGCCAGAGGAAACTGTACCCCAGTGAGAGTCAGTGCCAGAGAAAAATGTACCCGTGAGTGTCAGTACCAGAGGAAACAAGCAGCAGAGCTTGGTGTCCAGCCGTCTTGGATCCCCTTGCCATTGGACCAAGACCTTGCTCTGCCAAGCCCTTGTGGTAGCCGGTGTTAGCAATACAAAACAATCCTCTTCCTCTGCAGTTATCAGTCTATTGCAATTCCCCATACCTGCAGTTTTGTTATTTTACAATTTAAAATATCTTCAGTTATCAGCAACAAATTGCATTTATATCGAGCCTTAAATATAGTAAAATGTCCCAAGGCACTTCACAGGACCGTTTGCAAACAGAATTTGATACCCAGTCACGTAAGGAAATACTACAACAGGATTAAAAGCTTGTTCAAAAGGATAGGTATTAAGGAGCATTTTGAAGGTGGAGAGATTTAGGGAGGGAATTCCAGAGCTTATGGCCTCGGCAGCTGAAGGTATGGCCACCAATATTGGAAGGATGAAAATTGGGGCTGCTCAAGAGGCCAGAATTGGAGGAATGCAAATATCTCTGAGGGTTGCAGGGCTGGAGGAGGTTACAGCAATCGGGAGGGGCAAGGTCCTGGACGGATTTCAAAACAAGGTTGAGCATTTTGAAATCGATGGAGCAGGAGCCAATGTAGTTCAGTGAGCACAGGAGTGATGGGTGAATGGAAATTGGTACAAGTTGGGATGAGAGGGCTGAGGACAGATTGAGTCGAATAGGCCTATATTCTCTGGAGTTTAGAAGAATGGAAGGTGATATCATTGAAACATAGAATTGACAAGGGCTGGATAGTCTAGAGCTAGTGGTCCTAGTATTAGGATAAGAGATCGGCCATTTAAGACTGAGATAAGATATTTCTTCACTTAAGTGTTGTGAATCTTTGAAATTCTGTATTGAATAGAGATCTTACTGAATGGCGGAGCAGACGGGAGGGCCGTATGGCCTACGCCTGCTGCTACTTCTTGTGTTCTTGAGTAAGGATACGGGCAGGAGTGTTTTTGATAAGCGTAAGCTTGCGGAGAGTGCGAGGTGTGAGGCCGATCAGGAGAGCATTGGAAATAGTCCAATGTAGCGGTAACAGAGGCATGGATGAGGGTTTGAGCAGTTGAGCTGAGGAAGGGGCAGAGACCGGCGATGTTATGGAGCTGGAAGTAAACGTACTTGGTGATTGAGGGAATATGGGTTCGGAAGCTCATCTCAGGGTCAAGTACGACGCCAATTAATAAATTGCAACTCTCCATACCTGTGTTTCAGTATATTAGAATACTACATACCTCGAGTGATCAATGCATCAATAGTAGTACTTATCAATATATTTTCTGTTAATTCCAAATGTTCATGAATGAATAATTGATTGTCAGTAATAGGCTGTGCTGGTATTTCAGATTGGTTTGTGCATCGTGATCAATGAATTGACTATGATGCTTCCAGTTCAATCTTTCCAATGGCTTTCTCACCAGATGGGAAATATTTGAACATTGAGATCTGATGGTGTCGGTGTGAGTTCAGCCCCACCGAATGTACAGAGACGGGTCCATCTGCTGGTCTCTGCCTCAAACTGGAGTCACCTCTTAGATCAAAGCCCTTTACTCTAAAACACACACAAGATTCACTGTGACTGTGTTTCGAGACAGAAACTGATCTCACTTCACATCCCATTGCACGGCCCTCATGCTGGATAATTGTGCTCGGTGGTCAGACTCTCCCAGTCTCATTTCCTGTCTTACCTTGTAACCTGTGTGTACTGTCTACAGGACCGGTGTGTATCTGAGTAAATGGCACTTTCTCTTACCTTTCTCCCCAGTCAATCTATTGATGCGCATTCAATCGGAAAGGGCTCCCTGGTTGGTGCTCTCACAATCCTGTGCTGGTTCACCTGCTGTTGTTCCTCAGTCCACAATTCCTGTTTCCTTCCAGCTGTGGAACTTTCTCAATCACTCCGCCATTCACCGGGAGATCTAATTATGAAAGGGCAGAAAATTAGAAGAATATTAATGTTGTGAAGTGGAATGTAGTGTAAAGTGTTTTTCCAATGTTTCAGAAAAGTCTATGTCCAGTATTTTGTTTGATTTTATCCTATTCCTCAAGATTCCTGTCCCGCCCGTCTGGACTTACAGAAAATCACCAGAATTCTCCCCGGATTACACACTAACTGATCTCACTGGGCCCATCCTCCCCGGGTTACACTGTCTGAGCTCACTGGGCCCCCGGGTTACACAGTCTGATTTCACTGGGCCCCCGGGTTACACACTGTCTGATCTCACTGGGCCCCCGGGTTACACACTGTCTGATCTCACTGGGCCCCCGGGTTACACACTGTCTGATCTCACTGGGCCCCCGGGTTACACACTGTCTGATCTCACTGGGCCCCGGGTTACACACTGTCTGATCTCACTGGGCCCCCGGGTTACACACTGTCTGAGCTCACTGGAAGTTTCAGTCTATCTCCCGCATGTCCCCAAACCGAGCTCCGGGGCTGTGTGTTCAGTTCGGTGTTTTCCCTCACAGACTCACCGCACCCTCCCCGGCCGGCCGGCCGGCCGAGCGCTCTGCCTCTGCCCCTGCCCCTGCCCCAGCCCCAGCCGCCCACCATCAGTCCGGTTCCCTGCGGCCCCCGGTTCCCCACATTGTCCAACCGCTGGTTACAGCAAACTGCCCGGCACCGAGCACAGAGCGCGTTCTGCATAAATTAATGACCTTCAGAGAATTCCCGGTCGTCTATTGGCTGCACGAAGCAGATTGCCAGCCACTCTCACCAATAGGAGTCGGCAGCGCCGCAGAGCCCCGCCCACTGATATGAAGGCGCGCTGGGCAGCTCGGGGAACACGTATTTCCTGATTTCAAAAATTGCGGCTGTTTAACCGTTACCTAGAGACGTCACAGGTGGCGTCGGTGCTGTGGGGCGGGACCGCTCGCCGTGCGCCTGCGCCGGATACAACACATACATTTCACACCGAGCCACAGAAGAAGAAATTGCGGCAGATGACCAAAAGCTGGGTCAAAGAGGTAGGTTTTAAGGAGGGTCTGAAAGTAGGAAAGAGGCGGAGAGGTTTAGGGAGGTAGTTCCAGAGCTCGGGGCCCAGGCAGCTGAAGGGTCGGACACCGATGGTGGAGCGATTATAATCAGGGATGGTCAAAAGGGCAGAATTTGAGGAGTGCAGACATCTTGTGGGCTGCAACAGATTCCAGAGATCGGGAGGGGCGAGGCCCTGGAGTGATTTGTAAAAAGTGATTTGTGATTATTAACAACAACAACTTTTAACAGTGAGTCTTGTTTATTTTGTTTATTTGTACATGGGACGTGCTGGCAACGGAAGAATGACCATAATATGATAAAATGTTACACTAAGTTTGAAAGTGATTTTGTTAAATCAGAAACTGGGGTCTTAAATTTAAACAAAGCAAACTTTTTAGGTATGAGGGGTGAGTTGGCTAAGATAGATTCGGAAACTACATTAAGAGGTATCAAGATAGATAAGCAATGGCTTGCTTTAAAGCATTAATACATAATTTACAATAATTACATTCCTTTTAAGGCACAAGACCCCCACAGGAAAGGTGGTCCAACCGTGACTAAGAAGTGAAGTTAAAGATAGTTTTAAATCAAAGGAAGAAGCTTATAACGTTGCCAAAAAGAGCAGTAAGCCTGGGGATTGGGAGCATTTTAGAATTCAGCAAAGGAGGACCAAGAAACTGATCAAGAAAGGGGAAATAGAAAATGAGAGTAAACTAGCAAGAGACATAAAAACAGACTGTAAATCCTTTTGTAGGTATGTTAAAAAGGAAAAATTAGCAAAAGTAAATGTGAGTCCCCTACAGGCTGAGAAATTATAATGCGGAACAAGGAAATGGCAAAGAAATTAAACAAATACTTTGGGTGGAAAATTGTGGTTGGAAGCTTCTTTTGGGTGAACGCATCTGACCAGAATTAAAAAAAAAAAAAATTGACTGGTGGTCTCAGAGGAACATAGGATTGCGGTCGGAGTCCGAGTTTCGTAGTGCAGTGTACAGGAACATGTCTTCCAGGTATGTATTTGTATCCTAGGATCACGTGGGCCTGGACCACCAATGGACATCTAGTATTCTCATTGATGATAATGGGAGCTCTGGTTGGATGAGCTCCCATTGCTTTCAACAACAACAACTTTATTTATATACCGCTTTTAATGTAGTAAAATGTCCCAAGGCACTTCAGTGTTATAAGACAAAGCAAATAAATTTGACACCGAGCCACATAAGAAGAAAATACAGCAGATGACCAAAATCTGGTCAAAGGGTAGCTTTAAGGGGCATCTTAAAGGGGGAAAGAAATGTCCAGAGGCAGAGAGGTTTAGGGAGGGAGTTCCAGAGCTTAGGGCCCAGGCAGCTGAAGTCATAGCCACCGATGTTGAACAGTTCTAATCAGGAATGCTCAAGACGGCCAATTTTGAGGAACGCAGACATCACGTGGCATTGTGAGGCTGATAGAGATTAGAGATTGGAAGGGGTGAGGCCATGGAGGGATTTGTAAACAAGGAGGAGAATTTTGAAATCGAGGCATTGCTTAACTGGGAGCCAATGTAGGTCAGCGAGCACGGGGGTGATGGGTGATCGGGACTTGGTGCAAGTTAGGACATGGGCTGCCGAGTTTTGGATGACTTCAAATTTACATAAGAACATAAGAAATAGGAGCAAAAGTATGGCCATACGGCCCCTCGAGCCTGCTCTGCCATTTAATACGATCATGGCTGATCTGATCATGGACTCTGGTCTAATTCCCTGCCCGCTCCCCATAACCCCTTATTCCCTTCTTGGTTAAGAAACTGTCTATCTCTGTTTTAAATTTATTCAATGTCCCAGCTTTCACAGCTCTCTGAGGCAGTGAATTCCACAGATTTACAACCCTCAGAGAAGAAATTTCTCCTCATCTCTGTTTTAAATGGGTGGCCCCTTATTCTAAGATTATGCCCCCTAGTTCTAGTCTCCCCTATCCGTGGAAACATCCTCTCTGCATCCATCTTGTCAAGCCCCCTCATAATCTTATACGTTTCAATAAGATCACCTCTCAATCTTCTGACTTCCAATGAGTCGAGGCTCAACCTACTCATCCTTTCCTCATAAGTCAACCCCCTCATCTATGGAATCAACCTCGTGAATCTTCTCTGAACAGCCTCCAAAGCAAGTATATCCTTTCATAAATAAGGAAACCAAAACTATATGCAGTATTCCAGGTGTGGCCTCACCAATACCCTGTAGAACTGTAGCAGGACTTCACTACTTTTATACTCCATCCCCTTTGCAATAAAGGCCAAGATTCCATTGGCCTTCCTGATTACTTGCTGTACCTGCATACTAACCTTTTGTGTTTCATGCACAAGTACCCCCAGGTCCTGCTGTACTGCAGCACTTTGCAATTTTTCTCCATTTATAAAATAACTTGCTCTTTTATTTTTTTTTCTGCCAAAGTGCATGACTTCACAATTTCCAACATTATACTCCATCTGCCAAATTTTTGCCCACTTACTTAGCCTGTTGATGTCCTTTTGCAGATTTTTTGTGTCCTCTTCACACATTGCTTTTCCTCCCATCTTTGTATTATCAGCAAACTTGGCTACATTACACTTGGTCCTTTCTTCCAAGTTGTTAATATAGATTGTAAATAGTTGGGGTCCCAGCACAGATCCCTGCAGCACACCACTGGTTACTGATTGGCAACCAGAGCATGAACCATTTATCCCGACTCTCTGTTTTCTGTTGTTTGGCAAGCCTCTATCCACACTAATATATTACCCAAACCCTGTGAACTTTTATCTTGTGCAGTAATGTTTTATGTTGCACCTTGTCAAATGCCTTCTGGAAGTCCAAATACATCACATCCACTGGTTCCCCTTAATCCACCCTTCTCGTTACATCCTCAAAGAATTCTAGCAAATTTGTCAAACGTTACTTCCCCTTCATATATGCAAATATGTTTGATTAACGTGAAAATATAAATTGTGTTCACCGCCCCACTCTTTGTCTCTCTCTCTCTCTTCCTAAACTGAGGGACATTTAACAGTGATCTATCCATCCCACCCTCATCACCCAGAGATGGCTATCAGAGTGAGCGGCAGAGAGACAGGCATAGTATCAGTCTTAAACACCCTAACTGTGTCTGCATATTAGGCTCAATACTAGTATCTCACATTCATGTATAACACCAGTGGGGGGGAGAGAGACACACACATTATCAGTCTTACACTTGGCATCAGTGTCTCCATATTACGCTCAGTAACAGTGCCACGCTGTCATGTGTAGCACCAGAGAGAGAGAAACAGTGTCTGACATATCAAGAAAGACTGGATCAACTGGGCTTGTATTCACTGGAATTCAGAAGAATGAGAGGGGATCTCCTAGAAACGTTTAAAATTCTGACGGGTTTAGACAGGTTAGATGCAGGAAGAATGTTCCCAATGTTGGTTAAGTCCAGAACCAGGGGTTACAGTCTAAGGATAAGGGGTAAGCCATTTAGGACTGAGATGAGGAGAAACTTCTTCACCCAGAGAGTGGTGAACCTGTGGAATTCTCTACCACAGAAAGTTGTTGAGGCCAATTCACTAAATATATTCAAAAAGGAGTTAGATGTAGTCCTTACTACTAGGGGGATCAAGGGGTATGGTGAGAAAACAGGAATGGGGTACTGAAGTTGCATGTTCAGTCATAAACTCATTGAATGGCAGTGCAGGCTTGAAGGGCCGAATGGCCTACTCCTGCACCTATTTTCTATGTTTCTATGTGCCAGTGTTGTACTCAAGTGTGTCCACATCACGTGAAATAACAGTATCCCGCCTTCACAAACAGTACGAGCGCGAGAGAGAGCCATGCACAGTATCAGTATCAGTTCCAGACTGACCTGTGAAGTCTGCTTTTATCCTTGAGGGGGTGGGGGGGACAGAAGTTAAAGTCTCTCTCTGATATTGTACCACAGGCAGACACACTATTAATCCCACACTGCGGGACAATGTCAGAGAATGAGAGAAACAACGTCCCACATTTAACCCTCGCTTGCCTGTTGTACTCTGTAATCTTGCAGCTCAGGGCTGTTTGGTATTACTCTGTGACCGAGTGTTTCACTATGATTAAATTTACAGCACAGAAGGAGGCCATTCGGCCCATCATGTCCGTGCTTGCTGACAGAGCTTTCCAGCCTGATCCCGCTTTCCAGCCTGATCCCACTTTCCAGCTCTTGGATCGTGGACTTGTAGGTTACGGCACTTCAAGTGTATATCCAAGTACTTTTTAAATGCTATGAGGGTTTCTGCCTCTACCACTCTTTCAGACAGTGAGTTTCAGACCCCCACCAACCTTGGTGAAAATATTTCTCCTCAAATCCCCACTAAACCTCCTACCACTTACTTTAAATCTATGCCCCTTGGTCATTCAACTCTCTGCTGAGGGAAATAGGTCCTTCCTATCTGCTCTATCTAGGCCCCTCATAATTTTATACACCTCAATTAGGTCTCCTAAGCCTCCTCTGTTCCAAAGAAAACAACCCCAGCCTATCCAAATCTTTCCTCATAGCTAAAATTTTCCAGTCCAGGCAACATCCTCGTAAATTTCCTCTACCCTCTCTGGGGCAGTCACATCTTTCCTGTACTGTGGTGACCAGAACTGCACGCAGTACTCTTAACTGTGGCCTAAGTAGTTTTTTATATAGTTCAAGCATAACCTCCCTAATCTTCTATTCTATGCCTCGGCTAATAAAGGCAAGTATCCCGTATGCCGCCTTAACCACCTTATCTACCTGTCCTGCTACCTTCTGGAATCTGTGGACATGCACTCCAAGGTCCCTTTGTCCCTCTACACTTCTCAGTGTCCTACCATTTATTGTGTATTCCATTTCCTTGTTAGCCCTCCCCAAATGCATTACCTCACACTTCTCCGGATTGAGTTCCATTTGGCACTGTTCTGCCCACCTGACCAGTCCATTGATACCTTCCTGCAGTCTACCGCTTCTTCATTATCAAGCACAGGGCCAATTTTTGTATCCTCTGCAAACTTCTTAATCATACCTCCTACATTCAAGTCCAAATCATTGATTTTATATATATATATCACAAAAAGCAAGGGACCAGCTACTGAGCCCTGTGGAAGCCCACTGGAAACTGTCCTGGGAGGGTGGAGAAGGAGATTTACTCTATTTAAACCAGGCTGTAGTTAGCCTGGGAGTATTTGATGGGGAGTATAGAGGGAGCTTATGTAGAGGGAACTTAACTCTGTACCTTACCCGTGCTATATATGACCTGGGAATGTTTGATGGGACAGTGCAGAGGGAGCATTACTCTGTCGCTAATGCGTGTTGTAAATACCCTGGAGTGTTTGAAGGGTCAGTGTGGAGGGAGCTTTACTCTGTATCTAATCCGTGCTGTACTACATGTCTTATTACATTAATATACTTGCAGAATTCACATATAATGAATTTCAACACTGATAAATGTGAGGTATTGCATTTTGGTAACAGAAATAAGGAGGTCACATATTAGTTGGAAAACCAGAATCTAAATAGGGCAGAAGAGCAAAGTGATCTTGGAATACAAATGCAAAAATCACCAAAAGTAGCGACGTAGGTTAATAAGGCCGTTAAAAAGAGCAAACCAAGCACTCGGGTTTATTTCCGGGGGATTGAATTGAAAATAGCTAAGTTATGCTGAACTTGTATCGAACCTTGGTTAGACCACATTTGGAGTACTGTGTACAATTGTGATCTCGATATTATAAAAAGGATATAGAGGCATTGGCGAGGGTGGAAATTAGATTTACAATTATGATACCAGAAATGCGAGGTTATGCCTATTAGGAAAGGTTGAACAGGCTGGGTCTCTTCCTCTTGAAAAGAGAATGTGACGTTTTTTTTAATTCATTCATGGGATGTGGGCCTTGCTGACAGTACCCATCTCTAATTGCTCTTGAGAAGATGGTCGTGAGCCACCTTCTTGAACCACTGCAGTCCGTGTGGTGGAGCGGCAAGGTCAGGGCGAAGGAGCGGCGAGATATTGTAGAGGGATATGACCGAGGCCCAGGAGAAGCGTGAGTTTGGGACCCAGAAGAGGTGAGGGCCCAGGGGCAGCACGGGCCATCCACACTGCGACAT
Source organism: Pristiophorus japonicus (assembly GCF_044704955.1). Lineage (NCBI taxonomy): Eukaryota > Metazoa > Chordata > Chondrichthyes > Pristiophoridae > Pristiophorus > Pristiophorus japonicus. The sequence goes on along the minus strand of NC_091985.1, from coordinate 201,838,792 downwards.
ACGTGCGCATTAGGTCCGTGCAGCAGAGCTGGTCTCCAGTCGTTTTGGTTAATCCTTGCCACTGGACCAAGACCAAGCTCTGTCAAGCCCGTGTGGCTGGTGTGCAACGGTCTCCATACATGAAAAAAAAATCCGCGCATAGGCATCTTCCACCCTTCAACATGTAGTACGGGACCTGGAATATTAGGTCCTTCATTGAAACACCTGTGAACTTTTTGACGTGGAAGCAAGTCATCCTCGATTCGAGGGACTGCCTATGATGATGATGAGGGAGGGAGTGCCAGGATTTTGACCCAGCGACGAAGGAACAGTGATATTCTTACATATCAGGATGGTGTGTGACTTGGAGGGGAACGTGCTGGTGGTGGTGTTCCCATGTGCTTGCTGCCCTTGTCCTTCTAGATGGTAGAGGTCACTGGTTTGGGAGGGGCTGCCGAAGAAGCACTCTCATATCTCCACCTGTTTCTTTCTCAATTTCTCTCTCTCCCCCCACCTTGTTCTCTCTCTCTCTCTAATTCACATTTGCTCTATTAAGAACATAAGAAATAGGAGCAGGAGTAGGCCATTTGGCCCCTCGAGCCTGCTCCGCCATTCAATAAGAGCTCTACCTCTCTCATTATCTCTCTGACTCACTGTCTCTCACTCTTTCCACCTTTCTAATCTCTGCTTCTCTGTCCCTCTTTCTGCTATGCTCTCAGTCTACCTCTCTGCCTCTTTCGCCCCTCTCTCTTCTCTCTACCTCATTCTCTTCTCTCTTGCCATCCCGTTCTCTTCCTTTCCTTTCTTTCTCTGCCTCATTCTGTCTCTCCCACTACCCCTTTTGGATTTAAGTCTCTCTCTGTCTTACTTACTTTGCTGTCTGTTTGATCTCACTCTATCCAGCTCTCTCTCCCTTCTGTGTCAATCTTCCTCTCACTCATTCGCTCTCTCTTCCTGTGGATATCTGAACGGAATATATGGAATTAAGGACAGTAAAGTAAATGGGATATATGAAAATGTATAAGCCATGGAAGAATAGCTGGGAGAATGTCAGATTGCAAATAGTGCAACATCAGCATAGCTAACAGTCTGTCTCAAGGTTTCAAGTCACTAATCCTGCCAATAATATATAATTGTAACATGAAATACATCTGCAGAATTGCAAGGTCTCAGTTAATAGTCACACCATTAGATTGAAACATTTAGAGGCAATGCTTGAGCTTTCAAGAAGAACATCTCATATAGATTGACTAATGAGTGGCTGAGTTAGACTGTCAATCCATTTGTATTTTGTTATCTGATTTCAAAACTGTATAACTGTTAACACTTTACGATGTAACTTCACCTATCCGTAGGGAGTGTGTACGCTCTATCCAGAGAGTATATCTTCTGTCAGGTCTTACTGGCCGGTAATAAAGACTGCTTTGTTCAAAGCACAAGAGGTATTCGACTCAGTAATTTTACTGAACCAGATTGAGGTAAAAGAATCCAGGAATTTACATTCCTACATGCGAATTGGAAGGTACCAAATATAACCCCACTATTTAAGAAAGGAGCGGAGAGAAAACAAAGAACCACAGATCAGTTAGCCTGACATCAGTAGTAAGGAAAATGCTAGAATCTATTATAAGGATGTGGTAACAGGGCACTATTAAAAATAATAATAGGATTGGGCAGAGTCGATACGGATTTATAAAACTGAAATCATGTTTGACAAATCTGTTAGTGTTTTTTGAGGTGGTAATTAGCAGAATAGATAAGGGGGTACCAGTGGATATGGTGTATTTGGATTTTCAGAAGGCATTCGATAAGAGATGATTAAACAAAATTAGAGCTCATAGGATTGGGGGTAATATACTCACATGGATTGAGGATTGGTTCTAAAAGCATAAAATAGTACAGGACAATATAAGCTTAAACCAGAGTGAGTAATAGAATAGGTTAGATTGTAATGTGTGATGTTTATACCTATAATTATGAAACTATAAGAAATAACAACTAACAGCAGGCAGGGGAGTTTAAGGATAATGGGAAAATTACTGAAGAAAAGTAACTGCTGGGAACCAGGGAAAGTGTCCTTGTAAATCACAGATTAGAGAAGTTCCAGCTGTCTTTTCCCAGCTTCCTGCCCAAACCCAGCAGAGAAGACAAAAGAGTCAGGTGCCAGAGATGGATCACTGCAGGGTATAAAAGTGAGGGGAGACTGATGTAAGGGGGTAATCGGGACTGGAAACACCGGAGATCAAGCTCAGGGCGCCCGAGGTTCCATCCAGCGGGCTGACCTTGTGTCATTTACTGTGGACACGAGCATGGATTGAGGATTGGTTAACGGACAGAAAACAGAGTAAGAATAAACGGGTAATTTTCAGGTTGGCAGGCTATAACTAGTGGAGTGGTACTGTAAGCATCAGGGCTTGGGCCCCAGCTATTCACAATCTATATCAATGATTTGGATGATATCCACATTTGCTGATGATACAAAGCTAGGTGGGAATGTAAGTTGTGAGGATGATGCAAAATGCAAAGAAACTTCAAAGGGATATAGATGGGCTAAGTGAGTGGGCAAGAAGATGGAAAATGGAATATAATGTGAAGTTATCCACTTTGGTAGGAAAAATAGAAAAGCAGAGTAATTTGTAAATGCTGAAAGATTGGAAAATGCTGTTGTTCAGAGAGTCCTGGGTGTCCATATATATGAATCACTGAAAATTAACATGTAGGTACAGGAAGCAATTAAAGCAAATGGTTTGTTGACCTTTATTATAAGAGGATTTGAATATAAGAGTAAAGATGTCTTACTGCAATTACATACTGCCCTGGTGAGACCACATTTGGAGTATGTGTACAGTTTTGGTCTCCCTGCCTAAGAAAGGATATACTTGCCATTGAGAAACGAAGGTTCACCAGACTGATTCCTGGGGTAGTAGGACTGTCCTATGAGGAGAGATTGAGTAGACGAGGTCTATATTCTCTGTAGCTTAGAAGAATGAAAGGTGATCTAATTGAAACATGCACAATCCTTACAGGGCTTGACAGGGTTGATGCAGGAAGGATATTTCCTCTCGCTGGGAGTCTAGAACCAGGAGTCACAGTCTCAGAATAAGTGGTCGGCCATTTAGGACTGAGATGAGAATAAATAGGGTGGTGAATCTTTGGAAGTCTCTACCCCAAAGGGCTATAGATGCTCCGTCTTTGAGTATATTCAAGACAGAGGTTGATACACTTTTGAATATTAAGGGATGAAGGGATATGAGGAAAGTGGAGTTGAGGTAGAAGATCAGCTATGATATTGAATGGCGGATCAGGCTCGAGGAGTCGAATGGCCTGCTCCTATTTCTTGTGTTCTTATAACGTAACATAAGTGGATTGGAGTCACTGTTCATCTAGTGGAAAACTTGCTTTAGGTTCTAACCTCTGCTGCACCTCTGACACAGTTGACTACTCCATCCTCCTCCAACGCCTCTCCACCAATGTCCAGCTAGGTGGGACTGCACTTGCCTGGTTCCATTCTTACCTATCTAATCGTAGCCAGAAAATATCGTGCAATGGCTTCTCTTCCCACTCCTGCATTGTTACCTCTGGTGTCCCCCAAGGATCTGTCCTTGTTTCCCTCTTATTTCTCATCTATATGCTGCCCCTTGGTGATATCATCTGAAAACCCGGAGTCAGTTTCTACATGTACACTGACGACACCCAGCTCTACCTCTTCCCCCACTTGTCTCGACCCATGCTTGGTATCTAAATTGTCAGATTGCTTGTCCGACATCCAGTACTGGATGAGCAGAAATTTTCTCCAATTAAATATTGGGAAGACCGAAGCCATTATCTTTGGTCCCCGCCATAAACTGCGTTCCCTAACCACAGACTCCATCCCTCTCCCTAGCATCAATCTGAGGGAGAACAAGATTGCTCACAACCTAGGTGTCATATTTGACCCTGAAATGAGTTTCCAGCCACATATCCGTGGCATAACTAAAACCGCCTTTTTCCACCTCTGTAACATTACCCACCTCCGCCCCTGCCTCAGCTCTTGTATTGCTGAAACCCTCACTCATGCCTTTGTTACCTCTAGACTTGACTACTCCAATTCACTCCTGACCGGCCTTCCACATTCCTCACTACGTAAACTTGAAACCATCCAAAACTCAGCAGCCCCCCATGTACTAACCCACATCAAGTCAAGATCACCCGTCACTCCTGTGCTTTCTGACCTACATTGGCTCCCAGTTAAACTGTTGATTTCTGGATTCTTTTACCTCAATCTGGATCAGGAAAATTACTGAAACGAATACCGTTTGTGCTTTAAATAAAGCAAGCTTTGATTTAAAAAGCAAATCCCGATCGGGGACTTTATCAGACAGAAGGCATGCAAGTCTGTTCGAACGCACTCACTTCCTACGGACAAAGTGACGTTACATTGTCAAGGCACGATGGTTATACATTTTCGGCAAAAGATAACAAGATAGGGCTAGAGTGACATCCTAGTCCAGCCTATTCTCTTAGATCCCTCTTTCCCTTTGTCCACTCATAAGCCGACCTAAGTATGGTCTGATTTTAAACAAAGACCTTCTGTTAATGTTTCAGATTAATAACATGATTTAATAAGACCTTGAGGTTTTTCTGCAAGCTGTGGGTTTTGTTTCAATATGTGTTAGTGTTGTAACATTTCGCAGTCTCGAGTCTGAGATGTCATGGCTATTCCTCCATGAATTCTTTGTTAGCTTATACTGTCCCTATACAATTCCCACGTTCTCAACTTCAATGTCTCTATACATTTTTAAACATTCACATTACAAAGCCTCGATTTCAAAATTCTCACCCTTGTTTACAAATCATTCCATGGCCTTGCTCCTCCCTATCTCTGTAATCTTTTTCAGCCTCACAACCCCACAAGATGTCTTGCTCCTCAAATTCTGGCCTCTTGAACATCCCTCATTATAACTGCTCAACCACCATTTTCCAATCCTCTCTGGCTTTAGATATGGTGCTGGAGGACTATTAATGTGGTACTTTTGTTTAAGAATGGAGAAAGGGTAGAGTGAGTAATTACAAACCAGTAAGCCCAACCTCAGTGGTAGGAAAATTATTGGAAAAAATCCTGAAGGACAGGATAAATCTTCACTTAGAAAGACACTGATTAATCAAGGACAGTCAGCACGGATTTGTTAAGGGAAGGTCGTGTCTAACTAACTTGATTGAATTTTTCGAGGAGGTAATAGGAGGGTTGCTAAGTGCCAAGTATATGATGTAGTGTATATATCTTTTAGCAAAGCTTTTGATAAGGTCCCACATGGCAGACTGGTCACAAAAGTAAAAACCCATGGGATCCAGGGCAAAGTGGTAAGTTGGATCCAAAATTGGCTCAGAGGCAGGACGCAAAGGGTAATGGTTGATGGATGTTTTTGTGACTGGAAGGATGTTACCAGTGGGATTCCGCAGGGTTCAGTACCAGGTCCCTTGCTTTTTGTGATATTCATTAATGATCTAGACTTGAATATAGGGGGTATGATTAGGAAGTTTGCAGATGATACTAAAATCGGCTGTGTGATTGATAATGAAGAAAGCTGCGGGCTGCAGGAAGATATCAATCAACTGGTCAAAACAGTGGCAAATGGAATTTAATCCAGAGAGGTGTGAGGTAATGCATGTGGGGAGGGCTAACAAGGAAAGGGAATATGCATTAAATGGTAGGACACTGAGAAGTGTAGAGGAACAAAGAGACCTTGGAGTGCATGTCCACAGATCCCCTGAAAGTAACAGTACAGGTAGATAAGGTGGTTAAGAATGCATACGGAATGCTTGCCTTTATTAGCCAAAGCACAGAATACAAGAGCAGGGGTTTATACTTGAACTGTTTTTTTAAAAAAAAACCCTGGTTAGGCCACAGCTGGAGCACTGCATGCAGATCTGCTCACAGTATTACAGGAAGGACGTGATTGCACTGGAGAGGGTACAATGGAGATTTACGAGGATGTTGCTGGGAGTGGAGAATCTTAGCTAGGAGGACAGATTGGATAGGCTGGATTTGTTTTCATTGGAACAGAGGAGACTGAGAGGAGACCTCATTGAGGTGTATAAAATTATGAGGGGCCTAGATATAGTGGATAGAAAGGGTCTAGTTCCATTAGCAGAGTGGTCAACAACCCGGGGGCATAAATTTAAAGTAATTGGTAGAAGGTTTGGAGGGGATTTGAGGGGAAATTTCTTCACGCAGAGTGTTGTGGGAGTCTGGAACTCTGCTGAAAGGGTAGAAGAGCCAGAAACCCTCACCACATTTAAAAAGAAAAAGTACTTGGATGTGCACTTGAAGTGTCATAACCGGCAGGGTTATGGACCTAGAGCTGAAAAGTGGGATTAGGCTAGATAGCCTCTTGTTGGCTGGCATGGAAACGATGGGCCAAAATGGCCTCCTTCCGTGCTGTAAACTTCTATGATTCTACTTCCAATATAAATAGCTGTGACGTGGTGCATTTTGGTAGGTGGAATAAGGAGGCCACGTACTCAGTGTCAGCTGTGGCTCAGTGAGTAGCACTCTCTCCTGAGTTATAAGATTGTGGCTTCAATTCCCACACCAGGGATTTGAGCACAAAACCTCGGCTGACAATCCGGTGCAGTGCTGAGGGAGTGCCGTCTTTCAGAATTGATGTTAAACCGCAGCCCCGTCTGCTCCCTCAGGTGTATGTAAAAGGTCCCATAACACTATTTTGAGGAAGAGCAGAGGAGTTATTCCCGGTCTCCTGGCTAATATTTATCCTTCAACATTACAAAAACAGATTGTCTGGTTTATCCCTAGAGGATGAGACTGAGGAATTAATAATGGAGAACAGGGAAATCGCAGAGACATTGAACAAATATTTTGTATCGGTCTTCACGGTAGAAGACACAAAAAACATCCCAATAGTGGATAATCAAAGGGCTATAGGGAGGGAGGAACTTGATACAATCACTATCACTAATGAAGTAGTGTTCAATAAAATAATGGGACTAAAGGTGGACAAGTCCCCAGGACCTGATGGCTTACATCCTGGGGTCTTAAAAGAGGTGACTGCAGAGATAGTGGATGCATTGGTTGTAATCTACCAACATTCCCTGGATTCTGGGGCGGTCCCAGTAGATTGGAAAACCACAACTGTAACACCCCTATTTTAAAAAAAGACAGACAAAAAGCAGGAAACTATAGACCAGTTAGCCTAACATCTGTCGTTGGGAAAATGCTCGAGTCCATTATTAAGGAAGCAGTAGTGGGATATTTGGAAAAGCATAATTCAATCAAACAGAGTCAGCATGGTTTTATGAAAGGAAAATCATGTTTGACAAATTCGCTGGAATTCTTTGAGGATGTAATGAGCAGGTTGGATAAGGGGGAACCAGTGGATGTGGTTTATTTGAATTTCCAGAAGGCATTCGATAAGGTGCCAGATAAAAGATTACTGCACAAGATAAATGTTCACTGGATAGGGGGTAATATATTAGCATGGAAAGAGGATTAGCTAATTAACAGAAAACAGAGGGTCGGGATAAATGGATAATTTTCCGGTTGGCAAACAGTGACTAGTGAGGTGCCAAAGGAATTGGTGCTAGGTCCTCAACTATTTACAATCTATATTAATGACTTGGATGAAGTGACCGAGTGTAAGGTAGCCAAGTTTGCTGATGATACAAAGATGGATGGGAAAGCAAATTGTGAGGAGAACACAAAAAATCTGCAGAGGGATATAGACAGGCTAAGTGAGTGGGCATAAAATCTGGCAGATGGAGTATAATGTGGGAAAATGTGAGGTTATCCACTTTGGCAGTAAAAATAGAAAAGGAAATTACAATTTAAATGGAGAAAAATTGCAAAGTGTTACAGTACAGAGGGACCTGGGGGTCTTTGTGCATGAAACACAAAATGTTAATATGCAGGGACAGCCAGTAATCAGGAAGTCTAATGGAATGTTGGCCTTTATTACAAGGGGGATAGAGTATAAAAGCAGAGAAGTCCTGCTCCAACTGTACAGGGTATTGGTGAGGCCACACCTGGAGTACTGCGTACAGTTTTGGTCTCCGTATTTAAGGAAGGATATACTTGCTTTGGAGGAAGTTCAGAGAAGGTTCACTAGGTTGATTCTGGAGATGAGAGATTGACTTATGAAGATAGGTTGGGCCTATACTCATTGGAGTTCAGAAGAATGAGAGGATGTGAATGTTTAAAAATGTATAGAGACATTGAAGTTGAGAACGTGGGAATTCTATAGGGACAGTATAAGCTAACAAACAATTCATGGAGGAATAGCCATGACATCTCAGACTCGAGACTGCGAAATGTTACAACACTAACACATATTGAAACAAAACCCACAGCTTGCAGAAAAACCTCAAGGTCTTATTAAATCATGTTATTAACCTGAAACATTGACAGAAGGTCTTTGTTTAAAATCGGACCATGCTTGGGTCGGCTTATGAGTGGACAAAGGGAAGGAGGGATCAAAAGAGATGGGCTGAGCTGGGATGTCACTCTAGCCCTATCTTGTTATCTTTTGCCGAAAATGTATAACCATCGTGCCTTGACAATGTAACGTCACTTATCCGTAGGGAGTGTGTACGCTCGATCGAGAAAGTATATCTTCTGTCTGATAAGTCTTGCCGGCCGGTAAAATAAAGACTGCTTTGTTTAAAGCACAAGAGGTATTCGACTCAGTAATTTTACTGAACCAGATTGAGAGAAAATAATCTACATTTACAAGGTGATCTTATTGAAACATATAAGATAATGAGAGGGCTCGACAAGGTGGATGCAGAGAGGATATTTCCACTCATTGAGGAAATTAAAACTAGGGGACATAGTCTTAAAATAAGGGGCCGCCCATTTAAAACTGAGATGAGGAATTTCTTCTGAGGGTTATAAATCTATGGAATTCTCTGCCCCAGTGAGCTGTGGAGGTTGGGTCTTTGAATATATTTAAGGTGGAGATAGACAGATTTTTGAGTGATAAGGGAATACAAGGTGATGGGGAGTGGGCAGGGAAGTGGAACTGAGTCCATGATCAGATTAACCATGATCTTATTGAATGGTCCTCTCCTCCTATTTCTTATGTTCGTATCTTGTGGGAGCTTGTTGTGTGCAAATTAGCTGCTGCATTTCCCACATTCCAACAGTGTCGACACTCCAAAAGTACTTCATTTGCTTTAAAGCATTTTGAGATGTTTGGTGGTCGTGAAAGGTGCAATATAAATGCAAGTCTCCCATTTTTGGGGAAAAAAAGTGTCTAAATGCTGTTGAGGAGCAAAGAGAGCTTGGGCAGGGGGAGCAATTATTTGGGCTGGAGGGCCACTTAAAGTTTTGGGAGCTGTTGAGTGCCACCCACCAATATTCCACCAATCGCTGGGTCCCGCGCAGACCGATCCCCAGCTCCTGCCACTGGAAGAGACACTGCGCATGTGCAGCTGCATCGTGCCCGGCTGTGCAGCAAATTTAAAGAGACTGTGCGCAAAAATTTTAGAACATTGCATAAACATAAATTCATGTAGCAGTCACGCTATCTTACATACACAACATGTATCTGATACTGCTTAGAAATGAATCAAAGATAAAAGTTGAAAATGTTGTGGTATCTTCTGGTCTCTGTAAATCAGTGCTGTGAAATAGAACTGTACCCTCTTCAGAGTCTGTGTCAGCATCAATGTCCTACCTCAGTCATCATTATGTCCCTCTGCAAGGATTACTAATGCCGTCTCAATTGGTGGCAGATGAGAGCGCCCCTGCCATTGTATCGGGAGAGGAAAGATGCAGCACCAGTCACCCTCTTCGGTAAAAGATTTGTGGAGATGAGCAGCAATGACTCCACTCTAAATTGGATAGGGCATATTCTAGTACGTACTGCATTCTGGGTACCGACATCTGCCATTGGAGTCTAGAATTACGGAACGGATCCTGTTAAGATCAGGCCAGAGAGAATCGCTTTGGCGATTTATTAATTTGAATTTATTACTATGTTTTTTCCTTGGCTGCAGTTCAGATCTGTCTCTGGCCCATGAGAAGTGAAAGTGGATAGACGAATGTGCAGCTCGAGCTCCGGCTCGCGTTCGATTTCTGTCCCATCCAGCGGGCCGGATAGAATGACTTGGCAGGCCGAATATGGTCCATGGGCCATATTTTGCCCACCAGTGATCTAGGGGAACAGATGCACAAATCATTAAAAGCAGGTTAACAAGGCAATGGAAATGTAAATAAAGCACTGGGTCTCATTTCTCGAGTAAGAGAATTGCAAAGCAGAGAAGTTTTGTTAAAGTGTGGTCTAACCTTGGTTAGACCACACTTGGAATACTGTGTTCAGTTTTGGTCTCCATATTATGAAAAAGATGTACAGGCATTTTGGCTGTTGCAAAAAAGATTTCCAAGGATGACACCAGAAGTGAGAGGTGAAAAGTATCCAGAATGGCTGAATATGCTGAGTCTCTTTATCTAGAAAAGAGAAGGCTCATAGAGATCTTTATAATTATGTAGCTGTTTGTTAGGGTCGATGTCGAAGATGTTATCACTTGTGGGGAGTCCAAAACTAGGGACATAAATCTAAGATAGTCACTAATAAATCCAATAAGGAATTCAGGAGAAACCTCTTTACCCAGAGAGTGGTTAGAATGTAGAGCTTGCTAGCACATGGAGTTAAGGTGAATAGCTGAGTGCCTTTAAGGGGGAAGCTAGATACGTACATGAGGGAGAAAGGAATAGAAGGATATGATAGGGTGAGGTGAACTAAGGTGAGAGAATGCTTGTGTGTATAAACAGTCATGAACATGTTCTGCCGAATGGACTGTTTCTGTGCAGTAAATACTATGTAATTCTATAGTGAATTCTGAAAAGACATGGTACAGCACTCGAAACAATCTTCAGCAATGGGCTGGGTGTCACAGAGGGTCAAAACGCTGACCTTTCACCCCTACCAATCTGAAGGATTTGTGCAAAATGAATGGGGAATTCAAACACAGTCCTTGGTGAGAGGTCAGATTTGTACCAAATCAGGCCCAAAATCGACAGACGGACTGACGAACAAGTGCTTTTAAAAGTCTGCTTAAACCCTTTCAGTCCACTTACACCCTTAACCCATGTGTGTGTTTCAGCATGTGTGTGTGTGTGTGTGTGTGTGTGTGTGTGTGTGTGTGTGTGTGTTTGTCTTTGTGTGTCAATACACAGACACACAGAACATAACCTAACAAAAATCAGTCAGTCTGAGTCTTAAATGTTTCAGTTGAGCTCCAGCTTTTTGGGGGAGAGATTTCCAGATTTCTACTAACCTTTGTGTGAAGAAGTGCATCCTGGCCTCACCCCTGAACGGCCTAGCTTTAACTTTTAAGTTTATTCCCCTTGTTCTGGATCTCCCACCAGATGAAATAGTATCTCTCTATCATCTTAAACATGTCAATGATATCATCCTTCATTTTCTATCCTCAAGGAAGTAAAGGACTTGTCTATGCCACTTGTCCTCATAATTTAACCCTTTTAGCCCGGTATCAATCTACTGAATCTGTGCTGCACCCCTGCCAAAGCTAATACATCATTCGTGAGGTCCAGAACTGAACACAATTCTCTCGATGGGCTCTTCCTTTGCATGGTTTAGTTTGCGCGGATGCAATTCATCCAGTCCTGAGGATTTATCGTTTCTACGTTTTCCTAGTTTATAAATTCAGGAACAGAAATGGTTTGGAGTAGGGCTGGGGACAGAGTGACAGTAGTAACGCCAAGGTAATGTAGAGGGTGCTCCGTATTGTATGTGCCCTGGGAGTGCTTGATGGTGACACTGGAGATAAAGTGGAGGAAGGAACATCGGAACAGGAACAGGCCATTCAGCTCCTCGAGCCTGTTCCCCCATTCAATGAGATGATGGCTGATCTGCGACCTTACTCCATATACCCGCCTTTGACCAGATCCTTTAATACCTTTAGTTAACAAACAGCTATCAATCTCCAATTTAAAATTAACAACTGACCTAGCATCAATTGGTGTTTGAGGAAGCAAGTTCCAAACTTCTACCACCCATTATGTATAAATGTGTTTCCTCATTTCACTGCTAAAAGTTCTGGCTCTAATTTTTAGACTATGCCCCGAGTCCTAGAATCCCCAACCAGCGGAAATAGTTTCTCTCTATCTACCTCATCTGTTCTGCTTAATATCTTAAACTTCGATCAGATCAGCCCTTAACCTAAATTCTAGTGAATACAGTCCTAATTTGTGTAATTTTTCCTCATACATTAAACCTTGGAATCCGAGTATCATTCTGGTAAATCTACGCTGCACTCCCTCCAAGGCCAATATAACCTTCCTAAGGCATGGTGCCCAGAACTGCTCACAGTGCTCCAGGTGTTGGCTAACCAGGGCTTTGTATAGCTGCAGCATAACCTCTACCCCCTAGTATTCTAGTGCTCGAGATGTAAAAGCCAGAATTCCATTAGCCTTTCTGATTATTTTCTGTACTTGTTTATGACATTTAATGATCTATGTACCTGGACTCCCAAGTCTCTGTGGACCGCCATTGTTTTTAGCTTTCCACCATTTACAATGTACCCTTTTGTATCTTTTTTTATGTCCAAAGTGTCTACATTGAAATCGATTTGATGCAGTTTTGCCCATTAACTTAATCTATCGCTATCCCTTTGTAATTTGATGCTTTCAACTACACTGCCTGCAATGCCGGCTATCTTTTGTGTCAGCGGCAAGTTTAGATATATGTCTTTCTATGCCATCAACTAAGTCATTAATAAATACTGAGGATAGTTGAAGCCCCAAAATAGATCCCTGTGGGACACCACATCCTGCCAACTTGAGAACCAACCTTTGTCCCTACCCTTTGTCTCCTACAGCTCAGTCAATTTCCTAACCAGGTCAATAATTTGCAATGAATTCCTACCATCACCAAATTCCTCCACCCTGCTTGCGATCCACTTATCTGTGATGTTACAAGACAAAAGCTAAATTCCGATCTGGTGATTATTTACCTTATTCACCGAATACCTACCAGTGAATTCGTACTATCACCAAATTAATCCACTCGGCTTGTGTGAACGATCCAGTGATGGATTCCCACCAGCCCGAGCTCTCTCTCTAAATCTACTGGGCCTTGTTTTTCATTATTTTTGACAGCCTGTGTCTGTTTTTGAAGCAGTTTGTGCATTTATCTGAAACTTTTGACTAATTGGCAATAGTTTCGTACTGATCTGCTGAGTGTATTTTCAGAGGACACCTATGCCGCGAGGGAGCAGGGTTCATAGCCAGATTAAAATAGAATAAACCCAAACTCATATTCCAGAGATTGACAGGTACAGAAAAAAACCTACACTCACAAATTAGAAACTGACAGGTACAGAGTAAAATGCACACTTTCACAACATAGACTGACAGGTACAGAATAAAACCCACACTCTCCCACCATAAACTGTGGATTAAAAACCCACACGCGCATACTAGAAACTGACAGGTTCAGTAAAACCCACACTCACATAGCAGAGACTGACAGGTACAGAATAAAACCCACATTCCCATAGCAGAGACTGACAGGTACAGACTAAAACCCACATTCCCATAGCAGAGACTGACAGGTACAGAATAAAACCCACATTCCCATAGCAGAGACTGACAGGTACAGAATAAAACCCACACCCAGTTATCAAAACAATAATATGCAGCAAGTAAAACCCATAGTCCCCTATCAGAAATGACAGGGGCACACTCACACACCAGAGACTGACGGAAAGAGTAAAACTCTTCAGGAAATCCCACTCCAGTGTCCGGCTCACCGAATCATTTTGTTGGTAATTCGGATTATAATTAAAATCCTCAATGTGGCCTATTTAATTAGAGATAAAATCAACTTTTGAAACAATCCCATTTTTGCTAATTTAATTTGTGACAAAAAGATGGTCTGAGCATGTGCTAAATACATGCTGCTCCTCCCCTCCCCACACAGTGTTTAAACTGACTGGAAGGGCCCAGGCGAGCTCCCCTCCCCCAGCTCTGTCAGCGGCTGCCGTTTCCTCTGTGCTCGGCTGATCGTTGAACACATCAGGGAGCGGAGATATCCCGGGCCCGAGTAAGGGAGCAAACAGCAGCTCATCGCATTGGCACTGTGTCCGCAGATGGGCTTTGTGTCGGGGTAACTTCAGCTTCAGTCGGGGGCTGTCTGTAAGGGACAGAGTGGAGCAGGAACTAGATCTGGAACATGGAGTGAGTGGGGGAAGGGAGAGGCCATTCTCGGGCTGTGTGTGTACAGTGTAAGGTAACAGAGAAAGTAAATCACCTCGCTCTTTCAAATCAGTGCTGCTTTCTTTTCCCAAATCAGTAGTGAATGTTCCTGATTCAGTTCCAATCTCAGTGTCTGTTGTTCTTGGACAGTGAACAGTGGAAACACAGCCTGACAGTGAGGATTTGAGGAGTGTCACAAAGTGCATCTATTGCAGGCACCAGGAGAGGAGTGTGACAGGAGACATTTCAAAAATGGGTTATTTTGTTTCGGTGTGTTGAATTCTCTAGAACCGTGTTGCTGGTGATCGAGAGATACATTGTCGCTCCCTCAGATACATCTGTGACATTCTGTTAACTGTACAGGCTCTCAGCTCTGTTTCATTAGACTGAAAACAATTGTTGTACAGCCCAGATACCTGTGGTTATAATCCAGGAAGCGATTCAGAATTTTACAGATTGTCCCATGGAAGTGGGAGATATAAACCTGGACTGTGCCAGTCGGGTGTTCCCATTCATGGACCAGTGCTGGGTTTGGGTTGTGTCTGGATGCTGATAACTTACTATAGAACCGTCTGACACAGCTGGTGTGGGGAATCTGATCACTCACCACACCTCCGCCATGACCGTCCTGCTCCTCTGCTCATGGTCGTGGCGGAGGTGTGGTGAGTGATCGAGGCGGAGGGGCATTGAGGGATCGTGGCTGAGATTCTGTGGGCGATCGTGGCGGAGGTTCGGCGAATGTTTGGTGTGGATGTGCGGTGGGAGATCATGGCGGAGGTGCGGCGAGTGTTTTGTGGCGGAGGAGCGCTGAGAGATCGTGGCAGAGGTGCGGCAAATGTTCGTAGTGGAGGAGCGGCTAGAGATCATGGCGGAGGTGTGGCAAATGAGGGTACAGGGCCCAGAAGAGCCGAGGGCCCAGGGGCAGCACAGGCCAGTCCTGGTCAACCCTTGCCACTGGATAAAGTCCTAGCTCTGTCAAGCCCGTGTGGTGGCTGATGTGTAACGGTCACCACACATTTTTTAAAAATCCACGCACAGCCATCTTCCACCCTTTCAATTGGAGTCAGGATTGGAATATCAGGTCCTTCATTGAAACATCTGTGAGCTCACGTGGAAGCAAGTCATCCTGGTTAGAGGGACCGCCTATGATGATGGCGATGATGAGAGAATCTGAGTGCCGCTGTATTGCAGTGAGGTCAGACAATGCCACTGTCTGTATCGCGCATTCCTCTCTCCAGATACTTTATAATAAAAATACACATTAATTGTAACTTTATTGTTATAGTCTACGGGCACCTGTCCATGACTTGTACCTAATATTTTTCTCATATTATTCTTAGAGCAAAATACTTCACCCCCAGAATAAATGTGATCTTTCCTCCACCCGGAACACAAGGAACAGTGCAGGCAGCTCCTTCTCACACACAGTAAGTACATTATCACTCTCAGCGCGCAGAGATACAGAACTGACCTCAATCATATTGTCACAGGCAGCCGAAGCTGTCAGTCCCACAGTGATCCAAATCCCAAAGTTACATTATGAATCCTACAGTCACTTGGAACAGTACAATAAGTCCAAACATATCGCTCTGAGAGACAGATCCATTTTCACCCCCTTACTCACACACAAGGACTGACTGACACGGTGTCAATCCACACTGGTGTCTGTACACTGACTCTCAAACCCAGCAACTAACATGCAAGAGCAGAGAAACGGAGGTAATGGACTGAACCAAACCTCCTCCTGAGACAATCACAGACAATCGCAAACTAGCATAGGCCTAAAGAAGGAACAGAATCCAACAGTCACACAGAGCAAGAATAGCACGTACAAGAGACTGTCAATTACATAATGAATCTCGCACTCTCACACATCACCATTCTAACAGAGGCATAGTGAATCTCAAATAGTAGCAGAAACTGACAGCTACAGAATGAACCCCACACCCACAAACAGTGCCAGAGACTGAGAGACACAGAATGAACCCCACACCCACAAACAGTGCCAGGGATTGAGAGACACAGAATGATACATACACTTGGGTACAGTGAATGACAGATTGAGATTGAATCACAATCACATATGGTAACAGACTGACTGACTGGCAGATATAGGTTAAAATCCACACTCACATATCAGAAAGTGACTGGTGCAGAGTAAAATGGATAGTCACATAACTTTTATTCTGTACCTCTCTGTTTTTGTTAACACATTCTGTAAACCAATAGATACAGAATAAAATACACACTTGCATTCCAGAGTCAGACAGCTATAAAGTAAAACACACACTCACATACCAGAGACTGGAAGATATGACTAATATCCACACTCCTGTACAAGAAACTGGCAGGTACTGATTAAAATACACAATCACATACTGGAAACTAACAATTTGAGAGTAACAACAACAGACAAATACCAGAAACTGACAGGTAAAGATTAAAACCAAACTCTCATTCCAAAGACTGACAGATACAGAGTAAAGCCCACACTGACACCACAGAGAGTGACGCATACAGTCTATAACACACTCACACGAGAAAATGACATAGAGTCAAACCCACGTTCACATCCCAGAGAGCGACAGCTACAGAGTAAAATCAACAGCCACATAAAAGACACTGACCGATGCAGAGTCAAACACACGCTCACATCCCACAGCCTAACAGGTACTGATTAAAACAGACTCACATCAGAAACTGATAGATACAGCACAAATTCAGCACTATCACAGCAGAAACTGACAGGTACAGATTAAAACCCCTATTCATATACTAGAAACTGACAGGTACAAAATAAAATCCAACTCGGATTTGAGAAAATAAAAGTTAGAGTACAACCCAGACTCACGTCGCAGATATTAACATACAGAGTAAAACTCTCACTTTCATCCCAGAGCCTGACTGATAGAGGAAAACCACACTTGCATACCAGAAACTGACAGAGTAAAACTCACAGTCTCACATCCAAGACTAACAGATACAGAGTAAAATCCACACTTGCATCACACAGACAGACAGCTATAGAGCAAAATCCATGCTCCCATACCAGAGACTAAGCTATACAGAGTAAAACTTACACTTACATAAAAGACAAATAGAGATACTCACTCTCTCATCATAAACTGACAGATACAGGCTAAAATCCACTCTTGCATATCAGAAACTGGCAGGTACTGATTAAAGTCCACATTAACATGCCAGAAAATGACAGATACAGAATAAAACCCCACTCACATCCCAGAGACAGAACTACAGAGTTTTACCGACATTCCCATACTGGAAACAGACAGGTACATGCAAAAGAATCGCACTCACATCCCAGAGACTGGCAGGTACAGAGGAAAACCCATGTTACAAATTTAGAAAATGACAGGTAGAGAATAAAACTCACATAACAGAAACTGACACGTTCAGAACCACATACGAGAAACTGACAGGTACAGGGTAATTGACGTACCAGAGACAGGCAGATACAGAGTAAAATCCACACTCGCATCCCGGAGACAGGCAAAAACAGAGTGGAACTCGCAGTCACATTCTAGAAGCTGACATAGTGTATAATAAAACCCACTTTCGCCCACCAAAAACTGAAGAAAGAACAACACTCATGTATCAGATACTGACAGCTGTAAGAGAATAAGAAATAGAAGCAGGCCATAAGGCCCCTCGAGCCTGCTCCGCAATTAATTACATTCATGGCTGAACTTCACCCTGAACTCCTGCCTGATACCCATTTCCCTTGATTCCCTTTGTTCTCTGTCTTGAATATACTCATTGATCCAAAGATTCACATCCCTCTGAGTGAATACATTTCTCCTCATCTCAGTCCTAAGTGTCTGATCCCTTATCCTGAGATTATGTCCCCTAGATCTAGACTATCCAGCAAAGGGAAACATCCTCACAGCATCTACCCTGCCAAGCCTTCTAAGATTTTTTTTTTAGGTTTCAATGAGCTCAGCTCTCATTCTTCTAAACTCCAGAGTGTATAGGTGCATTTCACTCAATCTCCCTATCCCAGGATTCAATGTTGCACCCCCCTCTAATATCTTTCCTTGGGCAATGAGACCAAAACTGTGCCCAGTAATCCAGGTGTGGTCTCACCTACATAATTGCAGCCACACTTCTTTACTCTTATACTCCAAACCCCTTGTAATAAAGGCCAACATATACTTTACCTTCCTAATTGCTTGCAGTAGCTGCAAGTTAGCTATATGTGATCCGTGTACAATGACACTCAAATCCCGCTGAATAACTACATTTACTAGTCTCTCTTTTAAACATTCTGCTTTTCCATTCATATAAAAATTAGCACACACTCACATCCCATAGTCTGAACAATACAGTGTAAAACCCACACTCGCATCCCACAGTCTGAACTATACAGTGTAAAACAAACGCTCACATCCCATAGTCTGAACTATACAGTGTAAAACCCACACTCATCCCGTAGTCTGAACTGTACAGTGTAAAACACACACTCATCCCATAGTCTGAACTATACAGTGTAAAACACACACACACATCCCATAGTCTGAACTATACGTGTAAAACACACACTCACATCCCATAGTCTGAACTATACAGTGTAAAACACACACTCACATCCCATAGTCTGAACAATACAGGGTGACAGGTTGAGCAGAGAGAGCGGCCTCTGAGCTTCCAGATCCACCTCCAGGCTTCACGCTTCAGCATTGAAATACTTGCCTGCTCCCCCCACCCCTCCCCACTCTCCCCGCCCAGTGTTTAAACCGACGGGAAGGGCCCATGCGAGCTCCCCTCCCCCAGCTCTATCAGTGGCAGCCATTTCCTCTGTGCTTGGCTGATGATCGTTGAACACATCAGGGAGCGGAGATATCCCGGGCCCAAGTAAGGGAGCAAACAGCAGCCTCCTTACAGTAGTACATCGCATTGGGAATGTGTCTGTAAATGGGCTTTGTGTCGGGGTATCGGGGGCTGTTTGTAAGAGGCAGAGTGGAGCAGGAAGTAGTTCGGGAACATGGAGTGAGTGGGGGAAGGGAGAGCATGTGTACAGTGTAAGGTAACAGAGAAAGTTAATCACCGCACTCTTTCAAATCATTGCTGCTTTCTTGCATGCAGGTGCAGCAGGCGGTTAAGAAAGCAAATGGCATGTTGGCCTTCATAGCAAGGGGATTTGAGTACAGGGGCAGGGAGGTGTTGCTACAGTTGTACAGGGCATTGGTGAGGCCACACCTGGAGTATTGTGTACAGTTTTGGTCTCCTAACCTGAGGAAGGACATTCTTGCTATTGAGGGAGTGCAGCGAAGGTTCACCAGACTGATTCCTGGGATGGCGGGACTGACCTATCAAGAAAGACTGGATCAACTGGGCTTGTATTCACTGGAGTTCAGAAGAATGAGGGGACCTCATAGAAACATTTAAAATTCTGACGGGGTTAGACAGGTTAGATGCAGGAAGAATGTTCCCAATGTTGGGGAAGTCCAGAACCAGAGGTCACAGTCTAAGGATAAGGGGTAAGCCATTTAGGACCGAGATGCGGAGGAACTTCTTCACCCAGAGAGTGGTGAACCTGTGGAATTCTCTACCACAGAAAGTTGTTGAGGCCAATTCACTAAATATATTCAAAAAGGAGTTAGATGAAGTCCTTACTACTAGGGGGATCAAGGGGTATGGTGAGAAAGCAGGAATGGGGTACTGAAGTTGAATGTTCAGCCATGAACTCATTGAATGGTGGTGCAGGCTAGAAGGGCCGAATGGCCTACTCCTGCACCTATTTTCTATGTTTCTATGTTTCTTTCACCAAATCAGTAGTGAATGTTCCTGATTCAGTCCCAATCTCACCGTGTCTGCTGTTCTTGGACATGAACATGGAAACACAGCCTGACAGTGAGGATGTGAGGAGTGTCACAAAGTGCATCTATTGCAGGCAGCAGGACAGAAAGTAGACATTTCAAATTTGGTAATTTTGTTTCAGTGCGTTGAGTTTTCCAGAACCATGTTGAAGGTGATCGAGAGATACATTGTCGCTCCCTCAGATACATCAGGATCCGGGCTCTCTGACATTCTGTTGGCTGCACAGGCACTTAACTCGGTTCCAATAGACTGAGAACAATTGTTGTACAGCCCAGGTACCTGTGGTTATAATCCAGAAAGCAATTCAGAATTTTACAGGTAGTCCTATGGGAGTGGAAGATATATACCGCAACTGTATCAATCGGGTGATCCCATTCATGGACCAGTGCCGGATTTGTATTGTGTCTGGATGCTGATAACTTTCTGTAGAACCGTCATACACACCTGGTGTGGAAGATCTGAGTGCCGCTGTACTGCAGTGAGCTCAGACAAGGACCCTGTTTGTATCACGGTTTCCTCTCTTCAGATACTTTACTTTATTATAAACATAAACATTCATTACTACTGAAGGATATCCTTATTAGGGGGAAATTGTATTAGGGAAATTGATGGGATTGAAGGCCGATAAATCCCTGGGGCCTGATAGTCTGCATCCCAGACTACTTCAGGAAGTGGCCCTAGAAATAGTAGCTGCATTGGTGATCATTTTCCAACAGTCTATCGACTCTGGATTAGTTCCTATGGACTGGAGGGTAGCTAATGTAACACCACTTTTGAAAAAAAGGAGGGAGAGAGAAAGCGGGTAATTATAGACCAGTTAGCCTGACATCAGTAGTGGGGAAAATGTTGGAATCAATTATTAAGGATGAAATAGCAGCGCATTTGGAAAGCAGGGACAGGATCGGTCCAAGTCAGCATGGATTTATGAAAGGGAAATCATGCTTGACGAATCTTCTGGAATTTTTTGAGGATGTAACTACCAGAGTGGACAAGGGAGAACCAGTGGATGTGGTGTATTTGGACTTTCAAAAGGCTTTTGACAAGGTCCCACACAAGAGATTGGTGTTCAAAATCAAAGCACATTGTATTGGGGGTAATGTACTGACGTGGATAGAGAACTGGTTGGTAGACAGGAAGCAGAGAGTCGGGATAAACGGGTCCTTTTCAGAATGGCAGGCAGTGACTAGTGAAGTGCCGCAGGGCTCAGTGCTAGGTTCTCTGCTCTTTGCAATATACATTATCGATTCAGATGAAGGAATTGAGTGTAATATCTCCAAGTTTGCAGATGACACTAAACTGGGTGGCGGTGTGAGCTGTGAGGAGGATGCTAAGGGGCTGCAGGGTGACTTGGACAGGTTAGGTGAGTGGGCAAATGCATGGCAGATGCAGTATAATGTGGATAAATGTGAGGTTGTTTTGATCTGCTGGGCAGTGCTGGGTGATTTCTCACTCTCAAATGCTTTCATAACCATGGCTTGATCTGTTGGCTGCGCCATTTCCACCCCCATGGTGGGCAATGGCAGCCTACTGAAACCATTGGCGCAGTTTTCTGTGTCTGGCCTGTGGCGGATGGCTTAGTTGTATGCGGACAACGTGCGCGCCCATCTCTGGATGCGGGCCGATGTGTCAGTATTTATTCCTTTACTCTCGGAGAATAAGGATATAAGTGGCTTATGGTCAGTTTCCAATTCGAATTTTAGCCCAAACAGATATTGATGAATTTTCTTTACCCCATTGACACACCCTAACGCTTCTTTCTCAATCATGCTGTAGGCTCTCTCAGCCTTAGACAGACTCCTGGATGCATAAGCAACCAGTTGCAGTTTCCCGAAATCATTAGCTTGTTGCAATATACGCCCGACACCATATGACGACGCATCACATGCTAGTACCAAACGCTTACATGGATCATACAACACAAGCAATTTGTTTGAGCATAACAATTTTCTCGCTTTTACAAAGGCATTTTCTTCACTTTTACCCCAAACCCATTCGTCCCCTTTTCATAGTAAGACATACAGTGGTTCTAACAGTGCTGAGACCCGATA
The DNA here is from genome assembly GCF_044704955.1 of Pristiophorus japonicus. Taxonomy (NCBI): domain Eukaryota; kingdom Metazoa; phylum Chordata; class Chondrichthyes; family Pristiophoridae; genus Pristiophorus; species Pristiophorus japonicus. The sequence goes on along the minus strand of NC_091985.1, from coordinate 201,816,712 downwards.
AGAAGTTACAAAAGTAGTTCAGGAGTCCCAGAAACGACCACAGCTCCATCACGTTCTGTGGCCTCGGTGCATTCTCGATTGCCTCCGTCTTCGCATTGGTGGGTCTGATGCCATCGGCCGCAATCCTCCTTCCCAGGAACTCCACTTCAGGTGCCAGGAAAAGACACATCGACCATTTTAACCTGAGCCCCACGCGGTTGAGTCGACTCAGAACCTCCTCCAGGTTCTGCAGATGCTCGACTGTGTTCCACCCTGTGACCAAGATGTTGTCCTGGAAGACCACGGTGTGTGGGACCGACTTCAGTAAACTTTCCATGTTTCTCTGGAATATCGCTACTGCCGATCGGATTCCAAACAGGCATCTGTTATAAACAAAAAGACCTTTGTGTGTGTTGATGCAGGTGAGAGCATTTGATGATTCCTCCAGTTCCTGCGTCATGTAGGCTGAAGTCAGATCCAGCTTTATGAACGTCTTTCCTCCCGACAGCATTGCAAAGAGGTCATCGGCCTTTGGTAGTGGGTATTGGTCCTGCAGGGAGAAATGATTGATAGTTATTTTGTAGTCGCCTCAGATTTTGACTGCCGTCTCCCTTGAGGACTGGGACGATAGGACTGGCCCATTCATTAAACTCGATCGGTGAAATGATGCCCTCTCCTTGCAGCCGATCTAGCTTGATCTCTACCCTTACTCTCATCATGTACGGTACTGCTATCGCCTTGTGATGGATGCATCATGCCCCCGGAATTAGATGGATCTGCACTTTTGCGCCTTGCAATTTCCCGATGCCTGATTCGAACAGCAAAAGAAATTTGTTTAAGACCAGAGCACATGAAGTGTCGTCAGCGGGCGATAGCGCTCAGACGTCGTCCCAGTTCCAGTGTATCTTTCCCAGCCAGCTCCTGCTGAGCAGCGTGGGACCATCGCTCGGTACCACCCAGAGTGGTAGTTTGTGCACCGCTCCATCGTAGGAGACCTTTATGGTAGCACTGCCGATTACAGGAATCAGTTCTTTCGTGTAAGTTCTTAGTTTCTTACGAACTGGAGTTAAGACTGGCCTTGAGGCCTTGTTGCACCACAATATTTCAAAAGTATTTTTGCCCATGATGGACTGGCTTGCACCTGTGTCCAGCTCCATTAACACTGGGTGTCCATTTAGTTCAACATTCAGCATTATCTGGGGTCAATTCGTGGTGAATGTCTGCACTCCATGTACCTCTGTCTCCTCGATCTGAGGCTCTGGTTCGTCGTGATCCTCTGTGGATCTGTCCTCTTCTGCAACATGGTGGTTTTAGGTTTAATATTCTTTGCAGCTCGCCTGCACAGTCGTTGGAGGTGTCCCATTGTTCCACAGCCCTTGCAAATGTACTCTTTGAATCGGCATGAGTGGAAACAATGATCACCCCCGCAGCGTCAACAAGGTGTTAATGGCCTTGGATTAATCACCCTTGATGGTGGACTCTGAGACATCTGCAGACGTGTATCTGCAGGTATGTGTGACCTGCCCTTTGCATTATGATTCAAAAACAACATCACTTTGTTCACAGTACTTGTAGCAGCACTTGTGTGCTGAGAGATTTGCTTCGTATTGTCACTGGTGGTAATGAATGCCTGGGCTATCGCTATGGCCTTACTCAAGGTTGGAGTCTCTACAGTCAAAAGTTTGCGAAGTATGGTTTTGTGGCCAATGCCAAGTACGAAACAGTCTCTGAGCATATGCTCCAAATGTTCTTCAACTTCGCGATGTCCTGTAAGGCATCTTAGCTTGGCGACATAACTCGCCACTTACTGGCCATCAGACCTTTTGTAGGTGTAGAACCGGTATCTCGCCATCAGAATGCTTTCCTTCGGGTTCAAATGCTCTCAGACCAGTGTGCACAAATCATGGTATGATTTCTCTGTGGGTTTTGCTGGAGTGAGCAGTTTCTTCATGAGTACATACGTTGGTGCCCCACAGACAGTGAGCAGGATCGCCCTTCATTTGGCAATGCTTTCTTCCCCATCTAACTCATTGGCCACAAAGTATTGGTCGAGTCGCTCCACAAAAGTTTCCCAATCATCTCCCTCCGAGAATTTCTCCAGGATGCACACTGTTCTCTGCATCTTTGGGTTCGCTATCTGTATCTCATTGCCAATTGTAGTATATGGAGAACGAGTCAGACTGAACACTGTGAGCTCAAAGTAAAGTGTGACCATAGTCTTTTATTGCAAGTCTCCAGAGTGCCTCTCCAACCTGTGAAGCCTCCTTAAATATCTGTGCTCCCTTGGGACTCCAGGGGATAAGCCCTTTGGTGGGTGTACAGAGTAAATACAAGTATACATATATAACAGTAAAGAGTTGGGGTCCCAGCACTGATCCCTGCGGCACCCCACTGGTTACTGATTGCCAACCCGAGAATGAACCATTTATCTCGACTCTGGTTTCTGTTCATTAACCAATCCCCTATCCATGCTAATATATTACCCCTAACCCTGTGAACTTTTGTCTTGTGCAGTAACCTTTTAGGTGGCACCTTGTCAAATGCCTTCTGGAAGTCCAAATACACTACATCCACTGGTTCCTCTTTATCCACCCTGTTCATTACATCCTCAAAGAATTCCAGCAAATTTATCTAACATGACTTCCCCTTCATAAATCCATGCTGTTACATCCATGTTACAGTAGTGACAGATAAGAAAGGTGTTGAATTAAACGATGGGTGGAAGCTAGCATCAGGGCGGAAGGACAGTGAGGGGCTCTTGCCTTCACAGAAGGACTCCCATGTCCTGATCAGAAGTGACCCTCAGGCAATCTCGGTTAAAACCGGTCAATGACTCGAACATGTAGAAATGTAGATCGACAAACACAGCTGTTCAGATTATTGAATATATACAGGAAAAAACGTGAGTGAACCTTCCTCATAAGTCCGGCCATCATTAACCATTTTTGCCTGAGAGCCTAATTCAAGAATTTGAGATTTTGGCGAGCAATAAATCTGATTGGTCTCTTTAAACATCCAATCAGAGAGATGCAGAACAATGGAAATTGACAACGCGGCCAATGAACCCAATCACAGTCATTGCCTTCACCCATCCCTCATTAGCATAGGGCTGTGGGCGGAGTGTGGGGCTGCCTATATAATGCGAGCCCGGAGCAGAATTTGCTTCATATCTGTACCTAACTGAACAAGACGATGCCTGAGGAAAAGAAACCAGCTTCGAAAAAGGGTGCCAAGAAAGTAATCAAGAAAACACCACCGAAGGGTGGTAAGAAGCGCAGAAAGTCGAGGAAGGAGAGTTACTCCATCTACATCTACAAAGTGATGAAGCAAGTTCACCCCGACACCGGCATCTCCTCCAAGGCCATGGGCATCATGAACTCGTTTGTGAACGATATTTTCGAGCGCATTGCGGGTGAGGCTTCCCGCCTGGCCCATTACAACAAGCGCCGCACCATCAGCTCCCGGGAGATCCAGACCGCCGTGCGTCTGCTGCTACCCGGGGAGCTGGCCAAGCACGCTGTGTCGGAAGGGACAAAGGCGGTGACCAAATACACCAGCTCCAAGTAAAACTCCATGCTGTCCTGACGGAACAAATCCCAAACACAACGGCTCTTTTAAGAGCCACCCACAACATCATTGAAAGAGCTGCACAAACACATCACCCTTTAGACTGAATTTACTGTAATTATTTCCCGAACAATTGTGTTTGAGAATATTTACAATTCCAGCTGTAGATTTAGTTTTGAATTCTCATAAGCAGCTTCACTGACGGATTCGACCTTGGCGTCGCTGGAATTTCCCGCAGTGAGTAAACGACAAAGACGGTCCATTGTCGCTTTCCCTTTGCTCTCAGACCCGCTCATTCACAGCGCCTGCCGACGAATTTATTTTAGGAGGGCGGGGAAACTCCGATTTCAGTCACACGTTCTCACTCAAGCCCTTTTCACGTTTTGTTTTTATTCCGTTGCGGCTCAGTCCGTTTATTAACCCGAGACTCCCGCAGTGTAATAATTCAGAATGGGAGTTCTTAGAGACTAGAACAGGGGCAGTTTGAACACTCTGTCCCTCTTCTATTTTTACAGAAGGACTCTCAGTACTGGTCTCACTCCCACAGCAGCTGCTATGAAAAAAAGTTCACTTTTACAAAGATGGAGCTGTAATGTGTCCCGTTACAGAATCAGTGGGGACTGAGTCCCGCCCGTTACAGACAGTTTGAATCTGAAGCCGAATTTAATGCTGATTGTAACAGGCTGGAATTTGCAAGGGAAACATGGAATCAGACAAAAGGAAACAAAAAGTGTTTTGAAGTATTTGGCTAATGGTGAAGTTACTAACATAATTCACAATTTTAACAATTATTGGCGGGATTTTTGAATTAAAAAAATCGTTAGGTTCTGACTTTGAGAACCAATAATTTTCGCCCTACTTTCATTGGTGGACTAAACAGGCTGTGATTGGTCATCGGAAACGACCAATGGAATTCACCACAGAGTGACCAATCACAAGTTCGCTCCCTGCATCCCTCCAGAATGTATAAGAAGGGCAGATGTGGGAGGAGTTTCTCATTCATTTTCTGAGCTTGTTGATTTCGGAAATGTCTGGAAGAGGAAAAACCAGCGGTAAAGCTCGGGCCAAGGCCAAGTCTCGCTCCTCCCGGGCCGGACTGCAGTTCCCTGTGGGCCGTGTTCACAGGCTCCTGCGTAAGGGGAACTACGCTGAGCGTGTGGGTGCCGGAGCCCCGGTCTACATGGCTGCTGTGCTCGAGTATCTGACCGCTGAAATCCTGGAACTGGCCGGCAACGCGGCCCGCGACAACAAGAAGACCCGCATCATCCCCAGACACCTGCAGCTGGCCATCCGCAACGACGAGGAGCTCAACAAGCTGCTGGGAAAGGTGACCATCGCTCAGGGCGGGGTGCTGCCTAATATCCAGGCTGTGCTGCTGCCCAAGAAAACCACCACTTTGTCCAAGACCAAGTAAAGCGGACAAGATTTAAACTAATAACCCAAAGGCTCTTTTCAGAGCCACTCACAGTATCTGTGAAAGGGCTGCTTACTGTCTTAATGGAGACCTTGAGTTCAGGTACCGATAAATTGGCCTATTTCAGACCTGTATGTGGGAGTTTTCAGTTCCTGGTAGCTGCATTATGGTTTTCTGCTCACACAAACTGTTCTAGTTAGTAGTTAGTAATTAAACTAGTTGTCAGAGACTCAAAAATTGTATAAATACCGCAACCGGTTCCCTAAATATTATTTAGTCTATCAATGAAAACTATGAAGAGAATCGGCGGTTTTTAAAAGGGCCTAGTTTAATTCTGGTCTGGTTTGAGAGTTTGAATGCTGGTTCTGTTCCCGGGATCTCCGGGCTGTTTATTTTTCTCCTTAGCCGGTCAGTTTAGGCCTACACTGAGCATGCCAAGCGCAAGACGGTCACTGCCATGGATGTGGTGTACACTCTGAAACGGCAGGGCCGCACTTTCTATGGATTCAACGCGACCTTCTTCCCCCAAGCACAAAGCAAAGGCTCTTCTAAGTGCCACCCACCGCCTCACAGGGAGTGGAGATGGGGGGAGGAGAGAGGTATAGTTGATTTACATTTTGTTCTGTTTCGATAGATATTTTTCGCCAAGGTCTATATGTTTTAAATCAGCATATGCACGATGGAATATCCTTTGTTTCAGAATTATAGATATTTATCATCGAAGCTTACAGCACGGAAGGAGGTCACTTCGGCCCATCGTGTCCGTGCCGGCCAACAAAAGGCTATCCAGCCGAATCCCACTTTCCAGCTCTAGGTCCATAACCCTGCAGGTTACGGCACTTCAAGTGCACATCCAAGTAGTTGTAAATATGGTGAGGCTTTCTGCCTCTACCACCCTTTCAGGCAGTGAGTTCCAGACCCCCACCACCCTCTGCGTAAAGAAATTTCCCCTCTAAACCTTCTGCCAATTACTTTAAATTTATGTCCCCTGTGCTAAGGGAAATAGGCGGTTTACGGCACAGAAGGTACGGCATATTCCAGGTGAAGGTAATACTGAAACAACTAATGTAGTTACAGCAGTGACAGATAAGAAAGGCGTTGAATTAAACGGTGGGAGGAAGGCAGCATCAGGGCGGAAGGATAGTGAGGGTCTTTTGCCCTCAAAGAAGGACTTCCAAGTCCTGATCATAAGTGACCCTCAGGCAATCTCGGTTACAAACCCGTCAATGTCTGTCGAACATGTAGACATCTAGATCGATAAAGAACAGAGTATGGCTCGGGAGGGGATGTAACTGATGACCTAATTCAAGAATTTGAGATTGTGGCGAGCATTAAATCTGATTGGTTTCTTTAATCATCCATTCAGAGAATTACAGAACAATGGCAATTGACAACGCAGCGAATGAACCAATCACAATCGTTGCCTTCACCATCCCTCATTAGCATAGGGCTGTGGGCGGAGTGGAGGGCTGCCTTTCTAATGCGAGCTGAGTTTACGTCATGTTTAGGCCGGATTGAACAAGACGATGCCTGAAGAGAAGAAACCAGTTATTGCCAAGAAAGGGATCAAGAAAACGGCACCGAAGGGCGGCAAGAAGCGCAGAAAGTCGAGGAAGGAGAGTTACTCCATCTACATCTACAAAGTGATGAAGCAGGTTCACCCCGACACCGGCATCTCCTCCAAGGCCATGGGCATCATGAACTCGTTTGTGAACGATATTTTCGAGCGCATCGCGGGTGAGGCTTCCCGCCTGGCCCATTACAACAAGCGATCCACCATCAGTTCTCGGGAGATCCAGACCGCCGTGCGCCTGCTGCTGCTTGGGGAGCTGCCAAGCACGCTGTGTCGGAAGGGACAAAGGCGGTGACAAGTTACCAGCTTCAAGTAAAACTCCACGCTGTTCTGACGGAACAAACCCCAAACACAACGGCTCTTTAAAGAGCCACCCACAACCTTTCTGAAAGAGCTGCACAAACGCGTCATACTTTAACCTCAATTTACTGCAGTTATTTCCTGAGCAAGTGTTTTTGACAACATTTAAAGATCCAGGGTAGATTTAGATACGAATTTTCAGATAATCGGTTTTACTGTCCGGTTCAGCCTTAGCTTCGTTGATGAATTTCCCTCCCATTAAACTATAAACACTGTCCCCGGTCGCCTGCCGACGAATTATGGTCTTGTTTTAAGGGGTGAGACTCAGACTTTATTCACCTCATTCTCTCTCAAGCCCTTTTCAATAAAAAAATTTCTAGTTAGTCAACCCGCTTATTACCCGGGGCCTGCGTGTGCAACAACCCAGAATGGGAGTTCTTACAGAGACCAGAACGGGTTACAGTTTGAACACTCTGTCCCTCTTTTTTCACAGAAGGACTTACAGTTCTGGTCTCACTCACACCTGTGCGGAGGATCGATCCATGATCTGTGATTCCCAAATTGTACAAAGATTGAGCTGGAATGTGTCCCGTTGCAGAATGTTTGAAAGTGAACCATAATTTAATCCTGATTGTAACATCCTGGAATTTGGAAGGCAATATGGAATAAAAAGTGTTTGGAAATCTTTGGCTAATGATGAATTTATTAACATAATCCGCATCGTAAAAATTATTGTCGGGGTTTTTGAAATTGAAGATTCGTTGGAAGTCGAACAATAATTTTCGCCCTCTTTTCATTGGCGGGCTAAACAGATGGTGATTGGTCATCGGAAAAGACCAATAACTCATGTGAACGGAGTTGGTATATAAATACACGATCAGTAATCAGTCCCACACCCTCTGCCCGTCCCTACAATGGGTTAATGAACAACACGAAGCTCTGGTTACAGGAGATCGCAGCTCTTTCCTTTGTTGATTTGGTGGCTCTGAAAAGAGCCGTTGTTTCACTTGGTGCTGAAGCTCCGAGCCGAGGCAGGGTGAGTCTCGGCGCGCTCCCCGCGGATGCGGCGGGCCAGCTGGATGTCTTTGGGCATGATGGTGACTCGCTTGGTGTGGATGGCGCACAGGTTGGTGTCCTCAAAGAGCCCCACCAGGTAAGCCTCACTGGCCTCCTGCTGAGCCATGACGGCCGAGCTCTGGAAGCGCAGATTGGTCTTGAAGTCCTGAGCGATCTCCCGCACCAGGCGCTGGAAGGGCAGTTTGCGGATCAGGAGCTCGGTGGATTTCTGGTCGCGGCGGATCTCCCTCAGAGCCACGGTGCCGGGTCTGTAGCGATGAGGCCTCTTCACTCCGCCCGTGGCTGGAGTACTCTTCCGGGACGCTTTGGTCGCCAGAAGTAATCTGTGGGACGCCCACATCCCATGAACGAATGCAAAAGAGGAAATAGCAGAGTCCTTGACCATCATTTTCCAGTCCTCTTTGGATCTGGGCATGGTGCCGGAGGATTGGAGGACTGCTAATGTAGTACCCTTGTTTAAGAAGGGAGAAAGGGATCGGTCGAATAATTACAGGCCTGTCAGCCTAACCTGCATTTGGAAAGGCAAGGATTAATTAGGGATAGTCAGCAGGGATTTGTTAAGGGAAGGTCGTGTCTGTCTAACCTGACTGAATTTTTTGAGGAGGTAACCGAGACGGTCGATGACGGTCGTGTGTACAATGTAGTATATATGGACTTCAGCAAGGTTTTTGATAAGGTTCTACATGGTGGACTGACCATGAAGGTTAAAGCCCATGGGATCCAGGGCAAAGTGGCAAATTGGTTCCAAAATTGGCTTGGAGTAGGAAGCAAAGGGTAATGATTGATGGATGTTTTTGTGACTGGAAGGATGTTTCCAGTGTGATTCTGCAGGGCTCAGTACTGGGTCCTTTGCTTTTTGTGGTATATATCAACGATTTAGATTTGAATATAGGGAGTATGATTCAGAAGTTTGCAGACGAGACTAAAATTGGCAGTGTGGTTGATAATGAAGAGAAAAGTAATGGGCTGCAGGAGGATATCAATCTACTGGTCAGGTGGGCAAAGCAGTGGCAAATGGAATTTAATTCAGAGAAGTGTGAGGTAATGCACTTTGGGAGGGCTAATATGGATAGGGCATACACATTACGCGATAGGCCACTTAATAGTGTAGATGAACAAAGGGACCTTGGAGTGCTTGTACACAGAACTCTTGGGAGGAAACTAAAACATTAATCCTTAAATCGTGTCCCCCCCGATCTGGGGGGGGGGGGGCACACCAAACATTTACAAGGCCCTTTTTTTGTGTGTTTTTTTGGGGGTTTTCTTTTGTGTTTTTGTTTTTTTTTAAAGTTTTTTTGGGCACTAAAATCATATTTTTTTTTTTCTCCAAATGCCACCTATAAAAGGGGAGGGGGACACTAAAAACACCGGCAATTAAAACAAATTAAACTTTAAAACATAAAATCAAATTACAATTTGGTTGCCGGGCGTGATGATGCACTCCAGTCCCTCCGGTGCCCACCTCTTGCGGAAGGCCACGAGCGTACCGGTGGACACCGCATGCTCCATCTCCAAGGACACCCTGGCCTGAATGTACACGTGGAAGAGAGGCAGGCAGTCAGGTTGAACAACCCCCGCGACCGCCCACTGCCTGGATCGGCTGATGGCACCCTTGGCCGTGGCCAGGAGCAGTCCTACGAGGAGGCCCTCGGACCTACTTGCTCCCCTCCGCACAGGGTGCCCAAAGATCAGGAGTGTGGGACTGAAGTGCAGCCAGAATTTCAGGAGCAGCCCCTTTAAATAATAAATCAGGGGCTGCAACCTCGTGCATTCAATAAAAACATGGAACATGGACTCTTCCAGACCACAGAAATTGCAGGCGGCCTGGGAGCCCGTGAACCGGCTTAAAAATTTATTGCACGGCACTGCTCCGTGCACCACCCTCCAGGCCAAGTCCCCGATAAATAGAGGGAGGACCCCCGCATAGAGTGCCCTCCAACGGGGACCCCCGCCTCCTCCGGACGGCAAGATGGTATGCCATGGCGTGTCCGGATGGCAGGCGAGGATGGCAAAGTTGAGAGTGTGCAGGAGCAGCCCGTACAGGAAACCCCTCCGCGCGGAACTGAAAGGCACGGAGGGGATTTCCTCGAGGCGGCTCAAGTTGTGAGGCGCCGGCTCCCGATGGAGGTTCCGGGGTTTGCGCCGATGAGGAATTCCGTCCGGACGGGGGTCAGTTCGGATGGGATCTCCCCACGTGCTTGAGCCTCCTCGACACACCTAACGGAGTCGGGGCCCAGAGCTGTTTTTAGCGACTTGATGGCATCGGCCGCGCAGCGGACGTTGGCGGAATTTAGGCGCCGCGCCAGCGTGTCTGGCGCCATCCAGCCCGCTCCTCCACCATCGAGCATGTCCCTGACCCTGGTCACCTCACCAGCCACAGCCCTCTCGTCCGACCGCCACCTAAAACCTCGGTTGTGGAGGTACGGATTCCCGAGCAGCGGCTCCTGCAGGACAGCCACCACTCCAGCCGGTGGAGAGCTGCGCTTGGTGGAGACTTTGTTCCAGACCCTGGTGAGTTCCTTGTAAAAGACAGGCAGCTCCTGGACGGCGGTCCTGACGCCCCCCAAGCTCACAAACAGGAGCTGCGTGTCATAGTTGAGGCCGTGCTGCTGGCGAAAGAAATACATCGCCAGAGCACGCCACCGAGGAGGGGGCTCGACGTAAAGGTATCTCTGCAGGGTCTGAAGATGGAAAGTCGCGAGCTGGGTGCTGACGCACACCAACGACTGACCGCCCTCCCCAAGCGGGAGACTCAAGACCGCGGCAGAGACACAGTGCTTCCTGTTGTTCCAGAAGAAGTCCACCAGCTTCTTCTGTATCTTGGTGACAAACGCAGCGGGAGGGGTCAAAGTGACCAGCCGGTACCACAGCATGGCGGCCACCAGGTGGTTTATGACTAGCGCTCGACCCCTGTAGGACAGCACTCAGAGCAGTCCTGTCCAGCGCCCTAGGCGAGCGGCGACCTTGGCCTCCAGTTCTTGCCAGTTCGCTGGCCAGGCTTCCTCGTTGGGGCTAAGGTAGACTCCCAGATAGAGGAGATGGGTCGTGCTCCAGGCAAAAGGCCTGAGCTCCTCCGGCAGGGAGTCCACCCGCCACTGACCCACCAGGAGTCCGGAACATTTCTCCCAGTTGATCCTGGCAGAGGATGCGGCCGAGTAAATCTCCTGGCACTCACGCATCCTCCGCAGGTCAGCGGGATCCTCTACCGCGAGGAGCACGTCATCGGCGTAAGCCGAGAGGACGACCTCCACGCCCGGCCCTTGCAGAGCCAGTCCCATCAACCTCGTCCGCAGGAGGCGCAGGAAAGGCTCCACGCAGATGGCATATAACTGGCCGGACATGGGGCATCCCTGGCGCACCCCTCTCCCAAAGCGAAGGGGCGCCGTCAAGGACCCGTTAACCTTTATCAGACACTCCGCGGCGGTGTACAAAAGTTGGATCCGGGCGACGAAATGCGTCCCGAACCCGAAAGCGCGCAGAGTTCCGAGCAGATAGTCGTGATCCACCCTGTCGAACGCCTTCTCTTGGTCGAGAGATAGGAAGGCGACCGACAGACCAGCCTCCTGAGAATGATGGATGAGGTCCCGGACCAGATGGATGTTATCGTGGATTGTCCGGCCCGGGACCGTGTAGGACTGGTCGGGGTCGATCATGTGGTCCAGCACGGCGCCAAGGTCGAGCAGACATCGCCCTGGCAAAGATTTTGTAGTCCGTGCTGAGGAGGGAGACCGGGCGCCAGTTCTTAAGGAGGCGGAGATCACCCTTCTTAGGCAGCAGGACGATGACTGCCCTGTGCCAAGAGAGGGGCATCTCCCCGGTCGCCAGACTTTCCCCCAGGACCCGCGCCTAGTCGCCCCCCAGGACGTCCCAGAATGCCCTCTGGAACTCCACAGTCAGCCCGTCCAGCCCCGGGGCTTTTCCCCTTGAGAGCCGGTCGAGGGCGCCGGTCAGCTCTGCCAGGCTTAGCAGAGTTTCCAGATATTCGGCGCCCTCCGGGCCGACCTTCGGCAGGTCCTCCCACAAAACTCTATGCGCTTCCTCGCTGGATGGCTCCGGAGAGAACAGAGCCCCGTAATATTCACGGGCCCTGTTGTTGACGCCCTCCGGATCCGAGACGAGAGAGCCGTCGTCGGCCAGCAGCGTCAAGAGCTGCTTACGGACACTCTGTCTTTTTTCCAGCGAGTAGAAGAAGGGGGAGCCGCGGTCCAGATCCCGCAGGAACCGGATTCGCGACCTCACGAATGCGCCTCGGGACCTGACAAGCTGCAGGTCCTTCAGCGCGACCTTCTTCGCTTCGTACACCATCTGCAGGGCCGGGTCCTCGACGACTTGACCGAGACGGGACTCCAGGTCGAGCACCCCTTTTTCTAGGCACCCGACCCTGGCCGCCCACCCGCCTCTTGGTCGACCCCCTCGCGTACTCTTGACAGAAGACGCGGACGTGAGCCTTGCCCACGTCCCACCATAGCCTCAAGGAGGGGAAGCCCCCCTGCTTCCTTCTCCAGTCGGCCCAGAAATGACGGAACGAGTCCTGGAACCGCACGTCCTCCAGCAGCTGGTTGTTAAAATGGCTGTACGTGGCCCCGTCCTCGCGCGGAGCGAAGCGAGCTCCGCCCACACCAGGTGTTGGTCCGAACACAGCATCGGCCACATGGAGGCCGCCGTGACGCAGGAAACGTACGCCCGAGACACGTAAAGGCGGTCGATTCTGGACCATCCTACTCCAGGCCTCACCCAAGTAAAGGCGCTGGAGTCGGGATGGAGATTTCGCCAGATGTCCACCAAGTCGAAGGACCTGACCAGGTCCCTCAACTTCTCCATCGCCGTCATGCACTGCGGGGCACCGGAGCGGTCCCTCGCCTCGAGGGTGCAGTTAAAATCTCCCCCGAGGACAATGCAGTCGCCGACGTCGACGGAGCCAAGAAGAGCGGACACTTCTTCGAAGAAGCGCGTTTGCTGCGGGCCGGGCTGAGGGGCATACACGTTCATGAGATGGAGCAGCACGTCCCCCAGGCGAACCGTTACGTGCAGCAAGCGGCCTGGCATGGGCTCCTCGACCCCAAGATCTCCGGCTGAAAATGCGGGGCCAACAAGATGGCCACCCCACAAGAAGTAGTAGTGAGATGGCTCATGCGGACCTCTCCTTGCCATTCCAGGAGCCATGTGGTTTCGTCTCCTGGAATGGTGTGGGTTTCTTGCAGGAAGCACACCGCATATTTCCCCTCCCGCAGGAGCGAAAAATTGTTAAATCTACGGCGTTCCTCTGCCGCCGTTGATGTTGAGGCTGGCTTTGGTTATCTTCATGACAAAAGCATAGTGCAACCTCGACCTAACTTATTGTGGGGGGGGGAGTGGAGTCGTTTGTTGACCTCCACTCCTTCAGCAGCCCAGCGAGGAACCTTTTGAGCCGGCGCAGCTCAAGGCCTTGCACCTTTGATAAGGGCCCATCCGCGGCCATGGTTTTAGCGGCGACACGGATGGATGCGACGAGCAGCCCCGGCTCGGACCATCTTTCCAGGGCCAGACGGGCTCGGTTGCTGCAACCCTGGCTCTGGACCAAAAAGTCCCGGAGTTCCTTTGCAGGAATGAGGGGGGACTCAGCGGCGGGCACTAGGATATCCACCGCCTCACTGGCGATGGACTCGAGATCTTCTCCCTCGTCCCCCACCGAGTCCCCGTCCCCCTCCGGGAGGTCGCCGCCAGCAGCCGGCCCGTCGACCGCACGAGGCACGGCAAATGGCTTGGCCGCTCCATCCGGCCCTGGCTCCGTCCCGATCCCACCCCCAGGATCATCGGCAGAAGAGTCCCCACTGGGCTCTTTTAAAAGCAGTGCTGGGTCAGGAAGCGCCAGCGGAAGGGGTTCCTCCTCCGCCCCAGGAGCCGGGGAACACGGAGAGACCTGGCCAAAGAAATTCTCCAGGTCCTCCAAGTACCCTAGCTCCAAAGTAGGGGGCGAGGGTTGTTGTTCTTCCCCCTCCCCGCCGCCACGCCCCAGCCCAGCGTGTACAGAATCATTAAAATTGTTAACATATTTTGTTTCTTCCGGGCTGAGCGACTCCCGGGGGAAGTTGGTTAATAGCTGGGCGGGCTCAGGTTCGGCCTTTTCGGCCCCGCCCGCCTCAGTCCCCGGGAAGCTCGACCTTCGGCTACGCATTCCTCCGCTGGCCCCACGCCCACCACGACAGGCAGATCTTCCACGCCATCCCCGGGAGGCAGAGGCTGGGCAGCCTTGACTGTCTCACACTCCCCGGGGACAGACTCCTCTCGCCTACGGCGCAGTTTGGGGGCACTGGTGGGGAACATGGGACATGCGGCGGGCACCGACTTCTCCGTGGAGGGATGTTGTTCCCCCTCCGCCTCATTGGAGCGGCGCCTCCTTTTGTTCCTGAGGGGGCGCGGAGGCAGGGAGACCTCCATGTCTGCCGAGGCCTCCCGCTCCACTCCCCTCTTTTTCTTATCTTGCCCGCGCCCGAGCCCCTCTGTGATATTGGTCAAGGGCTCGGGCACGGGCTCAGCCGATGACTGAGTTGGGCTGAGCGCTGTGATCAAATTGTCTGGCGCATTGAGGGGACCCGCCTTGAGATGTTTCACCTTCCTCCGCGCCTTCTTTCCGATCGGACGCTCTCCCTCCCCCCCCCCCCGCCGTGAATACAAAGGCCTCCGAGGATGCCCGCGCACCCACAGCTCCCGGCATGTGGACGCTACTAGGGGGAGGGGTGGCGGCGGCGCTAGCCTTGGCCGCCCTCGGTGGTTTGGCGGCCTTGGAGGCGGGGCAGTTCTTACGAACATGCCCCACCTCCCTACAGGCATGGCACCGCACGCCAACCGACGTCCAGAAGATGCGGTAGGCAGTCCCCTCGTGCACCACATTAAATGATCCCTCCGTCGTCTCCTCCCATGCCAGCCGGACAAAGAGCTGGCGGCGGAAGGAGAACACGTGGCGCAGGCTGCTCTCCCTGAGGCCGAGCGGTATAAGGTTGATCCCTGACCTTACCTCCCCCAGTTGGTGTAGGTGAGGGAGGAGGAGCTCAGCGGGAACAAAGGGCGGGACGTTAGAAAGGATGACCCTCTGCGCGGTGGCCTCGAGAGGATCCACCGGCAGGAACGTCCCGCCCACTGTGAGCCCTTTTCAAGGACCAGGGACACCACCCGCTCCGACCCCAGGAAGAATACAGCCTTCCCAGACATCTTGGAGGCTGCGACAATGGCCGAGGGGCCGACTACCCCAGCCATCGCCCGCACGCACTCCTCGATGCTCATTGTGGGGTGAGTGTAGCTCTTGACCCTGTGTTTTTTTGTTATAAGTCTGAACAGTGGCAGGGCAGCAGGTGGCGCAGGAGGCACCGTGGATGTGGACGCCGCCTGCGCGTACGTCTTAGTTGGCCCTGCCACCGGCGTGGATGGGGTCGCCATCACGGGGTCCCTTTCAGGGCTACACCCACCCCAAAGTCACAGGCCTTAATGGTCTTAAATGGCCTCGTTGGTGATTGAACAGAGGGAGCTCTAAAAGAGGCACACCTCTGCTCAGTTGTCTCAATTAGGAGGAAAGGGG
Organism: Pristiophorus japonicus; assembly: GCF_044704955.1. Lineage (NCBI taxonomy): Eukaryota > Metazoa > Chordata > Chondrichthyes > Pristiophoridae > Pristiophorus > Pristiophorus japonicus. Next base: position 201,801,250 of record NC_091985.1, on the reverse strand, counting down.
CTCTCAGAGAGAGAGGGGAGAGATAGAGAGAGAGAGAAAGTGATGGGGGGTGGGAAAGAGGGAAGCTGTGAGGGCAGGTCTTCCCTCACAGCGATGGGTGGGTGTTTTTCTTGGGGTGCACTCCCCAGATGATGGAAAAACAAACACAGTCTTTGTAGATGGTCTTTGGGTGGGGGGAGAAGATGTCTTCACCTGGGACAGCTGGAGCCACCCAGGCACACACTGCCAACGATGTTAAATAGGTGATTAATAGTTCTTCAGCCCGGTAGCTCCAGCTATCCCAGGCTAGGCAATGGGGGAGGGGTGCTTCAGTGGTGTGTGGTGCCTAGCTGTAAACAAGACCCCCACTTCCACACACACACACCCCCCACGATGTTCCAGCCCTCTAGCAAGTCTTCTTTCCTCCCCCCACCGATATAACAAAGTCTTTAGGGGAATGCACCAAAACACACCCACCTTTGGTTGATGAAGTTTCTCCCTCCTTCCACACTGGATAGTTGTTGATCATTTTCCCCCTCTCTCCAACTCTCTGCAGCAGTATTAAAGGTTGTTGAATTTTCCGCTCTCCTCCTCTCCCTCTGGATGGATTGGAATGTAGAAAGCCATTTCCTCCTCTTCCTGGTCTGTTTCACAGGGCTCACTCCAGGCTTTCCAGGCAGGAGCAACAACAGCAAGCTCCTTCTCTCACTGCTCCAGGCTCCAAGTGCATAGGCCACGCCTCCAAAGCTCCACCATTGGTCCACAGATCCCCTGAAAGTGGCAGGCCAGGAGGATAAGGTGATTAAGAAGGCATATCGACTGCTTGCCTTAATTGGCTGAGGCATTGAATAAAAGAGCAGGGAGGTTATGCTTAAATTGTATGATACTTTGGTTAGGCCACAGCTCGAGTATTGCGTGCAGTTCTGGTCGACGTATTATAGAAGGATGTCATTGCACTAGAGAGGGTGCAGAGGAGATTTACTAGGATGCTGCCTGGAATGGAGAATCTTAGTTATGAGGACAGATTGGATAGGCTGGGTTTGTTCTCATTGGAACAGAGGAGGTTGAGAGGAGACCTCATTGAGGTGTACAAAATATTGAGGGGCCTGGACATAGTGGATAATAAGGGTCTATTTCCATTGGTGGAGGGGTCTATTGCGAGGGGGCATAGCTTTAAGGTGGTTAGTGGAAGGTTTAGAGGGGATTTGCTGTGGGGGGGGGGTGGTTTCTTAACGCAGAGGGTTGTGGGGATCTGGAACTCACTGCCTGGAAGAGTGGTGGATGCAGAAACCCTCACTACTTTTAAAAGATGGATGGATGGGCACTTAAAGTGCCGTAACCTGCACGGTTACAGACCTAGAGCTGGTAATTGGGATTAGACTGGATGACCTTTTGGTGGATGGAGCAGATATAATGGTGAGTGCTGCAGGGAATAAAATACAGCCAGGATGATCTCCTGGACTATTTTCGATCACCTGGATGGGTCGGAGAGGAATTTTCCCAGATTTTGTCTCTCTAAATTGGCCTGGGTTTTTACCTGGTTTTTGCCTCTTCCAGGAGATCAGATGGGTCTGGTTGGGGTGGCGTGTAGAATGTTTCAGTATAAGGGATGTCACAGTTGTGGTGAGGCAGACTGGTTGGGCTGGGTGCTCTTTGCCTTTCCGTCATTGTTCATAGGTTTATATGTAACCATTAGGGCTGCTGACCAAGGGCCGTGTGGCTCTTTGGTGGCCGGCGCGAACATAATGGGCCGAAATGCCCTCCTTCTGCGATGCAAATTTCTATGTTTCTATGTTTCTAAATACATGGTATGCGACACCTTCTGCACAAAATAAAGTTCACGGGATTGGGGGATATATATTAGTATGGATAGAGGTTTGGCTAACTAACAGAGAGTCGGGATAAATGGTTCATTCTCTGTTTGGCAATTAGTAACTAGTGGGATGTTGTAGGGATCAGTGCTGGGACCCCAACTAAATACAATCTATATTAATGACTTGGAAGAAGGGACCGAGTGTAATGTAGCCAAGTTTGCTGATGATACAAAGATGGGAGGAAAAGCAATGTGTGAGGAGGACACAAGAAATCTGCAAAAGGACATAGACAGGCTAAGTGAGTGGGCAAAAATCTGGCAGATGGAGTATAATGTTGGAAAGTGTGAGGTCATGCACTTTGGCAGAAAAAAATCAAAAAGCAAATTATTATTTAAATGGAGGAAGATTGCAAAGTACTTAAGTACAGCGGGACCAGGGCGTACTTGTACATGAAACACAAAAGGATAGAATGCAAGTACAGCAAGTGATCAGGAAGGCCAATGGTATCTTGGCCGTTATTGCAAAGGGGATGGAGTATAAAAGCAGGGAAGTCTTGCTACAGTTATACAGGGTATTGGTGAGGCCACACCTGGAATACTGCGTGCAGGTTTGGTTTCCATCCTTACGAAAGGATATATTTGCTTTGGAGGCAGTTCAGAGGTGGCTCACTCGGTTGATTCCAGAGATGGGGGGGTTGACTTATGAGGAAAGGTTGAGTAGGTTGGGCCTCTACTCATTGGAATTCAGAAGAATGAGAGGTGATCTTATCAAAACGTTTAAGATTATGAGGGTGTTTTACAAGGTGGATGCAGAGAGAATGTTTCCACTGATGGGGGAGACTAGAACTAGAGGGCATGATCTTAGAATAAGGAATCGCCCATTCAAAACAGACAAAGAGAAATTTCTTTTCTCAGAGGGTTGTAAATCTGTGGAATTCGCTGCTTTGGAGAGCTGTGGAAGCTGGGACATTGAATAAATTTAAGATAGAAATAGATAGTTTCTTAAACGATAAGGGAATAAGGGGTTATGGCGAGCAAGCAGAGAAGTGGAGCTGAGTCCATGATCGGATTAGCCAAGATCGGAGGGGGAGAGGGAGGTGGAGGGGGGAGAGGGAAATGGGTGAGAGGGGGAGGAGGTTGAGAGGGAGAGGGGGTTGAGGGGAAGATTGTATTGAATGGCGGAGCAGGCTCGAGGGACCATATGGCCTACTCCTGCTCCTATTTCTTCTGTTCTTATGACAGAGAGACAGAGAGGGAGAGATTTTGAGAGAGAGCGCAAGATATACTCTCTTGCTCTCCCCCCTCTCTCACCCTCCCCCTCTCCCCTCCCCTTCCCTCTCCTCCTCTCCCGTCCACCTCCCTCTCTCTCCCCCTCTCTCTCTCCCTCCCACACTCAGCACCTCATCCCTGCTCACCCTACCTCCCTCTCCCCATCTCCGTCCCTTCCTCACCCTCGCCCCCTCCCCCTCCTCTCTCTCCCTCCCCCCATCACCCCCGCCGCCTGTACATGGTTACCCCCCCTCCCCCCGTCCTCCTCCCCTCCACACGCCCTCTGCACCCCCTGTACACGCCCACCCCCACCCGAACATGGTTACCTTTCCTCCACTGTACACGGTTATCCCCCTCCCCCCCGGTGCGGCCTGTGGTGACTCACCAATAGTTCTGGGCCTGTTAGATCAGCATCAGGAGCAGCAGAGGACGATGAAGATGAGGGAGGCCAGCGATTGTATTTCCTGTACTGGGTTCGCACAGAGTCAGTAACCTCTCCCAGCCCCATTTCCCCTCACACCTGCTCACACCCAGCATTGTATTTCACCCGCACCATTCACAGCCTCAGGACCCCCGCAAGCCCCTCACAGCCCATTCCCAGTGTGGTAGCTGTTGTAATGTGAGAAATGCCGCAGCTAATTCGTGCACAGCAAGCTCCCACACACAGCAAAGTGATAAGTATTAGCCCCAGGACATTGGTCATGGGTGTTATGTATTTAACCTCTTGCAACCTGCATTACACTACCACCAGAGGGCCTACCTGTTGGAGTCCCAAGGGATCCCAGCATCCCTTGGGACTCCAACAGGTATATAAGCAGGCCACCCATGAGGTACCTACACTCTGGAGTCTCATTAATGGAGCTAAGGTCACACTTGCTCATTGTACACAGTACTCAGTTTCATCCTTTATTATGAGCTATCAATTGGCGATGAGGTAACGAACAACCGCGCAAAAATGCAAAGAACTGTTGGTATCCTGGAGAAGTTCTCAGAAGGGAATGATTGGGAGGCCTTCGTGGAGAGACTCGACCAATACTTCATGGCCAATGAGCTGGAAGGGGACGAGAATGCTGCCAAATGAAGGGTGATCCTCCTAACTGTCTGTGGGGCAACAACCTATGACCTCATGAAGAATCTCCTAGCTCCGGCAAAACCAACAGCTAAATGTTATGAATTATTGTGTACGCTGGTCCAGGAGCAAATAAATCCTAAGGAAAGTGTTCTTATGGCGAGATATCAGTTCTACACATGTCAACGGTCAGAGTGCCAGGAATTGGCGAGCTATGTCGCCGAACTAAGGCGCCTCGCAGGACATTGTGAATTGAGGGATTCCTCGAACAAATGCTTCGAGACTTTTTTGTACTGGGCATTGGCCATGAGCTAATCCTTCGCAAACTGTTGACTGTTGAAACTCCGAATCTAAGTAAAGCCATAACAATAGCCCAGGCACTTATGTCTACCCGCGACAACACCAAACAGATTTTGCAGAGTAAAGAAGTTTTGACCAGTACTGTGCACAAAGTAATGCTGTTTTTGAGCAGAAATATACATGGCAGAACGTACACGCCGGCTGTTGCTGCCCGACCTCAGATGACCCAGAGTCCACCATCAATGGTTAATGCGAGGCAGTTAACACCTTGTTGGTGCTGTGGAGATGATCACTGGCTCCATCAATGGCACTTCAAACACTATGCATGCAATGGTTGCAGAACAATGGGACACCTCCAGTGAATGTGCAGGTGAACTGCAAACCCTGCAAACCACCACATTGCAGAGGAAGATCGATCCGCTGTGGATCAGGCTGAATTGGAAACTCATACCGAGGAGGCAGAAGTGTACGGGGTGCACACATTCACCACAAAATATCCACCAATAATGTTGAAAATTGAACTGAACGGAATTCCAGTATCTTTGGAACTGGACACGGGTGCAAGTCAGTCCATAATGAGTAAAAAGGCCTTCGACAGGCTGTGGGGCAAAAAGACACACAGGCCCAAGCTCAGCCCCATTCACACCAAACTAAGGACTTACACCAAGCAAATAATCCCTGTAATTGGCAGTGCAGAAGTCAAAATCTCCTATGATGGAGCAGAACACCCATATCACTGTTCTCTGAGAGTAAACGGATTAACACCAATGCCTCTGCCCGCATCCAAAGATGGGCGCTCACACTGTCAGCATACAACTAAGTAATCTGCCACAGACCGGGCACACAGAACTGCGCTGATGCTCTCAGTCGGCTGTCATTGCCCACCACCGGTGGAAATGGCACAGCCAGCAGACTTGCTCACGGTAATGGATGCATTCGAAAATGAAAAGTCCCCCATTACAGCCCGCCGGATCAGGACCTGGACCAGCCACGATCCTCTACTGTCCTTGGTAAAAAAAACTGTCCTCCATGGAAGCTGGTCCAGTGCCCAACGGAGATGCAGGAGGCGATTAAGCCATTCCACAGGCACAAAGACAAAATGTCCCTGCAGGCGGACTGTCTGTTGTGGGACAATCGTGTGGTCTTGCCCAAGAAAGGCAGAGATATGTTCATTTGTGAACTGCACAGCACACACCCAGGCACTGTAATGATGAAAGCCATAGTCAGATCCCATGTGTGGTGGCCTGGCATAGACTCAGATTTAGAGTCATGCATGCGCTAGTGCAACACTTGCTCTCAGCTGAGCAATGCACCCAAAGAGGCAGTGCTAAGTTTGTGGTCGTGGCCCTTCAAACCGTGGTTGAGGATCCACGTGGGCTACGCGGGCCCATTTCTAGGTGAAATGTTTTTGGTTGTCGTGGACGCTTACTCAGAATGGATTGAATGTGCTATAATGTCTGTAAGCACAAGCACGTCCACTATTGAAAGCCTATGAGCCATGTTTGCCATGCCCAGCTTGCCTGATGTCCTAGTCAGCGACAATGGATCGTGTTTCACCAGTTCTAACTTCAAGGAATTCATGACCCGCAATGGGATCAAGCACGTCACATCTGCCCCATTCAAGCCCACATCCAACGGCCAGGCAGAGTGGGTAGTTCAGACCATCAAGCAAAGCCTGAAATGCGTGTCAAAAGGCTCCCTGCAGTTCTGCCTATCCCGAGTGCTGCTCAGCTACCGCACCAGACCCCACTCACTCACCGGCGTCCCCCCAGTCAAGCTGCTCATGAAAAGCGTGCTCAAAACAAGGCTCTCTCTTGTCCATCCTGATCTCTATGATCACGTGGAGGGCAGGCGGCATCAACAAAGTGTGTACCATGACCGCGCAAATTTGTCATGTGATATTGAGATCAATGATCCTGTGTTTGTACTCAAATATGGACAGGGTCCCAGATGGCTCGCTGGCACGGTCATAGCCAAGGAGGGGAGTAGGGTGTTCCAGGTCAAATTGGCCAATGGACTAACATGCTGAAAACATTTGGACCAAATCAAATTACAGTTCACCAACAGCTACGAACAACCCAAAGAAGACACCACCAACTTTGACCCTCCAACACACACACAAGTGGCAACTGACATCATGGTTGACCATGAAGCTGAACTCACCATCTCCAGCAGCCCAGTGAAGAACTAACCACCTCATCCACATCCGCATTTGTACCGAGACAATCGACAAGGGAGTGAAAAGCCCCAGATCGTCTCACCTTGTAAATAAGTGTACTATTGACTTCACTGGGGAGTGATGTTATGTATTTAACCCCTTGTAACCTGTATTACACTACCACCAGAGAGCCTACCTGTTGGAGTCCCAAGGGATCCCAGCATCCCTTGGGAGCACAGTATATAAGCAGGCCACCCACACGGTACCTGCACTCTGGAATCTTATTAAAGGAGCTAAGGTCACACTTGCTCATTGTACACAGTATTCAGTTTATTACGAACGTATCAGAGGGAGTGCAACAAAGGTTCCCCAGACTGATTCCTGGGATGGGGGGGTTGTCCTATGAGAGATTGAGTAGACCAGGCCTATATTCTCTAGCGTTTAGAAGAATGAGAGATGAGAGGCGACGCCCACATCCCATGAAGGAATTTTAAAAAGTGATGAGTGAGGTGTTTAAATTTGATTAAGGACACCAGCCAAATTATTAGAGACACTCCCTGTCTTTCAGGACCTGTGCCCAGGGGAGAAGCTGATGGGTTAATCTGATCATCTTTGGGTTAAATGTTGTGCTCATTGAGCTAAGCACCTCGTGCCAGCATCAACCACTTTCCAGTCGGGCACAGCACGGGCTAGATACAGAGTGAATCCATCGGTCGCTCCCCGACACAGATACTGAGGGACACTGACATTTCTCACTCAATAAGGTATAAATTGATCCTGTACCTCTCCCCATTAATCCTGGGCTCCACACGGGCCGAATCCTGCTCCTGTTTCCCTTCCTGTAACAGCACTGAGCTCAACCCAGCCCAAGAAAGACTGGATCAACTGGGCTTGTAATCACTGGAGTTCAGAAGAATGAGAGGGGATCTCATAGAAACGTTTAAAATTCTGAAGAGTTTAGACAGGTTAGATGCAGGAAGAATGTTCCCAATGTTGGGGAAGTCCAGAACCAGGGGTCACAGTCTAAGGATAAGGGGTAAGCCATTTAGGACCAAGATGAGGAGAAACTTCTTCACCCAGAGAGTGGTGAACCTGTGGAATTCTCTACCACAGAAAGTTGTTGAGGCCAATTCACTAAATATATTCAAAAAGGAGTTAGATGTAGTCCTTACTACTAGGGGGATCAAGGGGTATTGCGAAAAAGCAGGAATGGGGTACTGAAGTTGCATGTTCAGCCATGAACTCATTGAATGGCGGTGCAGGCTCGAAGGGCCGAATGGCCTACTCCTGCGCCTATTTTCTATGTTTCTATAATGAGCAAAGCTCAGGGAGGGTGGTTGCTAGGCACTGCAGTGATGTCATAAAGCAGGGCCATTCAGCCCAGCGGGTCCTCTCCTTGTCCCTTTAAAGGTGGAGAGCTGGGACAATCCTGTCTCAACACACATCCCCCTGTTCATACTGAGAATCCCCGGGGAAGGCCCAAGGCCCAGAGTGTGGAACACAACCAAGGGGGAAAGAGGAGGAGAGCTGGACATCCTGTATCAACACACATCCCCCTGTTCATACAGAGAATCCCCGGGGAAGGCCCAAGTCCTAGAGTGTGGAACACAACCAAGGGGGAAAGAGGAGGAGAGAAGGGGAGGTAAATCACGGAGTAGGGACTGAGGGCCACCAAGCTTCAGGTTTAGAGCCTGTAGACTTCAGGAGAGAAGAGTTAGTTCTGCAGTTTCAGGATCCAGGATCCAGGGAGAGAACAAGGAGCAGATGGGGAGACTGGTGTGGGTTCCAGCACAGTGAGGATGTAGGGGGAGGGAGATTGTGTAGGGCTGTGTATTAGGGGTGTAGGAGGGACAAGAGAGGAAAGGTCAGAGGAGCAATTACTGCAGCACAACCAATAGTGAGAGAGAGAAGGTGGGGTCTGAGTGGACCCTGAACAGGCCGGTAAACTGTTTGTTTGCTGTGACCAGCTTTCCTTGTCACAAATAGCCTCCTGTAGCCCAGTGACACAAACAGCCTGTTAAACGCGACCAATGTCCTTTGGTCTGGTGAGGTCTCCCTTTGTGAAACATCGGCTTCTCATTCTGACTTGCTCACAGAGAGAAATGAGCTTCAGAACTGCCGACACTGTCCCTTTGAAGATCAATTGCCCATTGAGTTTGATTAAATTGATGTTAAACTAAAAATACTGCTTTGCCCTGTGACAATAACAGATTATCAGAATATTTCCCATAGGTTAAAAAACAATATTACAGGGACTCACTGCCATAGATAGTTGGACTGGACCTGTGATATAATAGAAATGTATTTCCTGTCAGACTTGGACACCTTGTAGATCCATCTTTAAAAAAGTTGTGAGAACTCAGTTCTCAGATGTATTCCACACAATTTGTAACAAGTGCTCAATCAGTTTGGCTTATTGTCGAGACATCAAGGACCTGACACACTGTGTGTGGGACACAAAACCTGATTTATTGGACATTGATACAGATTAAACTCCAGCCCAATTATAGGAGTTACTAACATCAGTTTTACCAAACCCCAACTGCCCGAATGAACATGGTTCAGTCCTGGATATGATTAACAGCAGAATCCAATCCCTGTACTCACTTGTGAACTTGCTGGTGCCTCAGCAGGTTGGATAAATTAGTGAGTCCCTTTGCACACTCGGGGTAGGTGAACAGCATCTCCGCAGTGTGAATTCGCTGGTGTGTCAGCAGAACCTTTGTGCTTTTAAAGCTCTTCTCACTGTCAGAACGTTTCAAAGATCTATTATCAGTGTGAACAAGCTGGTGTGTCCAGAGGTTGCATGACAGAGTGAATCTCATCCCACACATGCAGCAGGAGAATGGTCCCTTCCCAGTGTGAACTCACTTGTGGGTCAGCAGTTTAGATGAACGAGTGACTCCCTTCCCACATACGGAGCAGGTGAACAACCTTTACATGATGTGAACTCACTGGTGTTTCAGTAGGTTGGACAAGTGAGCAAATGTCTTTGCACAGTAACAGCACCTAAATGATCCCTCGTCAGTGAACATTTGCTGGTGTTTCAGCAGGTTTGATGATTCTTTGAAAGTCTTCAGACAGCAAGAGCAACTGAAGATGAGTTTCCAGCTGGGAGGGGGAATTGAATCCCTTCCCACAGTCCCCACATTTACACAGTTTCTCCATGGTGTGTGTCTTTGTGACTCTCCATGGTTGGACGATCAGTTGAAGCCTCATTCACGCACACAACACGGGTACGGTTTCTCCCCGTTGTGAATGGTGCGATGTTTTTTCAGGTTGTGTAACTGGTAAAAGCCCTTTCCACAGTCGGTGCACTGGAACACTCTCACTCGGGTCAGTGCTTTTCCAGTCACACTGATGTTTGCCCACACACAGAACAAACATTTGCCCTTCCACACTCAGAGCCCGATGATATTGGGGCCCTGATGAATGCAGTGACTGTGTCAGACCTGGGTGTGATGTGGACTGGGACTTTGCTCTGTAAATGCTGCTCCCCATCTCTCACAGCCTGGAACACCAGTTGACAAAAGCCCTCACTGAGTCCCGCTTCGCAACTCTCAACAATTCAAGTTTGTGAGGGGCTTGTGGCCCCCCAGTGGGCGGGGCTGAGCCTGGGTGGGCGGGGCTTGTGCCCCCCCCCAGTGGGCGGGGCTGAGCCCGGGTGGGAGGGGCTTGTGCCCCCCAGTGGGCGGGACTGAGCCCGAGTGGGAGGGGCTTGTGCCCCCTCCCCCCCCCAGTGGGCGGGGCTGAGCCCGTGTGGGAGGGGCTTGGGCTCCCGAGTGGGAGGGGCTTCAGGGTCTCTGTTCCTCACTGGGTCCCAGTGCCCGGGAGATGCAGCATCCTAGACAACAGCTTTTTCCTCACCTTTACAATCAGAGAGTGGTTACAGCACGGAAGTAGGCCATTTGGCCCATCGAGCCCGTGCCAGCTCTCTGCAAGAGCGGTTAGCTGGTCCCACTCCCCCACCCTTTCCCGTAGCCCCACAAACTTCTCTCCTTCTCGTACTTACCCAACTCCCTTTTGGAAGCTGTGATTGAGTTTGCCTCTATCTCCCTTTCCGGCAGTGCATTCCAGATCCTGACCACTCGCTGCGTAAAAAGGGTTTTTCTGATGTCACCCTTGGTTCTTCTGCCCATCACCTTAAATCTGTGTCCTCTGCTTCTCGACCCTTCCACCAATGGGAACAGGTTCTATCTACTCTGTCCAGACTCCTCATGATTTTGAACATCTATCAATTCTCCTCTCAATCTTCTCTGCTCTAAGGAGAACAATCCCAGCTTCTCCAGTCTATCCAAGTAACTGAAGTCCCTCATCCCTGGAATCAATCTTGTAAATTTTTTCTGCACTCTCTCCAAGGCCTCCACATACTTTCTAAAATGCGGTGCCCAGAATTGGACACAATACTCCAGTTGCAGATAGTGCAGATGACACGAAGCTGGGTGGCAGTGCGAGCTGTGAGGAGGATGTTAAGAGGCTGCAGGGGGACTTGGACAGGTTAGGTGAATGGGCAAATGCATGGCAGATGCAGTATAATGTGGATAAATGAGAGGTTATCCACTTTGGTGGCAAAAACATGAAGGCAGATTATTATCTGAATGGTGACAGATTAGTAAAAGGGGAGGTGCAAAGAGACCTGGGTTTCATGGTAGATCAGTCATTGAAGATAGGCATGCAGGTACAGCAGGCAGTAAAGAAAGCAAATTGCATGCTGGCCTTCATAGCGAGGGGATTTGAGTATAGGAGCAGGGAAGTCTTACTGCAGTTGTACAGAGCTAGTTTGGAAGACATGACCTTGTTTATCGGAATCCATGTTCAGTATCTCTAATGGCCTCTTCCCTTTCCCCATGATCGAAAACAGCATCTCTCAGGATCCCTTCAAGCACCTTCCCGGTGATCGAGGTCACATTGATGGGCCTTCAGTTCCCGAGCTGTGATTTGAGCCCAATTTGCAAAATGGGAACTACATGTGCTACCTTCCAATCTCAGGGAACAACCCATGACTCTACTGAGCTGTTGGAGATATGGGCAAGGGGCTGACAGAACACCCGTCCCATCTCTTTAAACACCCTTGGGTGGATATCATCCGCACCTTACAGTCAAGATTAACCCGCACGGTGACTTTGCTGTCAGTGAAGAGAGATGAGAAAGACCAAAGTGCCGTTTGCCCCTCTCAGTGTGGCCCTGAAGAACTGTGTCCAGGCTGAAGTTCTCCCCCCATACAATCCTCCCCCCAGATTGTCCTCTCTGAGCTCCAACCAGGTGATGCTAAACACTCGGGCGGGAAAGTCAAAAATCTACAGCAATGTGTTGAAAGCAACACTAATTTATTTATATATAACCCAAATATCAAACTCCAATCCAGTTACAGGAGTTATTAACATCAGCAGAAACAAACCCCAACTGTCAGAATGAACACGATTCAGTCCGGGATGTGATTAACAGCAGCAATAACAGCAGAATCCCACCCCTGCAGTCACTTGTGAACTTGCTGGTGTGCCAGTAGGTGGGATGACTGAGTGAATCCCTTCCCACACTCAAAGCAGGTGAACGGCCTCTCCCCAGTGTGACCTCGCTGGTGTATCAGCAGGTTGGATGTCTCAGTGAATCCCTTCCCACACTCAGAGCAGGTGAACGGCCTCTCTCCAGTGTGAACTCGCTGGTGTGTCAGCAGGTGGGATGATGTAGTGAATCCCTTCCCACACTCAGAGCAGGTGAACGGCCTCTCCCCAGTGTGAACTCGCTGGTGTTCCAGCAGGCTGGATGACCGAGTGAATCCTTTTCCGCAGTCGGAGCAGGTGAACGGCCTCTCCCCAGTGTGAACTCGCTGGTGTATCAGCAGATTGAATGATTGAGTAAATCCCTTCCCACATTCAGAGCAGGCGAACGGCCTCGCCCCAGTGTGAACTCGCTGGTGTTCCAGCAGGCTGGACGACCGAGTGAATCCCTTCCCGCAGTCGGAGCAGGTGAACGGCCTTTCCCCAGTGTGAACTCGCTGGTGTTCCAGCAGGCTGGATGACCGAGTGAATCCCTTCCCACACTCGGAGCAGGTGAACGTGAACAGCCTCTCCCCAGTGTGAACTCGTTGGTGTATCAGCAGGTTGGATGACTGAGTGAATCTCTTCCCACATTCAGAGCAGGTGAATGGCATCTCCCCAGTGTGAATTCGCTGATGTCTCAGCAGGTCGGAAGATGTAGTGAATCCCTTCCCGCAGTCGGAGCAGGTGAACGGCCTCTCCCCAGTGTGACCCCTCCGATGTGTTTCCAGCTGGGATGGGTAGTTGAAACGTTTCCCACAATCTCCACATTTACACAGTTTCTCCCCAGTGTGACTGCGCTTGTGTCTCTCCAGGTTGGATGATCGGCTGAAGCCTTGTCCACACACAGAGCATGTGTATCGTTTCTCCCCGCTGTGAACAGTGTTTTCTGCTTCCATGGTCAAAGGCCGATGATATTCAGGTCCTGATGATTCGTGTGACTCCATCAGATCTTAATGTGATGTTTGGTTTGAGCCTCTGGTCGACAAATCCTCCCCGTTTAATAACCTGCAAAGTGAAATTCAAACAGGAAAAAGGTTGGGTGAGAGAAAACCCACAAAAACACTAAGGCAGGTTGTGAAATTGAGCTGAATGAACCTGGCTATTTGTGCGGCCGTCAGCAGAAAAAAAGTGACCATGAAAGCTGTCGGATTGTGGTAATAACCCAACTGGTCACTAATGTCCTTCAGCGACGGGAACGCACCACCCGGTCTGGGCCTACACAAGGCTCTGGCCTCTAAGGGAGGAGGGAGAGGTGGGCGGGGTGAAGGGGAGGGATTTATACATCTGCAGGTCAACCAGAACTTTGACAGAACCTCCCAAACCCACAACCTCTCCCACCGAGATGGACCAAGGCAGCAGGTGCATGGGAAATCCATCACCTCCAAGTTCCCCTCCAAGTCTCACACCATCCTGACTTGGGCATGTATCACCATTGCTACATCGTCACTGGGTGAAAATCCTGGAACTCCTCACCTAACAGCATTGTGGGAGGATCGTCACCACACGGACTGCAGCGGTTTGAGAAGAAGGCCCACCATCACCTTATCAAGGGGCAAATGGAAATTGGAAATATATTCTGGCCTTACTAGCGACACCCCATCCCCAGAATAGATTAAAACAAATCTGTACATTGAAAGCCTCTACAGAAATACTTGTTCCTAAATCAATACTCTTTCACATTGTGCGGACAGTGTCTGTTTCACAACCTAATCTCCCCTAGAATCCACCGTCGTTGACAGTCTCTCATCGGAAGTTGTTGGGCCCGACTGGGCTCAGAGGTACAGGGTGTTAAACCCAGCAGCTTCTCCCACTCCCCCGCCCCCACCCCTCCCTCTCCACTCCAGCTCAAACTGATGCAACAAACAGACCCACACAGGAAGCCAGGGAGCGACTTCCGCATCCAGTGCCCACCCTGATACAGAGCGGCTCTGGGTTGGTCGCTCTGTGTTTCCAGTATCGATGCACTTAAGATCAGCATATGAGGGAGAAGGGAAGAGGCTGATGCTGAGTTAGAACCATAGAATCAGAGAATGGTTACAGCATGGAAGTAGACCATTTGGCCCATCGAGCCCGTGCCAACTCTCTGCAAGAGCACCTCAGCTAGTCCCACTCCCCCGCTCTTACCCCACAGCCCTGCAACTGTTTTTCTTTCAGGCACTTATCCAACTCCCTTTTGAAAGCCGTGATTGAGTCTGCCTCCACCACCCTTTCAGGATGTGCATTCCAGATATTAACCACTCACTAGGCAAAAAGGTTTTTTCTTGTGTCGCTTTTGGTTCTTTTGCCCATCACCTTAAATTTGTGTCCTCTGGTCCTCGACCATTCAATAAGATCATGGCTGATCCGATCATGGACTCAGCTCCACTTCCCTGCCCACTCCACATAACCCTTTACTCCCATATCGCTCAAAAATCTGTCTATCTCCACCTTAAATATATTCAATGACCCAGCCTCCACAGCTCTCCGGGGCAGAGAATTCCACAGATGTACAACACTCAAGAGAAGAAATTTCCCCTCATCTCAGTTTTAAATGGGCAACCCCTTATTCTGAAACTATGCCCCCTGGTTCTAGATTCCCCTATGAGTGGAAACATCCTCTCTGCATCTACCTTGTCAAGCCCCCTCAGTATCTTTTATGTTTCAATAAGATCACCCCTCATTCTTCTGAACTCCAATGTGTATAGGCCCAAACTACTCAACCTTTCTTCATAAGTCAACCCCCTCATCTCAGGAATCAACCTAGTGAACCTTCTCTGAACTGCCTCCAATGAAAGTATATCCTTCCTTAAACACTGAGACCAAAACTGTAGGCAGTACTCCAGGTGTGGCCTCATCAATACCCTGTACAGTTGTAGCAGGACTTCTCTGCTTTTATACTCTATTCCCCTTGCAACCCTAGCTTCTTCAGTCTGTCCAGGTAACTGAAGTCCCTCATCCCTGGAATCATTCTCGTAAATCTTTTCTGCACCCTCTCTAAGGCCTTCACATTATTCCTAAAGTGTGTTGCCCACAATTGGGCACAATACTCCAGTTGAGGCCGAACCAGTGCTTTGTACAGGTTCATCATAATATCCACACTTTAGTACTCTATACTTCTATTTATAAACAGAGATACTGTCTAATGTAATCTAAACAGGGACAGGGTCTCATGTAATATAAACAGAGACAGGGTCTAGTGTAATATAAACAGAGACAGGGTCCAGTGTAATATAAACAGGGACAGGGTCTAGTGTAATATAAACAGAAACAGGGTCTAGTGTAATATAAACGGGGACAGAGTCTAGTGTTATATAAACAGAGACAGGGTCTAGTGTAATATAAACAGAGACAGGGTCTAGTGTAATAAACAGAGACAGGATCTAGTGTAATAAACAGAGACAGGATCTAGTGTAATATAAACAGAGACAGGGCCTAGTGTAATATAAACAGAGACAGAGTCCAGTGTAATATAAACAGGGACAGGGTCTAGTGTAATATAAACAGAGACAGGGTCTAGTGTAATATAAACAGAGACAGGGTCTAATGTAATATAAATAGAGACAGGGTGCAATGCAATATAAACAGAGATAGGGCCTAATGTAATATAAACCGAGACATGGTCTTGTGTAATTATAAACAGTGACATGATCTAGGGTAATATTTAAAATTACTCCCGGTGCCATGAGCTAGTGAGTACAGAAATAGGAAGATAGAGCAGATGACTGCGTGACTGGAGAGATGGTGCAGGAGGGAGCGATTTAGATTCCTGACACATTGGGACCGCTTCTAGGGGAGGTGGGACATGTCCAAACCGGACGGGTTGCACCTCAACAGAGCCAGGACTAACATCCTCGCAGGGGGGGTTTGCAAGTGCTGTTGGGGAGGGATTAAACCAGCTTGGCAGGGGGATGGGAACCTGAAAATAGATTCATTAGGGAGGGAAGTAAAGCTGGAATTAGAAAGCAAAAATGTAGAAAGTGAGTTTGAAGGACAGAGTAAAAAAGCAGAAAAAAAGTGCAAAAAAAATAATTTAAAAGCTCTCTGTCTAAATGCACATAACATTCATAACAGAATAGATGAGTTGACGGCACAAATCGATACAAATGGGTATAATCTGATAGCCATTACAGAGATGTGGTTGCAAGGTGACCAGGATTGGGAACTGAATATTCAGGGTATTTGACAATTCGGAAGGACAGACAGAAAGGAAAAGGAGGTGGGGTAGCTCTGTTAATAAAGGATGGGATCAGTGCATTAGTGAGAAATGATATTTGCTCAGAGGATCAAAATATTGAATCAGTTTGGGTGGAGATAAGGAATAATAAAGGGAAAAAGTCACTGGTGGGCGTAGTCTATAGGCCCCCTAACAGTAGCTACACTGTTGGACGGAGTATAAATCAAGAAATAATGGAGGCTTGCAATAAAGGAACGGCAATAATTATGGGTGATTTTAAACTTCATGTTGATTGAACAAAGCAAATTGGCCAGGGTAGACTTGAGGAGGTGTTCATAGAGTGTATCCGGGATAGTTTCCTTGAACAGTACATTGCGGAACCAACCAGGGATCAGGCTATCTCAGATCTAGTACTGTGTAATGAGGCAGGATTAATAAATGATCACATAGTAAAAGATCCTCTAGGAATGAGTGACCATAATATGGTTTGTTGTAGGGCACTTCCAAAGGCAAAGGAACCTGCTGAATATATGTATGTATGTATGTGTAAAATGGCTGCCAGGGATTCCGCAAAGCACGAGGGGAATTCGGCTAACCAGCTTGACTGAATTTCTGGGTAGCTGATGACACTGTAGTTCCTTGTACAGGAACACTGGAAAGGGCGAGCTCAGCAGAATGTCTCTCATCAGCAACCCCCAGACAAGATATCCTAGCAGAATACTGAACAAAGGAATTCCTGTAACTGGGTTAAGATAAGAAGGTTAGGTGCAGGCAGAACCCAAGGACAGCAGAGATAAGGGGGTCTGGAGAATATCACGAGGCCATGAGTAAGCTCCAGCTAAACATGAAATGATCACGCAGTCCCCTGGTGCCTGGGGGCCAATCCCATTGGCCCAAAGAAACCGATTTGTAATTTATAATCATTATGATTGGATTGTGTCCAACCGACATGGGCTGAGTAATTGTATTGAACTGTTGTAAAACATATAAATATCGATGAATTTCTTTGTTCGGCGGAGAGTAGTGCCTGAAGTAACCCAGAGCTTTCTCCCCGCCGGTGTAATAAAGACCGTTGTGATGTTTGGAACCGACCCAGAGTGACGAGTGATTCTTCTAGGATTTTGCTCGCGCTAACAGGTTGAATTGCAAATTCAGTTGGAGGGTGAGAAAGTTGGTTCTCAAACCAGGGTCCTAAGCTTAAGTAAAGGAGACTACAATGGTGTGAGGGCAGAGTTGGCTAAAGTGAACTGGGAAAATAGACTAAAGAATGGGACGGTTGATGAGCAGGGCAGACATTTAAGGAGATATTTCATAACCTGCAACAAAAATATATCCCAATGTATGAGAAGGGATAACCATCCGTGGCTAACTAAGGAAATAAGGGAGGGTATCAAATTGAAAACAAAGGCATACAGTGTGGCCAAGACTAGTGGGAGGCCAGAGATTTATGAAATTTTTAAAAGCCAGCAGAGAACAACTAAAAAAATAATTGAGGGAAGATAGATTATGAAAGTAAACTAGCACAAAATATAAAAACAGATAGTAAGAGGCCTTCATGGTAGAAGACACTAAAAACATCCCAATAGTGGATAATCAAGGGGCTATAGGTAGGGAGGAACGTAATACAATCACTATCACTAATGACGTAGTAAGATCATAAGAATTAGGAACAGGAGTAGGCCATCTAGCCCCTCGAGCCTGCTCGGCCATTCAATAAGATCATGGCTGATCTGGTCGAGGACTCAGCTCCACTTACCCGCCCTCTCCCCGTAACCCTTAATTCCCTTATTGGTTAAAAATCTATCTATCTTTGACTTGAAAACATTCAATGAGCCAGCCTCAACTGCTTCCTTGGGCAGAGAATTCCACAGATTCACAACCCTCTGGGAGAAAAAATTCTTTCTCAACTCGGTTTTAAATTGGCTCCTCCGTATTTTTGAGGCTGTGCCCCCTAGTTCTAGTCTCCCCTACCAATGGAAACAACCTCTC
The DNA here is from genome assembly GCF_044704955.1 of Pristiophorus japonicus. Taxonomy (NCBI): domain Eukaryota; kingdom Metazoa; phylum Chordata; class Chondrichthyes; family Pristiophoridae; genus Pristiophorus; species Pristiophorus japonicus. The sequence continues at coordinate 201,782,980 of NC_091985.1, read as the reverse complement.
TGCCTCTATCTTGTCTATCCCTTTCATGATTTTAAATGTTTCTATAAGATCACCCCTCATCCTTCTGAACTCCAAGGAGAAAAGACCCAGTCTACTCAATCTATCATCATAAGGTAACCCCCTCATCTCTGGAATCAGCCGAATGAATCGTCTCTGTACCCCTTCCAAAGCTAGTATATCCTTCCTTAAGTAAGGTGACCAAAACTGCACGCAGTACTCCAGGTGCGGCCTTACCAATACCTTATACAGTTGCAGCAAGACCTCCCTGCTTTTGTACTCCATCCCTCTCGCAATGAAGACCAACATTCCATTTGCCTTCCTGATTACCTGCTGCACCTGCAAACTAACCTTTTGGGATTCATCCCTGGTTGTAGCAGCTTCCCTGGTTGTCTAGTGGTTAGGATTCGGTGCTCTCATCGCTGCGGCCCGGGTTCGATTCCCGGTCAGGGAACATTGTATTTACGGTGCTTCAAATTGCAATGCTGTTCCTGAACAAGCTTGCAGCTCCCCTCGCTGTTGCTGCCCCAACCATCAGCAGCGTGTCGTGATACAACAGACACTTCTGCTTTCCTAAAAGAGTTTCATGCACAAGGACCAATGGTAGAGCTTTGGAGGCGTGGCCTATTCAGTTGGAGCCTGGAGCAGTGAGGGAAGGAGCTGCTGCTTTTGCTCCTGTTTGGAAGGCCTTGAGAGCCCTGAGACCAGCCCAGGAAGAGGAGGAAAGGGCTGGCTTACTACAACTCAACATTCGGAGGGAGAGGAGGAGAGCTGAAAAATTTTACATTTATTACTACTACAGAGAGTTGGAGGGGGAAAACAGCAACAACCTGTGTGGAAGGAGGGAGATTCAGCAACATTCTACAGGTGGGTGTTGGTGCATTCCCCGAAAGACATTGTTGTATCGGTGGGGGGAGGAAAGAAGACCTTTCGAGGGCCGGAACATCGCGGGGGGTATGTGTGTGTGGAAGTGTGTGTGGGGGTCTTGCTTACAGCTAGGCCCCACACACCACTAAAGCACCCCTCCCCCATTGCCTAGCCTGGGATAGCTGGAGCTACCTGGCTGAAAACTATTAATCACCCTATTAAAGATCGTTGGGAGTGTGTGCCTGGGTGGCTCCAGCTACCCCAAGTGAAGACATCTTCTCCCCCCACCTGAAGACCATTCTTAAAAGACTGTTTTTTTGCCACCTGGGGAGTGCACCCCAAGAAGCACCCACCCATTGCTGTGAGGGGAGACCTGCCCTCGCAGCCTCCCTCTTTCCCACACCCCCTCTCTCTATCTCTCTCTCTGTCTCTCCCCTCTCTCTCTGAGAGCCCTTTCCTCCTAATTAAAAAAAAACAATTAAGACAACTGAGCAGAGGGAGCAAGTCCCCTCCCCAATTGCCAACTAGGGGAGAGGTGAGCCTCTTTCAGAGCTCCCTCTGTTCAAATATTAAACGAGGCCACTTAAGACCATTAAGGCCTGTGACTTTGGGGTGGGTGTAGCCCTTAAAGGGACCCCGTGATGGCGACCCCATCCACGCCGGTGGCAGGGCCAGCAAGGACATATGTGCAGGCGGTGTCCACATCCACGGCACCTCCTGCGCCACCTGCTGCCCTGCCACCTTTCAGACTGATCACGAAAAAACACGGGGTCAAGAGCTACACTCACCCCACATTGAGCATTGAGGAATCGTGCGGGCGATGGCTGGGGTAGTCGGCCCCTCGGCCATTGTCGCAGCCTCCAAGATGTCTGGGAAGGCCGTGTTCTTCCTGGGGTCGGAGCGGGCGGTGTCCCTGGCCATTGAAAAGGGGCTCACGGTGGGCGGGGCGTTCCTGCCGGTGGACCCTCTCAAGGCCACCGCGCAGAGGGTCATCATTTCAAACGTCCCGCCCTTTGTTCCCGCTGAGCTCCTCCTCCCTCACCTACACCAACTGGGGGAGGTAAGGTCGGGGATCAACCCCATACCGCCTGGCCTCAGGGAGAACAGCCTGCGCCATGTGTTCTCCTTCCGCCGCCAGCTCTTTGTCCGGCTGGCGCGGGAGGAGACGACGGAGGGAAATTTTAATGTGGTGCACGAGGGGACTGCCTACCGCGTCTTTTGGACGTCGGACGGCGTGCGGTGCCATGCCTGCAGGGAGGTTGGGCACGTTCGCAAGAACTGCCCCGCCTCCAAAGCCGCCAAACCACCGAGGGCGGCCAAGGCTGGCGCCGCCGCCACCCCTCCCCCTAGTAGCATCCGCGTGCCGGGAGCCATAGGTGCGCGGGCATCGTCGGGGGCCTTTGTTTTCACGGCCTCCAGCGGGGGGGAGGGAGAGCGTCTGGCCGGAAAGAAGGCGCGGAAGAAGACGAAACATCTAGAGGCGGGTCCCCTCGGTGCGCCAGACAATCTGATCACCGCGCTCGGCCCAACCCCGTCACCGGCGAGCGCGGGGTGCCCTGAGCCCGTGCCCGAGCCCTTGACTAGTATCACAGAGGGGCTCGGGCGCGTGCAAGATAAGAAAAAGGGGGGAGTGGAGCGGGAGGCCTCGACAGACATGGAGGTCTCCCTGCCTCCGCGCACCCCCAGGAACAAAAGGAGGCGCCACTCCAATGAGGCGGAGGGGGAACAACATCCCTCCATGGAGGAGTCGGTGCCCGCCGAGTGTCCCGCGTCCCCCACCGGCGCCCCCAAACCGTGCCGTAGGCGCGAGGAATCTGTCCCCGGGGAGGGTGAGGCAGTCGAGGCTGCCCAGCCGCTGCCTCCCGGGGATGGCATGAAAGATCTGCCTGTCGTGGGGGGCCGTGGGGCCAGCGGAGGAATGCGTTGCCGCCGGGTCGAGCATCCCGGGGACTGAGGCGGGCGGGGCCGAAAAGGCCGTACCTGAGACCGCCCAGCTATTATCCAACTTCCCCCGGGTGTCGCTCGGCCCGGAAGAAACGGCAATGAATGATTTTAACGAGTCTGTACACGCTGGGCCGGGGGGTGGCGGCGGGGAGGGGGAAGAACAACAACCCTCGCCCCCTACTTTGGAGCTGGGGTACTTGGTGGACCTGGAACATTACTTTGACCAGGTCTCTCCGTGTTCCCAGGTTCCTGGGGCGGAGGAGGAACCCCTTCCGTTGTCGCTTCCCGACCCAGCACCAATTTTAAAAGAGCCCAGTGGGGACTCCTCTGCCGACGATCCTGGGGGTGGGATCGGGGCGGAGCCAGGGCCAGATGGAGCGGCCGGGCCATTTGCCGTACCTCGTGCGGTCGATGGGCCGGCTGCTGGCGGCGACCTCCCGGAGGAGGACAGGGACTCGGTGGAGGACGCGTGTGAAGATCTCGAGTCCGTCGCCAGTGAGGCGGTGGATCTACTCGTGACCGCCGCTGAGTCCTCCCTCATTCCCGTAGAGGATCTCCGGGACTTTTTGGTCCAGAGCCAGGGTCGCCGCAACCGAACCCATCTTGCCCGGGAAAGATGGTCCGAGCCGGGTCTGCTCATCGCTTCCGTCCGCGTCGCCACTATAACCATGGCCGCGGGTGGGCCCTTATCAAAGGCGCAAGGTCTTGAGCTGCGCCGGCTCAAAAAGTTCCTCGCTGGGCTGCTGAAGGAGTGGAGGTCAGCAAACGACTCCACTCCCCCCCCACAATAGGTTAGGTAGAGGTTGCACTATGCTGTTGTCATGAAGATAACCATAGCCAGCCTCAACATCAACGGCGGCAGAGAGGCACGCCGTAGATTTAACAATTTTTCGCTCCTGCGGGAGGGGAAATATGCGGCGTGCTTCCTGCAAGAAACCCACACCGTTCCGGGAGACGAAGCCACGTGGCTCCTGGAATGGCAAGGAGAGGTCCGCATGAGCCACCTCACCGCCACTTCTAGTGGGGTGGCCACCTTGCTGGCCCCGCATTTTCAGGCGGAGATCTTGGGGGTCGAGGAGCCCGTGCCAGGCTGCTTGCTGCACGTAACGGTTCGCCTGGGGGACGTGCCGCTCCATCTCCTGAACGTGTACGCCCCTCAGCCCGGCCCGCAGCAAACGCGCTTCTTCGAAGAGGTGTCCGCTCTTCTTGGCTCCGTCGACGTCGGCGACTGCATTGTCCTCGGGGGGGATTTTAACTGCACCCTCGAGGTGAGGGACCGCTCCGGTGCCCCGCGGAGCATGACGGCGATGGAGAAGTTGAGGGATCTGGTCGGGTCCTTCGACTTGGTGGACGTCTGCCGAAATCTCCATCCCGACTCCAGCGCCTTTACTTGGGTGAGGCCTGGAGTAGGATGGTCCAGAGTTGACCGCTTTTACGTGTCTCGGGCTTACGTTTCCTGCGTCCCGGCGGCCTCCATGCCGCCGGTGCCGTGTTCGGACCACCACCTGGTGTGGGCGGAGCTCACTTCGCTCCGCGCGAGGACGGGGTCCGCGTACTGGCATTTTAACAACCGGCTGCTGGAGGACGTGCGGTTCCAGGACTCGTTCCGTCGTTTCTGGGCCGACTGGAGAAGGAAGCAGGGGGGCTTCCCCTCCTTGAGGCTATGGTGGGACGTGGGCAAGGCTCACGTCCGCGTCTTCTGTCAAGAGTACGCGAGGGGGTCGACCAGAGGCGGGCGGCCAGGGTCGGGCGCCTAGAAAAAGAGGTGCTCAACCTGGAGTCCCGTCTCGATCAAGTCGTCGGGGACCCGGCCCTGCGGACGGTGTACGAAGCGAAGAAGGCCGTGCTGAAGGACCTGCAGCTCGTTGGGTCCCGAGGTGCGTTCGTGAGGTCGCGGAACCGGTTCCTGCGGGATCTGGACCGCGGCTCCCCCTTCTTCTACTCGCTGGAAAAAAGACAGGGTGTCCGTAAGCAGCTCTTGAGGCTGCTGGCCGACGACGGCTCTCTCGTCTCGGATCCGGAGGGCGTCAACAACAGGGCCCGTGAATATTATGGGGCCCTGTTCTCTCCGGAGCCGTCTAGCGAGGAAGCGCGTAGAGTTTTGTGGGAGGACCTGCCGAAGGTCAGCCCGGAGGGCGCCGAAAATCTGGAAGCTCCGCTAAGCCTGGCGGAGCTGTTGGCGCCCTCGACCGGTTCTCGAGGGGAAAAGCCCCGGGGCTGGACGGGCTGACCGTGGAGTTCCACAGGGCGTTCTGGGATGTCCTGTGGGGCAACTACGCGCGGGTCCTTGGGGAAAGTCTGGCGACCGGGGAGATGCCCCTCTCTTGGCGCAGGGCAGTCATCGTCCTGCTGCCTAAGAAGGGCGATCTCCGCCTCCTTAAGAACTGGCGCCCGGTCTCCCTCCTCAGCACGGACTACAAAATCTTCGCCAGGGCGATGTCTGCTCGCCTTGGTGCCGTGCTGGACCACATTATCCACCCCGACCAGTCCTGCACGGTCCCGGGCCGGACAATCCACGATAACATCCATCTGGTCCGGGACCTCATCCATTATTCCCAGGAGGCTGGTCTGTCGGTCGCCTTCCTATCTCTCGACCAAGAGAAGGCGTTCGACAGGGTGGATCACGACTATCTGCTCGGAACTCTGCGCGCTTTCGGGTTCGGGACGCATTTTGTCGCCCGGATCCGACTATTGTACGCTGCCGCGGCGTGTCTGATTAAGGTTAACGGGTCCTTGATGGCGCCCCTTCGCTTTGGGAGAGGGGTGCGCCAGGGATGACCCATGTCCGGCCAGTTATACGCCGTCTGCGTGGAGCCTTTCCTGCGCCTCCTGCGGACGAGGTTGACGGGACTGCCTCTGCAAGGGCCGGTGTGGAGGTCGTTCTCTCGGCTTACGCCGATGACGTGCTCCTCGCGGTAGAGGATCCCGCTGACCTGCGGAGGATGCGTGAGTGCCAGGAAATTTACTCGGCCGCATCCTCCGCCAGAATCAACTGGGAAAAATGTTCCGGACTCCTGGTGGGTCAGTGGCGGGTGGACTCCCTGCCGGAGGAGCTCAGGCCTTTTGCCTGGAGCACGACCCATCTCCTCTATCTGGGAGTCTACCTTAGCCGCGACGAGGCAGCCTGGCCGGCGAACTCGCAGGAGCTGGAGGCCAAGGTCACCGCTCGCCTAGGGCGCTGGACAGGACTGCTCCGAGTGCTGTCCTACAGGGGTCGAGCGCTAGTCATAAACCAGCTGGTGGCCGCCATGTTGTGGTACCGGCTGGTCACTTTGACCACTCCCCCTGCGTTTGTCGCCAAGATACAGAAGAAGCTGGTGGACTTCTTCTGGAACAACAGGAAGCACTGGGTCTCTGCGGCGGTCTTGAGGCTCCCGCTTGGGGAGGGCGGTCAGTCGTTGGTGTGCGTCAGCACCCAGCTCGCGACTTTCCATCTTCAGACCCTGCAGAGATACCTTTACGTTGAGCCCCCTCCTAGGTGGCGTGCTCTGACGATGTATTTCTTCCGCCAACAGCACGGCCTCAACTACGACACGCAGCTCCTGTTTGTGAGTGTGGGGGGCATCAGGACCGCCCTCCGGGAGCTGCCTGTCTTTTACAAGGAACTCATCAGGATCTGGAACAAAGTCTCCACCAAGCGCAGCTCTCCACCGGCTGGAGTGGCGGCTGTCCTGTAGGAGCTGCTGATCGGGAATCCGTACCTCCACGACCGAGGTTTCAGGTGGCGGTCGGACGAGAGGGCTGTGGCTGGTGAGGTGATCAGGGTCAGGGACCTGCTCGATGGCGGAGGAGCGGGCTGCCTGGCGCCAGACACGCTGGCGCGGCACCTAAATTCTGCCAACGTCCGCCGCGCGACCGATGCCATCGAGTCGCTAAAAACAGCTCTGGGCCCCGACTCTGTTAGGTGCATCGAGGAGGCTCAAGCACGTGGGGAGATCCCATCCGAACTGACCCCCGTCCGGATGGAATTCCTCATCGGCGCCAAACCCCGGAACCTCCCTCGGGAGCCGGCGCCTCACAACTTGAGCCGCCTCGAGGAAATCCCCTCCGTGCCTTTCAGTTCCGCGCGGAGGGGTTTCCTGTACGGGCTGCTCCTGCACACTCTCAACTTTGCCATCCTCGCCGGCCGTCCGGACACGCCATGGCGTACCATCTTGCCGTCCGGAGGAGGCGAGGGTCCCCGATGGAGGGCACTCTACGCGGGAGTCCTCCCAGTATTTATCGGGGACTTGGCCTGGAGAGTGGTGCACGGAGCAGTCCCGTGCAATAAATTTTTAAGCCGGTTCACGGGCTCCCAGGCCGCCTGCAATTTCTGCGGTCTGGAAGAGTCCGTGTTCCATGTTTTTATGGAATGCACGAGGTTGCAGCCCCTGTTTTATTATTTAAAGGGGCTGCTCCTGAAATTCTGGCTGCACTTCAGTCCCACACTCCTGATCTTTGGACACCCTGTGCGGAGGGGAGCGGGTAGGTCCGAGGGCCTCCTCGTAGGACTGCTCCTGGGCACGGCCAAGGGGTGCCATCAGCCGGTCCAGGCAGCGGGCGGTCGAGGGGGTCGTTCAACCTGACTGCCTGCCTCTCTTCCGCGCGTACATCCGTGCCAGGGTGTCCTTGGAGATGGAGCACGCGGTGTCCACCGGTACGCTCGCGGCCTTCCGCGAGAGGTGGGCGCCGGAGGGACTGGAGTGCATCATCACGCCCGGCAACCAAATTTTAATTTGATTTTATGTTTTTTAAGTTAATTTGTTTTAAATGCCGGTGCTTTTAGTGTCCCCCTCCCCTTTTATAGGGGGCACTTGGAAAAAAAAATTTGATTCTGTGCCCAAAAAACCCCCCAAAAAAATAAAATAAAGGGCCTTGTAAATGTTGGTGTTTCCCCCAGATCGGGGGGCACGGTTTAATGTTTTTTGTTTACTCCTAAAAGAGTTTCATGCACAAGGACCCCCAGGTCCCTCTGCACCACAGCATGTTGTAATTTCTCCCCATTCAAATAATATTCCCTTTTACTGTTTTTTTTCCCCAAGGTGGATGACCTCACACTTTCCGACATTGTATTCCATCTGCCAAACTTCAGCCCATTCGCTTAACCTATCCAAATCTCCTTGCAGCCTCTCTGAGTCCTCTACACAACCCGCTTTCCCACTAATCTTAGTGTCATCTGCAAATTTTGTTGCACTACACTCTGTCCCCTCTTCTAGGTCATCGATGTATATTGTAAACAGTTGTGGTCCCAGCACTGATCCCTGTGGCACATCACTAACCACTGATTTCCAACCGGAAAAGGACCCATTTATCCCGACTCTCTGCTTTCTGTTCGCCAGCCAATTCCCTATCCATGCTAATACATTTCCTCTGACTCCGCGTACCTTTATCTGCTGCAGTAACCTTTTGTGTGGCACCTTATCGAATGCCTTTGGAAATCTAAATACACCACATCCATCGGTACACCTCTATCCACCATGCTCGTTATATCCTCAAAGAATTCCAGTAAGTTAGTTAAACGATTTCCCTTTCATGAATCCATGCTGCGTCTGCTTGATTGCACTATTCCTATCTAGATGTCCCACTATTTCTTCCTTAATGATAGTTTCAAGCATTTTCCCCACTACAGATGTTAAACTAACCGGCCTATAGTTACCTGCCTTTTGCCTGCCCCCTTTTTTAAACAGAGGCGTTACATTAGCTGTTTTCCAATCCGCTGGTACCTCCCCAGAGTCCAGAGAATTTTGGTAGATTGTAACGAATGCATCTGCTATAACTTCCGCCATCTCTTTTAATAGCCTGGAATGCATTTCATCAGAACCAGGGGACTTGTCTACCTTCAGTCCCATTAGCCTGTCCAGCACGACCCCCCTAGTGATAGTGATTGTCTCAAGGTCCTCCCTTCCCACATTCCTGTGGCCTGCAAATTTTGCCATGGTTTTTGTGTCTTCCACTGTGAAGACGGAAGCAAAATAATTGTTTATGGTCTCAGCCATTTCCACATTTCCCATTATTAAATCCCCCTTTTCATCTTCTAAGGGACCAACATTTACTTTAGTCACTCTTTTCCATTTTATATATCTGTAAAAGCTTTTACTATCTGTTTTTATGTTTTCCGCAAGTTTACCTTCGTAATCTATCTTCCCTTTCTTTATTGCTTTTTTAGTCATTCTTTGCTGTTGCTTAAATTTTTCCCAATCCTCTAGTTTCCCACTAACCTTGGCCACCTTATACGCATTGGTCTTTGATTTGATACTTTCCTTTATTTCCTTGGTTATCCACGGCTGGTTATCACTTCTCTTGCCGCCCTTCTGTTTCACTGGAATATATTTTTGTTGCGCATTATGAAAGAGCTCTTTAAAAGTCCTCCACTCTTCCTCAATTGTGCCACCGTTTAGTCCTTGTTTCCAGTCTACTTTAGCCAACTCTGCCCTCATCCCACTGTAGTCCCCTTTGTTTAAGCATAGTACGCTCGTTTCTGACACAACTTCCTCATCCTCAATCTGTATTACAAATTCAACCATCTTGTGATCACTCATTCCGAGAGGATCTTTTACGAGGAGATCGTTTACTTTTCCTGTCTCATTACACAGGACCAGATCTAAGATGGCTTGCTCCCTTGCAGGTTCTGTTACATACTGTTCTAAGAAACAATCCCGTATGCATTCTATGAATTCCTCCTCCAGGCTACCCCATGCGATTTGATTTGACCAATCGATATGTAGGTTAAAATCCCCCATGACTACTGCCGTTCCTTTTTCACATGCCTCCATTATTCCCTTGATTATTGCCCGCCCCACCTTGAAGTTATTATTTGGGGGCCTATAAACTACGCCGACCAGTGACTTTTTCCCCTTACTATCTCTAATCTCCACCCACAATGATTCAACATTTTGTTCATTGGAGCCAATATCATCCCTCACAACTGCCCTGATATCATCTTTTATTAACAGAGCTACCCCACCTCCTTTCCCTTCTTGCCTATCTTTCTGAATCGTCAGATACCCCTGTATGTTTAATTCCCAGTCTTGGCCACCTTGCAACCATGTTTCTGTAATGGCCACCAAATCATACCCATTTGTAATGATTTGTGCCGTCAACTCATTTACTTTATTTCGAATGCTGCTTGCATTTAGGTAGTGTTTTCATCCTCGTTTTTAAACCATGATTTTTAGTTTTGACCCCTCCTGCAGCCCTTTTATATTCAGTGGCCCTTTTTGTTTCTTGCCTTTGGTTTCTCTGCCCTCCACTTTTATTCATCTCTTTTCTGTCTTTTGTTTGTGTCTCCTTTTTGTTTCCCTGTATTGGTTCCCATCCCCCTGCCATATTAGTTTAACTCCTCACCAACAGCACTAGCAAACACTCCCCCTAGGACATTGGTTCCGGTCTTGCCCAAGTGCAGACCGTCCAGTTTGTACTGGTCCCACCTCCCCCAGAACCTGTTCCAATGCCCCACGAATTTGAATCCCTCCCTGCTACACCACAGCTCAAGCCACGTATTCATCTGTGCTATCCTGCGATTCCTACTCTGGCTAGCACGTGGCACTGGTAGCAATCCCGAGATTACTACTTTTGAGGTCCTACTTTTTAATTTAGCTCCTAGCTCCTTAAATTCGTCTCGTAGGACCTCATCCTTTTTTAACCTATGTCGTTGGCACCAATTTGCACCACGACAACTGGCTGTTCTCCCTCCCTTTTTAGAATGTCCTGCACCCGCTCCGAGACATCCTTGACCCTTGCACCAGGGAGGCAACATACCATCCTGGAGTCTCGATTGCGGCCGCAGAAACGCCTATCTATTCCCCTTATGATTGAATCCCCTATCACTATCGCTCTCTCACTCTTTTTTATGCCCTCCTGTACAATAGAGCCAGCTACGATGTCATGAACTTGGCTGCTGCTGCTCTCCCCTGATGAGTCATCTCCCTCAACAGCACTCAAAGCAGTGTATCTGTTTTGCAGGGGGATGACTAGATGGGACCCCTGCATTACCTTCTTTGTACTACTCTTCCTGCTGGTCTTCCATTCCCTAGCTGGCTGTGGATCCTTCTCATGCGTTAAGACCAACTCACTACACGTGCCACTTATGTCATTCTCAGCATCGTGGATGCTCCAGAGTGAATCCACCCTCAGCTCCAATTCCGTAACGCGGTCCGTCAGGAGATGGAGGCGGATACACTTCTCACACACGTAGTCGTCAGGGACTAGATAAAATAATGGGATTAAAGGTGGACAAGTCCCCTGGACCTGATGGCTTGCATCCTAGGGTCTTAAGAGAAGTGGCTGCAGAGATAGTGGATGCATTGGTTGTAATAAATGGATCCTTTTCAGAATGGCAGGCAGTGACCAGTGGGGTGCTGCAGGGTTCAGTGCTGGGACCCCAGCTATTTACAATATACATCAATGATTTAAATGAAGGAACTGAATGTAATATCTCCAAGTTTGCAGATGACACTAAGCTGGCTGTCAGTGTGAGCTGTGAGGAGGATGCTGAGAGGCTGCAGGCTGACTTGGACAGGTTAGGTGAGTGGGAAAATGCATGGCAGATGCAGTATAATGTGGATAAATGTGAGGTTATCCACTTTGGTGGCAAAAACAGGAAGGCAGAATATTATCTGAATGGTGACAGATTAGAAAAAGGAGAGCTGCAACGAGACCTGGGTGTCATGGGGGGTACATCAGTCATTGAAGTTTGGCATGCAGGTACGGCAGGCAGTGAAGAAGGCAAATGGTATGTTGGCCTTCATAGCTAGGGGATTTGAGTATAGGAGCAGGGAGGTCTTACTGCAGTTGTACAGAGCCTTGGTGAGACCATACCTGGAATATTGTGTTCAATTTTGGACTCCTAATCTGAGGAAGGACATTCTTGCTATTGAGGGAGTACAGCGAGGGTTCACCAGATTGATTCCCGGGATGGCAGGACTGACATATGAGGAGAGACTGGGTCAACTGGGCTTGTATTCACTGGAGTTTAGAAGAATGAGAGAGGATCTCATAGAAACATATAAAATTCTGACGGGATTGGACAGATTAGCGGCAGGAAGCATGTTCCTGTTGCTGGGGAGTTCCAGAACCGGGGTCACAGTCAAAGAATAAGGGGTAAGCCATTTAGGACCGAGATGAGGAGAAACTTCTTCACTCAGAGAGTGGTTAACCTGTGGAATTCTCCACTGCAGAAAGTTGTTGAGGCTAGTTCATTAGATATATTCAAAAAGAGTTAGATATGGCCCTTACGGCCAACGGGATCAAGGGGTATGGAGTGAAAGCACGAAAGGGGTACTGAGGTTGAATGAGCAGCCATGATCTTATTGAATGGTGGTGCAGGCTCGAAGGGTCGAATGGCCTGCTCCTGCATCTAATTTCTAAGTTTCTATGTTTAATCTACCAAAATTTCCTGGATTCTTGGGCAATCCCAACAGATTGGAAAACCGCAAATGTAACGCCCCTATTTGAAAAAGGAGGCAGACAAAAAGCAGGACACTATATACCAGTTAACCTAACATCTATCGTTGGGGAAATGCTGCAGTTCATTATTAAGGAAGCAGCAGCAGGACATTTGGAAAAGTATGACTCAATCAAGCAGATTCAGCATGATTTTAGGAAAGGTAAATCATGTTTGACAAATTCGCTGGAGTTCTTTGTGGATGTAATGAGCAGGGTGGATAAGGGGGAAGCAGTGGATGTGGTGTATTTGGATCCAGAAGGAATTCGATAACGTGCCACATAAGAGATTACTGCACAAGATAAAAGCTCACAGGGTTGGGGGTAATATATTAGCATGGATAGAGGATTGGCTAAACAGAAAACAGAGAGTCGGGATAAATGGATAATTTTCCAGTTGGCAAACAAGACTAGTGGAGTGTCGTAGGGATCGGTGCTGGGTCCTCAACTATTTACAATCTATATTAATGACTTGGATGAAGGGACCAAGTTTGTTGTTGTTACAAAATTGTGAGAACACAAAGGAATATAGACAGGTTAAGTGAGAGGGCAAACATTTGGCAGATGGAGTATAATGTGGGAAAATGTGAGGTTATCCACTTTGGCAGAAATAATAGAAAAGCAAATTATAATTTAAATGGAGATAAATTGCAAAGAGCTACATTAGAGAAAGACCTGGGGGTCCTTGTGCATGAAACACAAAAAGTTAGTTTGCAGGTACAGCAAGTAATCAGGAAGTCAAATGGAATGTTGGCCTTTATTGCAAGGGGGATGGAGTATAAAAGCAGAGAAGTCCTGCTACAATTGTACAGGGTATTGGTGAGGCCACACCTGGAGTACTGTCTACAGTTTTGATCTCTGTATTTAAGGAAGGATATAGTTTCATTGGAGGCAGTTCAGAGAAGGTTCACGAGGTTGATTCAGGAGATGAGGGGGTTGACTTATGAAGATAGGTTGAGTAGGTTGGTCCTATACACATTGGAGTTCAGAAGAATGAGAGGTGATCTTACTGAAACTTGATGATAATGAGGGGGCTCGACAAGGTGAGTGCAGAGAGGATATTTCCACTTATAAGGGAAACTAAAACTAGAGGACATCGTCTTAGAATAAGGGACCACCCATTATTTAAAACTGAGATGAGGAGGAATTTATTCTCTCAAGTAATTGTAAATCTGTGGAATTCTCTGCCCCAGAGAGCTGTGGAGGCTGGGTCATTGAATGTATTTAAGGTGGTGATAGACAGATTTTTGAGCGATAAGGGAGTAAAGGGTTATGGGGAGCGGGCAGCGAAGTGGAACTGTGTCTGTGATCAGACCAGCCATGATGTTATTGAATGGCGGAGTAGGCTCGAAGGGCAAAATGACTACTCCTGCTCCTTATCTTCTTATGTAATTGTGTAAACATAAACCGTAAGCTCAGAACTGAACATTGCCTTTAGGGGAGATGGTGAGAAATCCGAGGTGTGGAGACTGAGAATAAAATATCTCATCCATTCCTTTCCCCACGAGGACCCGGTTGGAAACACACTGACATAATTCACTTTGTTCCGGCACCAAGATGATCGCGCATGCGCTGTGCTACCTCACTGGACGAAGATGGCGGAGCGCTGAACCTACCTTCCTGCACCAAGATGGCCGCCATTAGCCTGGGCCTGTGGCCGAGAGAAAGCCCCGAAGCTGCAATCGCCGATATTCCGGTTATTATTCCGGACGTGCGGCAGACATCGGTTCTTTATGAAGCCTCCCCGGCTCTCCTCTGGTCCATTGCTCACCTCAGACCCGCTGAAAATGACAAATTCTGAACAGCCTGTCCAACACGTGTTCTCCGCCATTACACGGACCGCGCATGCTCCAAGCCCAGCCAGGACCCGCGCCTGCGCACTGAGCTCCTGTAGTCGCGATGCGGTATATTCACCCTGCGCGGAATGCTGGGGAAATATCCCGCTATTGAAAGTCTGAATTTGTGAATTGAACAATATTTACTGTGATTGCATTGGGCACTGAACCATGCTCAATCTGGCAGTTATTGTTTGTTTCTGATGATCTTAATAACCCCTATATATGAACTGGAGATTGTGTATAAATATTGAATAAATCAGTTTTGTTTCAAACACAGTGTGTCGAATATTTGATTTTTCCATAATCAGAAGAGAGTAATTTGCTTCGATGATGTGGAATTTGTACGGGTGGAGCTACGGAATACCAAAGGGCAGAAAATGCTAGTGGGAGTTGAGTACAGACCACCAAACAGTAGGAGGTGGGGACAGCATCACACAATAAATTAGGGATGCATGCAATAAAGTTACAGCAGTTATCATGGGCCACTTTATACTACATATAGATTGGGCTAACCAAACTGGTAGCAATACGATGGAGGAGGATTTTCTGGAGCGTATTAGGGATGGTTTTCTAGACGAATATGCCGAGGAACCAAATAGAGGGCTGGCCATCCTCGACTGGGTGATGTGTAATGAGAAAGGACTAATTAGCAATCTTGTTGTGTGAAACCCCCTGGGGAAGAGTGACCATAATATGGTAGAAATATTTATTAAGATGGAGAGTGACACAGTTAATTCAGGTCTAGGGTCCTGAACTTAAGGAAATATAAATATGATCGTATTAGACGTGAATTGGCAAAAATAGACTGGCGAATGATGCTTAAAGGGTTGGTGGCGGATAGGCAATGGCAAACATTTAAAGATCACATGGATGAACTTCAACAATTGTACATCCCTGGCTGGAGTAAAAATAAAAGGGGAAGGTGGCTCAACCGTGGCTAACAAGGGAAATTAAGGATAGTGTTAAATCCAGGGAAGAGGCATATAAATTGGCCAGAAAAGGCAGCAAAACTGAGGACTGGAAGAAATTTAGAATTCAGCAGAGGAGGACCAATGATTTAATTAGGAGGGGGGAAACAGAGTAAGAAAGGAAGCTTGCTGGGAACATAAAAACTGACTGCAAAAGCTTCTATAGATATGTGAAGAGAAAAAGATTAATGAAGACAAATGTAGGTCCCTTGCAATCAGATCCAGGTGAATTTATAATGGGAAACAAAGAAATGGCAGACCAATGGAACAAATACTTTGGTTCTGTCTTCACAAAGGAAGACACAAATAACCTTCCAGAAATACTAGGAGGCCGAGGGTCTAGTGAGAAGGAGGAACTGAAGGAAATCCTTATTATGCACGGAATTGTGTTAGGGAAATTGATGGGATTGAAGGCAGATAAATCCCCGGTTCCTGATAGTCTGCATCCCAGAGTACTTAAGGAAGTGACCCTAGAAATAGTGGATGCATTGGTGATCATTTTCCAACAGTCTATCGATTCTGAACCAGTCCCTATGGACTGGAGGGTAGCTAATGTAACACCACTTTTTAAAAAAGGAGGGAGAGAGAAAACGGGTAATTACAGCCTGGCGTCAGTAGTTGGGAAAATGTTAGAATCAATTATTAAAGATAAAATAGCAGCACATTTGGAAAGCAGTGACAGGAGCGGTCCAAGTCAGCATGGATTTACGAAAGGGAAATAATGCTGGACAACTCTTATAGAATTGTTTGAGGGTATAGACAAGGGAGAACCAGTGGGATGTGGTGTATTTGGACTTTCAAAAGGCTTTTGACAAGGTTCCACACAAGAGTTGGTGTGAAAAATTAAAACACATGGTATTGGGGGTAATGTACTGATGTGGATAGAGACTGGTTGGCAGACAGGAAGCAGAGAGTCGGGATAAATGTGTCTTTTTCAGAATGGCAGGCAGTGACTAGTGGAGTGCCGCAGGGCTCAGTGCTGGGACTCCAGCTATTTACAATATACAATAATGATTTAGAAGGAATCGAGTGTAATATCTCAAAGTTTGCAGACGACACTAAGCTGGGTGGTGGTGCGGGATGTGAGGAGGACGCCAAGAGGCTGCAGGGTGATATGGACAGGTTAGGTGAGTGGGCAAATGCATGGTAGATGCAGTATAATGTGGATAAATGTGAGGTTATTCACTTTGGGGGCAAAAACACGAAGGCAGAATATTATCTGAATGGTGGCAGATTAGGAAAAGAGGAGGTGCAATGAGACCTGGGTGTCATGGTACATCAGTCATTGAAAGTTGACATGCAGGTACAGCAGCTGGTGAAGAAGGCAAATGTACGTTGGCCTTCATAGCTCGGGGATTTGAGAATAGGAGCAGGGAGGTCTTACTGCAGTTGTACAAGGCTTTAGTGAGGCCTGACCTGGAATATTGTGTTCAGTTTTGGTCTCCTAATCTGAGGAAAGAGGTTTTTCCTATTGAGGGAGTGCAACGAAGGTTCACCAGACTGTTCCCGGGATGGCAGAATTGACATATGAGGAGAGATTGGATCGACTGGGCCTGTATTCACTGGAGTTGAGAAGGATGAGTGGGGATCTCATAGAAACATATAAAATTCTGACGGTACTGGACAGGCTAGATGCAGGAAGAATGTTTCCGATGTTGGCGAAGTCCAGAACCAGGGGACACAGTCTGAGGATAAGGGGTAAGCCGTTTAGGACTGAGATGAGGAGAAACTTCTTCACTCAGAGAGTTGTTAACCTGTGGAATTCTCTACCAGAGGGTTTTTCATGCCAGTTCATTGGATATATTCAAGGGGGAGTTAGATATGGCCCTTACGGCTAAAGGGATCCAGGAGTATGGAGAGAAAGCAAGAAAGGGGTACTGAGGTGAATAATCAGCAATGATCATATTGAATGGTGGTGCAGGCTCGAAGGGCCGAATGGCCTACTCCTGCACCTATTTTCTATGCTTGTCTCTCACACTCTTTCTCTGCCTCTCTCTGTCGCGCTCTCTCCCTCTCTGTCGCTCTCTCTTTGCCTCTGTCTCCCTCTCGCTCTCTCTCTCTTTGCCTCTGTCTCTCTCTCTCTGTCTGTCTCTCCCTTTGTCAGTCAGCCTCTATCATCATCTCACTCTCTGTGTCTCTCTTTCTCTCCATCTGTCTCTCCGTCTCCCTCTCCTTCACTCTCTGCTTGTCCTGTCATTCAGAACACATTTTAAACTGTGATCTTTATATTCTCAGGGTTCGGAATGGAAGGCTTCAAATCTGGATGAATTGTAACGAAATGGGTAAATTTCTACCTCTGAGTGTGAGAGTGTGTGCGTGAGAGTGTGTCTCGGTCTGTGTGTCTGTGAGAGCGTGTGTGTGAGTGTGAGTGTGCGTGAGAGACTGTGTGTGTGTAAGAATGATCCACCCCGATTAAAGCCGCTGTGTGTGAGAGTGTGTCTCTGTCTGTGAGTGCGTGAGAACGTGTGTACACGTGAGAGTGTGCATACGTGTGTGTGTGCGCGTACGTGAGAGACTGTGTGTGTGTGTGTATAAGAGTGTATGTTTATGTCTGTGTGTGTTTATGAGAGAGAGAGATATAGAGATATACCTGGGATGATCCACCACGATTAAAGCCGCTGTATCCAGGGCCGTTGTCGAGGTTCTGAGGTTTGTCTGTTTCTTGTTGCCGTATATCAGAGTGGAGTTCATCTTGAACGGGACACGGGAAATCGATAATTTCTTCCCCGACCGATTTGAGTATCTAATCATTCGGCTTTACGATGAGGAGCTGACAGACCTCCTGTCTCACTGGGAAGAGCTACAGGTTTATCTCCACTGCACGGTGAGTGGCTAAGATTGGGACTGTACAGCAAGGTAGAATATATCTGTACACAATCCACGTGTGGATCATAGAATCAGAGAAATTTACAGCACGGAAGGAGGCTATTTCGGCCCATCGTGCACACGCTGGCCGACCAAGAGCTACCCAGCCTAATCCCACTTTCCAGCTCTGGATCCGTATCCCTGTAGGTTACGGCACTTTAAGTGCACATCCAAGTACTTTTTAAATGTGGTGAGGGTTTCTGCCTCTACCACCCTTTCAGGCAGTGAGTTCCAAACCCCCACCACCCTCTGGGTGAAGACATTCACCCTCAAATCTCCTCTAAACCTCCCGCCAATTACTTTAAATCTATGCCCCCTGGTTGTTGACCCCTCTGTCAAGGGAAACAGGTCCTTCCTATCCACTCTATCCAGGCCCCTCATAATTTTATACACCTCAATCAGGTCTCCCCTCAGCCTCCAATGTTCCAAAAAAAACAACCTCAGCCGATCCAAACTTTCCTCATAGCTAAAATTCTCCAGTCCCGGCAACATCCTCACAAATCTCCCATGTACCCTATGTAGTGCATCATGTCCTTCCTGTAATGTGGTGACCAGAACTGCACGCAGTACAGTTATCTGAAAGATGGCACCTGCGACAGTGCGGCACTCCCTCAGTACTGCCCCTGCGACAGTGCGGCGCTCCCTCAGTACTGCCCCTGCGACAGTGCGGCGCTCCCTCAGTACTGCCCCTGCGACAGTGCGGCGCTCCCTCAGTACTGCCCCTCCGACAGTGCGGCACTCCCACAGTACTGCCCCTCCCAGTGCGGCACTCCCTCAGTACTGCCCCTCCGACAGTGCGGCACTCCCTCAGTACTGCCCCTCAGTGTGGCACTCCGTCAGTACTGCCCCTCCAACAGTGTGGCACTCCCTCAGTACTGCCCCTCCAACAGTGCGGCACTCCCTCAGTACTGCCCCTCCGACAGTGCGGCACTCCCTCAGTACTGCCCCTCCGACAGTGCGGCACTCCCTCAGTACTGCCCCTCCGACAGTGCGGCACTCCCTCAGTACTGGGTAACAGTGGAACGCCGGCCTGGGATGAAGCGACTCGATTCCATGACCTTCTGATTCCGAGGCGAAAGAGAGAGAGAGAGAGAAAGACTGACTATGGCACGGCTGACACCTGATTTTGGATGAGAATGTATTCTGTTGGATACAGGATAATAAGAACATAAGAAATAGGAGCAGGAGTAGGCCATACAGCCCCTTGAGCCTGCTCCGCCATTCAGTGTGATCATGGCTGATCTGATTATGGACTCAGCTCTACTTCCCTGCCTGCTCCCCATAACCCCTTATGCCCTTATCAGTTAAGAAACTGTCTATCTCTGTCTTAAATTTACTCAATGTCCCAGCTTCCACAGCTCTCTGAGGCAGCTAATTCCACAGATTTACAACCCTCAGAGAGAAGAAATTCCTCCTCATCTCAGTTTTAAATGGGAGGCCCCTTATTCTAAGATTATGCCCTCTAGTTCTAGTCTCCCCCATCCACTCTGCATCCACCTTGTCAAGCCCCTTCATAATCTTATACATTTGGATAAGATCACCTCTCATTCTTCTAAATTCCAATGAGTAGAGGCCCAACTTACTCAACCTTTCCTCATAAGTCAACCCCCTCATCTCTGGAATCAACCGAGTGAACCTTCTCTGAACTGCCTCCAATGCAAGTATGTCCTTTCATAAATACAGAAACCAAAACTGCACGCAGTACTCCAGGTGTGGCCTCACCAATAGCCTGTATAACTGTAGCAAGACTTCCCTGCTGTTATACTCCATCCCCTTTGCAATAAAGGCCAAGATACCATTGGCCTTCCTGATCACTTGCTGTACCTGCATACTAACCTTTTGTGTTTGATGCACAAGTACCCCCAGGTCCCGCTGTACTGCAGCACTTTGCAATCTTTCTCCATTGAAATAATAACTTACATTTTACTACGTTAAAGACGGTATATAAATACAAGTTGTTGTTGTAACTCAGACCAGTCCATCACATAGAAACATAGAAAATAGGTGCAGGAGGCGGCCATTCGGCCCCTCGAGCCCGCACCACCATTCGACAAGATAATGGCTGATCATTCCTTCAATACCCCTTTCCCGCTTTCTCTCGATACCCCTCGATCCCCTTAACCATAATGACCATATCTAATTCCCTCTGATCCAATGAACTGGCATCAACAACTCTCTGCGACAGTTAATTCCACAGGTCAACAACTCTCTGAGTGAAGAAGTTTCTCCTCATCTCAGTCCTAAATGGCTGACCCCTTATCCTAAGACTATGTCCCCTGATTCTGGACTTCCCCAACATCGGGAATATTCTTCCTGCATCTAACCTGTCCAGTCCCGTCAGAATTTTATATGTTTCTGAGAGATCCCCTCTCATCCTTCTAAACGCCAGTGAATAAAGGCCCAGTTGATCCAGTCTCTCCTCATGACAGCCCAGCCAACCCTGGAATCAGTCTGGTGAACCTTCGCTGCACTCCCTCAATATCAAGAACGTCCTTCCTCAGACTAGACCAAAACTGAACACAATATTCCAGGTGAGGCCTCACTAAGGCCCTGTGCAACTGCAGTAAGACCTCCCTGCTCCTATATTCAAATCCCCTAGCTGTGAAGGCCAAAATAGCATTTGCCTTCTTTACCGCCTGCTGTACCTGCGTGCCCACTTCCAATGAATGATGAACCATGACACCCAGGTCTCGTTGCATCTCCCCTTTTTCTAGTTTGCCGCCATTCAGATAATATTCTGCCTTCGTGTTTTTGCCCCCAAAATGGATAACCTCACATTTATCCACATTATACTGCATCTGCCATGTCTTTGCCCACTCACCTAATCTGTCCAAGTCACCCTGCAGCCTCTACGCATCCTCCTCACAGCTCACACCACCACCCAGTTTAGTATCATCTGCAAACTTGGAGATATTACACTCTATTCCTTCATTCAAATCGTTAATGTATATTGTAAAGAGCTGGGGTCCCAGCACTGAGCCCTGTGGCACTCCACTAGTAACTGCCTGCCATTCTGAAAAGGACCCGTTTATCCCGACTCTCTGCTTCCTGTCTGCCAACCAGTTCTCTATCCATGTCAGTACATTACCCCCAATACCATGAGTTTTGATTTTGTATACCAATCTCTTGTGCGGGACCTTGTCAAAAGCCTTTTGAAAGTCCAAATACACCACATCCACTGGTTCTCCCCCATCCACTCGACTAGTTACATCCTCAAAAAATTCCAGAAGATTCGTCAAGCATGATTTCCCCTTCATAAACCCATGCTGACTCGGTCCAATCCTGTCACTGCTTTCAAAATGGGCTGCTATTTCATCCTTAATGATTGATTCCAACATTTTTCCCACTACTGATGTCAGGCTAAGCGGTCTATAATTACCCGCTTTCTCTCTCCCTCCTTTTTTTAAAAAAGTGGCGTTACATTAGCTACCCTCCAGTCCATAGGAACTGATCCAGAGTCGATAGACTGTTGGAAAATGATCACCAATGCATCCACTATTTCTAGGACCACTTCCTTAAGTACTCTGGGATGCAGACTGTCAGCACTCGGGGATTTATCGGCTTTTAATCCCATCAATTTCCCGAACACAATTTCCCGCCTAATAAAGATATCTTTTACTTCCTCATTCTCACGAGACCCACTGTCCCCTAGTACATTCGGAAGGTTATTTGTGTCTTCCTTCATGAAGACAGAGCCAAAGTATTTATTCAATTGGTCTGCAATTTTTTTGTTCTACATTATAAATTCACTTGAATCCGACTGCAAGGGACCTACGTTTGTCTTTACTAATCTTTTTCTCTTCACATGTTTATAGAAGCTTCTGCAGTCAGTTTTTGTGTTCCCTGCAAAATTCCTCTTGTACTCTATTTTCCCCTTCTTAATTAAACCCTTAGTCCTCCTTTGTTGAATTCTAAATTTCTCCCAGTCCTCGGGTTTGTTGCTTTTTCTAGCCAATTTATATGCCTCTTCCTTGGTTTTAACTCTATCCTTAATTTCCCTGGTTAGCCATGGTTGAGCCACCTTCCCAGTTTTATTTTTACTCCAGACAGGGATGTACAATTGCTGAAGTTCAACCATGTGATCTTTAAATGTTTGCCATTGCTTATCCACCGTCAACCCTTTAAGTATCCTCTGCCAATCTATTCTAGCCAATTCACACCTCATAGCGTTGAACTTACCTTTCCTTAGACTATGTCCCCTAATTCTGGACTTCCCCAACATCGGGAATATTCTTCCTGCATCTAACCTGTCCAGTCCCGTCAGAATTTTATATGCTTCTATGAGATCCCCTCTCATCTTTCTAAACTCCAGTGAATACAAGCCCAATCGATCCAGTCTCTCCTCATATGTCATCCCTGCCATCCCGGGAATCAGTCTGGTGAACCTTCGCTGCACTCCCTCAATAGCAAGAACGTCCTTCCTCAGATTAGGAGACCAAAACTGAACACAATATTCCAGGTGAGGCCTCACTAAGGCCTTGTACAACTGCAGTAAGACCTCCCTGCTCCTGTACTCAAATCCCCTAGCTATGAAGGCCAACATACCATTTGCCTTCTTCACCGCCTGCTATATCTGCTTGCCAACCTTCAATGACTGATGAACCAGGACACCCCGGTCTCATTGCACCTCCCGTTTTCCTAATCTGCCACCATTCAGATAATATTCTGCCTTCGTGTTTTTGCCCCCAAAGTGGATAACCTCACATTTATCCACATTATACTGCATCTGCCATACATTTGCCGACTCACCTGTCCAAGTCACCCTGCAGCCTTTTAGCATCCTCCTCACAGCTCACACCACTACCCAGCTTCGTGTCATCTACAAACTTGGAGATATTACACTCAATTCCCTCATCCAAATCTTGTCAAAAGCCTTTTGAAAGTCCAAATACACCACATCCACTGGTTCTCCCTGGTCCACTCTACCAGTTACATCCTCAAAAAATTCTCGAAGATTTGTCAAGCAGGATTTCCCTTTCATAAATCCATGCTGACTTGGACTGATCCCATCACTGCTTTCCAAATGTGCTGCTATTTCATCTTTAGTAATTGATTCCAACATTTTCCCCATCTCGGGGGGGTTGTGGGGCTGGAAGAGGTTACAGAGATAGGGAGGGTTGTAGGGGCTGGAGGAGGTTACAGAGATCGGGAGGGTTGTAGGCGCTGGAGGAGGTTACAGAGATCGGGAGGATTGTAGGGACTGGAGGAGGTTACAGAGATGGGAAGGGTGTAGGGGATGGATGAGGTTACACAGATAGGGAGGGGTGTAGGACGTTACAGAGATAGGGTGGGGCGAGGAGGCCATGGAGGGATTTGAAAACAAGGAGGACGGTTTTACACTCGATGTCGCGTGGGTCTAATCCGCTCCCCTCCCCCCGGGGCCAGGCTTCCCCCGTGTGAAGCATTTCTTCGCCCCTCTATCTCTCCGTAGGATAAGGACTGGTCCTACGGAGCCTGGAGACCCGGGCACCGCGTTATGCGGTGCAGAGCGGGCGAGGATTCGGGTCCCTGCAAGACGCAGAGATGGGGTCAACCATTGACCGGTCGTCAAGCATCTCCGTCGCATTCCCCCCAGGTAATCTCTCCTGGATTTTTAGCTTCGTTCTGCAAACAAAGGACCTCTCGGATCTCTCTGTTGTTTGCCTGGAATCATCCACCAATAAAAAAACTCCAGCGAGGGTATCCAGAAATCCTAATTTTCGTCGGCAAATGTTGTATCTTCTTTCCCGACCTCTCTCTCACACACACACACACACACACACACACACACACACACACACACAGAGTCCGAGGTGGCTGTTAACCCCAGGAACTTGTCAGGCCACCTGAATTCTTTATTGTTAGTCGCATTACCACAGTTGTCCCCTAGCTGGAACTAGTTTGCACCTTCTTCCTGTCACGGATCATTAAAGATGGCCAACATTCTCCCAGCTCAATTCTGGCCCTGGGAATCGTCCTCGACTCTCTCTGTCTTTGTTTCACGCTTCCTACTGGTGTACCTTGCTTAGACTGCACTTGGAGCATCATGCACAGTTCTAGTCTCCATATACCCTGGTTAGACCACACTTGGAGCACCATTCACGAGCTGGTATGTGAGTGTGAGGCCCCCCATGGTGGAAGAACTGATATTTGTGAGGCCTACCATGGTGGAAGAGCTGTTGTGTGAGGCCTCCCATGGTGGAAGATCCAGTGTGATGCCTCCCATGGTGGAAGAGCCGGTGTGTGTGTGTGAGCCCCCCATGGTGGAAGAGCTGGAGTGTGAGGCCCTCCTATGGTGGAAGAGCTGGAGTGTGAGACCCCCCTATGGTGGAAGAGCTGGAGTGTGAGGCCCCCTATGGTGGAAGAGCTGGAGTGTGAGGCCCCCCTATGGTGGAAGAGCTGGAGTGTGAGGCCCCCCTATGGTGGAAGAGCTGGAGTGTGAGGCCCCCCTATGGTGGAAGAGCTGGAGTGTGAGGCCCCCCTATGGTGGAAGAGCTGGAGTGTGAGGCCCCTCTATATTGGAAGAGCTGGAGTGTGAGGCCCCCCTATGGTGGAAGAGCTGGAGTGTGAAGCCCCCCTATGGCGGAAGAGCTGGAGCGTGAGGCCCCCCTATGGGGAAGAGCTGGAGTGTGAGGCCCCCCTATGGCGGAAGAGCTGGAGTGTGAGGCCCCCCTATGGCGGAAGAGCTGGAGTGTGAGGTCCCCCTATGGTGGAAGAGCTGGAGTGTGAGGCCCCCCTATGGTGGAAGAGCTGGAGTGTGAAGCCCCCCTATGGTGGAAGAGCTGGAGTGTGAGGCCCCCCTATGGCGGAAGAGCTGGAGTGTGAGGCCCCCCTATGGCGGAAGAGCTGGAGTGTGAGGCCCCCCTATGGCGGAAGAGCTGGAGTGTGAGATCCCCCTATGGTGGAAGAGCTGGAGTGTGAGATCCCCCTATGGTGGAAGAGCTGGAGTGTGAGTCCCCCCCTATGGTGGAAGAGCTGGATTGTCAGGCCCCCCTATGGTGGAAGAGCTGGGGTGTGTGGGATGCCCCCCATGTTGGAAGAGCCAGATTGTGAGGTCCCCCCAAGGTGGAAGAGCCGATGTGTATGAGGCCCCCGATGGTGGAAGAGCCGATGTTTGTGAGGCCTACCATGGTGGAAGAATTGTTGTGTGATGCCCCCCATGGAAGAATAGCTGATGTGTGAGAGGCCCCCCATGGTGGAAGAGTTGGAGTGTGAGATACTCCCATTGTGGAAGAGCCGGAGTGTGAGGCCCCCAAATGATGGAAGAGTCAGAGTGTGAAGCCCCCCCATGGTGGAAGAGCCGGAGTGTGTGTGAAGCCCCCCATAGTGGAGAAGTCGAAGTGTGAAGCCCCCCATGGTGGAAGAGCCGATGTGTGTGAGGCCCCTCATAGTGGAAGAGCCGGAGTGAGGGGGACCCCCCCATTGTGGAAGAGTTGGCGTGTAAGGTGCCCCATGTTCGAAGAGCTGTTGTGTGAGGCCCACCATGGTGAAAGAGCTGTTGTGTGAGCTCCCCCCCTTTGCACACATCCCGACGTCACAGACAGGAAGGCGGGGCCTCAAATCCCGCTTTGTGCCACTGCACCGTGACGTCACGCAGTCGCACGACCCGAGCGTGAACGTCAGGACATCATCACGTCCGCACCACTCACGGCCCGCATACCCGGTGACGTTTTGCGCGGAAGCCGCAGGGTGAAAGGTCAGCGCCGGTTGAACGTGGCGGCAGCGGCTCCGGGGACACGGAACGGGAGGACTGCGGGCCTGCGGACAGCGGCAGCCCCGGGACCAGCGGACAGAGAGAGGCAGGCCCCAGGCCTTCAGACACAGCCTCCCCCGCAGCCCCGGCCAGTGAGGAGGAGAGCGCGCCCGCCCCCCGCGCCGGGAAACCCAAATCCGGCAGCGTCTGGAAATACAACGGTCGCAGGTGAGGGGCCGCGCTCTGATTGGTCCAGGGGGGACAATGGGGCACGTGGGGGCAGAGGGCCCGCACTCTGATTGGTCGGGTCGGGTCGGGGGGGGGGGGGGGGAAGAGAGAAAGAAGAGACAATGGGGCACGTGGGGGCGAAGGGCTCCCTTCTAATTGAACATAAGAATTAGGAACAGGAGTAGGCCATCGAGCCCCTGGAGCCTGCTCCGCCACTCAACAAGATCATGGCTGATCTGGCCGTGGACTCAGCTCCACTTACCCGCCCGCTCCCCATAACACTTAATTCCCTTATTGGTTAAAAATCTATATCTGTGATTTGAATACATTCAATGAGCTAGCCTCAACTGCTTCCTTGGGCAGAGAATTCCACAGATTCACAACCCTCTGGGAGAAGAAATTCCTTCTCAACTCGGTTTTAAATTGGCTCCCCCGTACTTTGAGGCTGTGCCCCCAGTTCTAGTCTCCCCGACCAGTGGAAACAACCTCTCTGCCTCTATCTTGTCTATCCCTTTCATTATTTTAAATGTTACTATAAGATCACCCCTCATCCTTCTGAACTCCAACGAGTAAAGACCCAGTCTACTCAATCTATCATCATAAGGTAACCCCCTCATCTCCGGAATCAGCCGAGTGAATCGTCTCTGTACCCCTTCCAAAGCTAGTATATTCTTCCTTAAGTAAGGTGACCAAAACTGCACGCAGTACTCCAGGTGCGGCCTCACCAATACCCTATACAGTTGCAGAAGGACCTCCCTGCTTTTGTACTCCATCCCTCTCGCAATGAAGGCCAACATTCCATTCGCCTTCCTGATTACCTGTATCACCTGCAAACTAACTTTTTGGGACTCATGCACAAGGACCCCCAGGTTCCTCTGCACCGCAGCATGGTTTTTAAACAGGGGATTAAATGTAGTATCTCCAAATTTGCGGATGACACTAAGTTGGGTGGCAGTGTGAGCTGCGAGGAGGATGCTATGAGGCTACAGAGTGACTTGGATAGATTAGGTGAGTGGGCAAATGCGTGGCAGATGAAGTATAATGTGGATAAATGTGAGGTTATCCACTTTGGTGGTAAAAACAGAGAGACAGACTATTATCTGAATGGTGACAGATTAGGAAAAGGGAAGGTGCAACGAGACCTGGGTGTCATGGTACATCAGTCATTGAAGGTTGGCATGCAGGTACAGCAGGCGGTTAAGAAAGCAAATGGCATGTTGGCCTTCATAGCGAGGGGATTTGAGTACAGGGGCAGGGAGGTGTTGCTACAGTTGTACAGGGCCTTGGTGAGGCCACACCTGGAGTATTGTGTACAGTTTTGGTCTCCTAACTTGAGGAAGGACATACTTGCTGTTGAGGGAGTGCAGCGAAGATTCACCAGACTGATTCCCGGGATGGTGGGACTGACCTATCAAGAAAGACTGAATCAACTGGGCTTGTATTCACTGGAGTTCAGAAGAGTGAGAGGGGACCTCATAGAAACGTTTAAAATTCTGACGGGTTTGGACAGGTTGGATGCAGGAAGAATGTTCCCAATGTTGGGGAAGTCCAGAACCAGGGGTCACAGTCTAAGGATAAGGGGTAAGCCATTTAGGACCGAGATAAGGAGAAACTTCTTCACCCAGAGAGTGGTGAACCTGTGGAATTCTCTACCACAGGAAGTAGTTGAGGCCAATTCACTAAATATATTCAAAAGGGAGTTAGATGAAGTCCTTACTACTCGGGGGATCAAGGGGTATGGCGTGAAAGCAGGAAGTGGGTACTGAAGTTTCATGTTCAGCCATGAACTCGTTGAATGGCGGTGCAGGCTAGAAGGGCTGAATGGCCTGCTCCTGCACCTATTTTCTATGTTTCTATGTTGTAATTTCTCCCCATTCAAATAATATTCCCTTTTACTGTTTTTTTTCCCCCCCCAAGGTGGACGACCTCAGA
Organism: Pristiophorus japonicus; assembly: GCF_044704955.1. Taxonomy (NCBI): domain Eukaryota; kingdom Metazoa; phylum Chordata; class Chondrichthyes; family Pristiophoridae; genus Pristiophorus; species Pristiophorus japonicus. Next base: position 201,755,249 of record NC_091985.1, on the reverse strand, counting down.
TTTTCCGACATTGTATTCCATCTGCCAAACCTTAGCCCATTCGCTTAACCTATCTAAATCTCTTTGCAGCTTTCCCACTAATCTTTGTGTCATCTGCAAATTTTGTTACACTACACTCTGTCCCCTCTTCATATTGTAAACAGTTGTGGTCCCCTGTGGCACACCACTAACCACAGATTTCCGAAAAGGATCCATTTATCCCGACTCTCTGCATTCTGTTAGGCAGCCAATTCTCGATCCATGGTAAAACATTTCCTCTGATTCCGCGTACCTTTATCTTCTGCAGTAACCTTTTGTGTGGCACCTCATCGAATGCCTTTTGGCAATCTAAATACACCATATCCATCGGTACACCTCTATCCACCATGCTCGTTATATCCTCAAAGAATTCCAGTAAATTAGTTAAACATGATTTCCCCTTCATGAATCCATGTTGCGTCTGCTTGATTGCACTATTCCTATCTAGATGTCTCGCTATTTCTTCCTTAATGATAGCTTCAAGCATTTTCCCCACTACCGATGTTAAACTAACCGGCCTATAGTTACCTGCCTTTTGTCTGCCCCCTTTTTTTTTTTAAAACAGAGGCGTTACATTAGCTGCTTTGCAATCCGCTGATACCTTCCCAGAGTCCAGAGAATTTTGGTAGATTATAACGAATGCATCTGCTATAACTTCCACCATCTCTTTTAATACCCTGGGATGCATTTCATCAGGACCAGGGGACTTGTCTACCTTGAGTCCCATTAGCCTGTCCAGTACTACCCCCACTTAGTGATAGTGATTATCTCAAGGTCCTCCCTTCCCACATTCCCATAACCAGCAATTTTTGGCATGGTTTTTGTGTCTTCCACTGTGAAGACCGAAACAAAATAATTGTTTAAGGTCTCAGCCATTTCCAATTTTCCCATTATTAAACCCCCCTTCTCATCTTCTAAGGGACCAACATTTACATTAGTCACTTTTTTCCCTTTTATACATCGGCAAAAGCTTTTACGTTTTATATATCGGTAAAAGCTTTTACTATCTGTTTTTATGTTTTGCGCAAGTTTACTTTCGTAATCTATCTTTCCTTTCTTTATTGCTTTCTTAGTCATTCTTTGCTGTCGTTGAAGATTGGGATAATGTTATAGTTTCCCACTAACCTTGGCCACCTTATACGCATTGGTTTTTAATTTGATACTCTCCTTTATTTCATTGGTTATCCACGGCTGGTTATCCCTTCTCTCACCGCCCTTCTTTTTCAGTGGAATATATTTTTGTTGAGCACTATGAAAGAGCTCCTTAAAAGTCCTCCACTGTTCCTCAATTGTGCCACCGTTTAAAGTAGACTGGGAACACAGACTAGCCAACTCTGCCCTCATCCCACTGTAGTCCCCTTTGTTTAAGCATAGTACGCTCGTTTGAGAGACTACTTCCTCACCCTCAATCTGTATTACGAATTCAACCAGACTGTGATCACTCATTCCGAGAGGATCTTTTACTCGGAGATAGTTTATTATTCCTGTCTCATTACACAGGACCAGATCTAAGATAGCTTGCTCCCTTGTAGGTTCTGTAACATACTGTTCTAAGAAACAATCCCGTATGCATTCTATGAATTCCTCCTCAAGGCTACCCCGTGCGATTTGATTTGACCAATCGATATGTAGGTTAAAATCCTCCATGATTACTGCCGTTCCTTTTTCACATGCCTCCATTATTCCCTTGATTATTGCTCGCCCAACCATGAACTTATTATTTGGGGACCTATAAACTACGCCCAGTGACTTTTTCCCCTTACTATCTCTAATCTCCATCCACAATTATTCAACATTTTGTTCATTAGAGCCAATATCGTCTCTCACAACTGCCCTGATATCATCCTTTATTAACAGAGCTACCCCACCTCCTTTCCCTTCTTGTCTTTCTTTCCAAATTGTCAGATACCCCTGTATGTTTAATTCCCAGTCTTGGCCACCCTGCAACCACGTTTCTGTAATGGCCACCAAATCATACCCATGTGTAATGATTTGTGCCGTCAACTTGTTGATTTCTGGATTCTTTTACCTCAATCTGGTTCAGCAAAATTACTGAAACGAATACCGTTTGTGCTTTAAACAAAGCAAGCTTTTATTTATAAAGCAAATCCAGATCGGGGACTTTATCAGACAGAAGGAATGCAAGTCTGTTCGAACGCACCCGCTTCCTACGGACAAAGTGACGTTACATTGTAAAGGGACGATGGTTATACATTTTCGGCAAAAGATAACAAGATAGGGCTCGAGTGACATCCTAGTTCAGCTATCTCTTTTGGTCCCTCTTTCCCTTTGTCAACTCATAAGCCGACCTAAGTATGGTCTGATTTTAAACAAAGACCTTCTGTTAATGTTTCAGGTTAATAACATGATTTAATAAGACCTTGAGGTTTTTCTGCAAGCTGTGGGTTTTGTTTCAATATGTGTTAGTGTTGTAACATTTCGCAGTCTCGAGTCTGAGATGTCATGGCTATTCCTCCATGAATTCTTTGTTAGCTTATACTGTCCCTATAAAATTCCCACGTTCTCAACTTCAATATCTCTATACATTTTTAAACATTCACAAACTCATTTACTTTATTTCGAATGCTGCGTGCGTTTAGGTAGTGTTTTTAAACCATGATTTTTAGTTTTGACCCCTCCTGCAGCCCCTTTATATTTCATACATATTGTCCATTCCTATCACCTTGTGGTTTACACTTACCCCAGTGCTACTCTGCTCTGTTGCCTCCTGCCTTTTGCATTCTTTCTTGGAGACCTGTTCATCTGAGCTCTCACCCACTCTAACTAGCTCAGAGCCCTCTCCTGGGTTCCGAATACTCCTCGCATTGAGGCACCGAGCTTTCAGGCTTGCCTTTTTATTACACTTTGACCCTTTAGAATTTTGCTGTACAGTTACCCTTTTTGTTTTTTGCCTTGGGTTTCTCTGCCCTCCACTTTTACTCATCTCCTTTCCGTCTTTTGCTTCTGTCTCCATTTTGTTTCCCTCTGTCTCCCTGCATTGGTTCCCCTCCCCCTGCCATATTAGTTTAACTCCTCCCCAACAGCACAAGCAAACACTCCCCCTAGGACATCGGTTCCGGTCCTGCTTCGGTGCAGACCGTCCGGTTTGCACTGGTCCCATCTCCCCCAGAACCGGTTCCAATGCCCCAGGAATTTGAATCCCTCCCTGCGGCACCACTGCTCAAGCCACGTATTCATCTCAGCTATCTTGCGATTCCTACTCTGACTAGCACGTGGCACTGGTAGCAATCCCGAGATTACTACTTTTGAGGTCCTACTTTTTAAATTTAGCTCCTAGCTCCTTAAATTCGTCTCGTAGGACCTCATCCCTTTTTTTACGTATATCGTTGGTACCAATGTGCACCACGACAACTGGCTGTTCACCCTCCCTTTTCAGAATGTCCTGCACCCGCTCCGAGACATCCTTGACCCTTGCACCAGGAAGGCAACATACCATCCTGGAGTCTCGGTTGTGGCCGCAGAAACGCCTATCTATTCCCCTTACAATTGAATCCCCTATCACTATCGCTCTCCCACTCTTTTTCCTGCCCTCCTGTGCAGCAGAGCCAGCCACGGTGCCATGAACTTGGCTGCTGCTGCCCTCCCCTGATGAGTCATCCCCATCAACAGTACTCAAAGCGGTGTATCTGTTTTGCAGGGGGATGACCGCAGGGGACCCCTGCACTACCTTCCTTGCACTGCTCTTCCTGCTGGTCTTCCATTCCCTATCTGGCTGTGGACCCTTCATCTGCGGTAAGACCAATTCACGACACGTGCTACTTACGTTATTCTCAGCATCGTGGATGCTCCAGAGTGAATCCACCATTAGCTCCAATTCCGCAACGCAGTCTGTCAGGAGCTGGAGGCAGATACACTTCCTGCACACGTAGTCGTCAGGGACACCGGAAGTGTCCCCGAGTTCCCACATGGTACAGGAGGAGCATAGAGTCGGGATAAATGGGTCCTTTTCGGGTTGGAAATCAGTGGTTAGTGGTGTGCCACAGGGATCGGTGCTGGGACCACAACTGTTTACAATATACATCGATGACCTGGAAGAGGGGACAGTGTGTAGTGTAACAAAATTTGCAGATGACACTAAGATTAGTGGGAAAGCGGGTTGTGTAGAGGACACAGAGAGGCTGCAAAGAGATTTAGATAGGTTAAGCGAATTGGCTAAGGTTTGGCAGATGGAATACAATGTCGGAAAGTGTGAGGTCATCCACCTTGGGGGGAAAAAAAAAAACAGTAAAAGGGAATATTATTTGAATGGGGAGAAATTACGACATGTTGCGGTGCAGAGGGACCTGGAGGTCCTTGTGCATGAAACTCTTTTTGGGCAGTCATTATTGTAATAGTGCCATGGGATCTTTCACATCCACCTGAGAGGCCACACAAGGCCTTGGTTTAACATCTCATCTGAAAAACAGTACCTCCAACAGTGTAGCACCCCCTCAGCGCTGCACTGTAGAGGGACTTGAACACACAACCTTCTGACTTAGAGGCGAGAGTGCTACCAACAGAGCCACAGCTGCCACCACTCCTTGTGCATGAAACTCTTATTTTTTTTTTTATTTATTTTTTTTTAATTTGAAATTCGTAGCCAATCGTTCCAATTCTTTGTCAAATCACAAACGCCACACCTTGCACACATCAAGGATCACTCTGCGCCAATGCTCTTAGCCAAAAGGCCTAGAGCCACTGCACCGTTCCTGGAAGTACTGCAATACCAGGTTCGTGCCATGGAGGTGGATGGGTCAGGCCCCCCACACAGCAGCAGGTAATCAGGAAGGCAAATGGAATGTTGGCCTTCATTGCGAGAGGGATGGAGTACAAAAGCAGGGAGGTCCTGCTGCAACTGTATAGGGTATTGGTAAGGCCGCAACTGGAGTACTGCGTGCAGTTTTTGTCACCTTACTTATGGAAGGATATACTAGCTTTGGAGGGGGTACAGAGACGATTCACTAGGCTGATTCCGGAGATGAGGGGGTTACCTTATGATGATAGATTGAGTAGACTGGGTCTTTACTCGTTGGAGTTCAGAAGGATGAGGGGTGATCTTATAGAAACATTTAAAATAATGAAAGGGATAGATAAGATAGCGGTAGAGAGGTTGTTTCCACTGGTCGGGGAGACTAGAATTAGAGGGGAACAGCCTCAAAATACGGGGGAGCCAATTTAAAACCGAGTTGAGAAGGAATTTCTTCTCCCAGAGGGTAGTGAATCTGTGGAATTCTCTGCCCAAGGAAGCAGTTGAGGCTGGCTCATTGAATGTATTCAAGTTACAGATAGATAGATTTTTAACCAATAAGGGAATTAAGGGTTACGGGGAGCGGGCAGGTAATTGGAGCTGAGTCCACGGCCAGATCAGCCATGATCTTGTTGAATGGCGGAGCAGGCTCGAGGGGCTAGATGGCCTACTGTTCCTAATTCTTCTGTTATATCACGTGACCGAGCTCTCCTGCCATGACTTAACCCTTAGATACACTTAATTTGGCGACAACACTGTTAAGAGGTTACTTGCTGATATAAAAAAGAAAAAAAGCTACTCACCAATCACTTACCCCTTTGGTTGTGACGTCATCTTTTGATTTTTTTTTGACTTTTTTGCTTTTTCTCAGGGCTGGAGCTGCACCAGCTGGGCCTTCTGTAGGCCTCACCAACGTCACGAACTCCCGCCTCCTCTCGCTGCCGCTGGGCCTTTTGTAGGCCTCACCAACGCCACGTGGGGGGGATGCGGGGGGGGTGCGAATGGCCGTGCTCTGATTGGTCCGGGGGGGACAATGGGCCCCGTGGGGGGAGAAGGGCCGTGCTCTGATTGGTCCGGCTGTGGGGGGGGGGGGGGGGGGGGGACAGCAAGGGGCCATACTCTGGTCCGGAGGGGAGAGGGGCCGCGCTCTGATTGGTCCGGGGGGGAACAATGGGGGGCGGCGAGGGGCCGCGCTCAGATTGATCCGGGAGGTACAATGGGGCAGGTGGGAGGGCGAGGGCTGATTGGGTTAAAGGACAATGGGCCTTCGCTCTGATTGGCTGGGCAGTGAGCGGCCAGTCCCTGATTGGCCATGCAGTGAGCAGAAGGTCTCCCCCTCCACGACGGTTCCCAGGGGCAGTCCTGACCTTGACCGCTGTTCCCGGGTCAGAGGTCGCCGTCCCCTAATAACAGGCTTGGCGCCCGATTCCAAAATTGCCCAAGTGGCTGACAGCGAGGTCGCAGGTCACACTCGGTCCGAGCGACGGCTTCAATTGGTTCCCTGGGGTTGTGGGCGTCGTTGGCAAGGCCAGCATTTACTGCCCGTCCCTGATCACCCGTGAGAAGGTGGTGGTGAGCCGCTGCAGTCCGTGTGGTGAAGGTGCTCCCACAGTGCTGTTAGGGAGGGAGTTCCAGGATTGTGACCCAGCGACGATGAAGGAACAGCGATATATTTCCAAGTCAGGATGGTGTGTGACTCGGAGGGGAACGTGGAGGTGGTGATGTTCCCCTGCGCCTGCTGCCCTTGTCAGTCTAGGTGGTAGAGGTTACGGGTTTGGGAGGTGCTGCCAGAGAAGCCTTGGTGAGTTGCTGCAGTGCATCTTGTAGATGGTGCAAACTGCAGCCACGGTGCGCCGGTGGTGGAGGGAGTGAAACATCGAAACAATAGAAACATAGAAAATAGTTGCAGGAGTAGGCCATTCGGCCCTTCGATCCTGCACTACCATTCAATAAGATCATGGCTGATCATGCAACTTCAGTAACCCCATTCCTGCTTTCTCTCCATACCCTTTGATCCCTTTAGCCATAAAGGCCACATCTAACTCCCTTTTGAATATATCCAATGAACTGACCTCAATAACTCTCTGTGGTAGAGAATTCCACAGGTTCACAATTCTATGAAAAAGTTTCTCCTCATCTCGGTCTTAAATGGCTTACCCCTTATCCTTAGACTGTGACCCCTGGTTCTGGACTTCCCCAACATCGAGAACATTCTTCCTGCATCTAACCTGTCCAGTCCCTTCTTAATTTTATATGTTTCTATGAGATCCCCTCTCTTCTAAATTCCAGTGAATATAAGCCTAGTCGATCCACTCTTTCTTCATATGTCAGTCCTGCCATCCCAGGAATCATTCTGGTGAACCTTCGCTGCACTCCCTTAATAGCAAGAATGTCCTTCCTCAGATTAGGAGACCAAAATTGTACACACTACTCAAGGTGTGCCCTCACCAAGGCCCTGTACAACTGCAGTAAGACCTCCCTGATCCCATACTCAAATCCTCTCGCTATGAAGGCCAACATGCAATTTGCCTTCTTCACCACCTGCTGTATCTGCATGCCTACCTTCAATGACTGATGCACCATTTCACCCAGGTCTCGTTGCACTTTCCCTTTTCTTAATCTGTCACCATTCAGATAATATTCTGCCTTCCTGTTTTTGCCACCAAAGTGGATAACCTCACATTTATCCACATTATAACTGTATCTGCCATGCCTTTGTCCACTCACCTAACTGTCCAAGTCACCCTGCAGCCTCTTAGCATCCTCCTCACAGGTCACACCGCCACCCAGCTTAATGTCATCTGCAAACTTGGAGATATTACACTCAATTCTTTCGTCTAAATCATTCATCTATGTTGAAGGTGGTGGGTAGCGTGTCGACCAAGTGGGCTGCTTTGTCGTGGATGGTGTCAAGCATGTTGTGTTGTTGGAACTGCAACTCATCCAGGCAAGTGGAGAGTGTTCCATCACACTCCTGACTTGTGTCTTGTATATGGTGGAAAGACTTTGGGGAGTCAGGAGGTGAGACACTCGCTGCAGAATACACAGCCTCTGACCTGCTCTTGTGGCCACAGTATTTATGTGGCTGATCCAGTTAAGTTTCTGGTCAATGGTGACCCCCAGGATGTTGACGGTGGGAAATTCAGTGACAGTAATGCCACTGAATGTCAAGGGACAGTGGTTAGACTCTCACTTGTTGGAGATGGTCATTGCCTGGCACTTGTGTGGCACGAATATTACTTCCCTCATGTTTGCAAAATTGCTGGAGTTCTTTGATGTAACGAACAGGGTGGATAAAGAGGAACCAGTGGATGTGGTGTATTTGGATTTCCAGAAGGCATTTGACAAGGTGCCACATAAAAGGTTACTGTACAAGATAAAAGATCACAGGGTTGGGGTAATATATTCGCATGGATAGAGGATTGACTAACCAGCAGAAAACAGAGAGTCGGGATAAATGGATCATTCTCTGGTTGGCAAATAGTAACTAGTGGGGTGCCGCAGGGAGAGAGGCTGGGGGGGAGGGGGAGAGAGAGAGGCTGGGGGGGAGGGAGAGAGAGAGAGAGAGAGACAGACAGACTGGGGGGGGAGGGAGAGAGAGAGACAGACAGACTGGGGGGGGAGGGAGAGAGAGAGAGACAGACTGGAGGGGGAGGGAGAGAGAGAGAGACTGGAGGGGGGGGGGGAAGAGAGGGAGGGAGAGAGAGAGAGAGACTGGGGGGGGAGGGAGAGAGAGAGAGACTGGGGGGGAGAGAGAGAGAGAGACTGGGGGGGGAAGGGGGAGAGAGAGACTGGGGGGGGGGGAAGGGAGAGAGAGAGAGAGAGAGAGAGAGACACAGAGACTGGGTGGGGGGGAGGGGGGAGAGAGAGAGAGAGAGACTGGTGGGGGGGGGGGGGGGGGAGTTGCTTCCACTTTAAAAGGAGTCCTTAGGTGGCTGAACAGACCAATACGAGAGCCACAGGTGTCGGTGGGGATGTTGCACTTTATCAGGGGGGCTTCGAGGGTCTCCTTGTAACGTTTCCTCTGCCCACCTTTGGCTTGTTTGCCGTGAAGGAGTTCTGAGTAGAGCGCTTGCTTTGGGAGTCTCGTGTGTGGCATGCAAACAACGTGACCTGCCCAGCAGAGCTGATCGAGTGTGCTCAGTGCTTCAATGCTGGGAAAACACCCACACACACATACACATACATACACATACAGAAACACACCCACACACGAAGACGGACCAGGAGAGAATGGGTTATGTCTGTAGTGAATTTAAACCAAAAAGAGGTTTTAAATAGGCTTTTGAAGGCACTTGATAGGCATGCAACAGCTAGTCTGCCGATTTCATAGAATCCTAGAATGGTTACAGCATGGAAGAAGGCCATTTAGCCCGTGCCGGCTCTCTGCAAGAATATCTCAGCTTGTCCCACTCCCCCGCCCTTTTCCCGTAGCCTTGCAAGATTTAGGGCCTTGTTTGGCACAAATCTGATCTCTCACCAAGGACTGTCTTTGAATTCCCCACATTCATTTTGTGCAAGTTGTTCAGATCGGTAGGGGTGCAAGGTCAGAATTTGGCCCTCTGTAACACCCAGGCCCTTGCTGAAGTTTGTTTCGAGTGCTGTATCGTGTTTTTTCAGAATTCACCAGAGAATTATATATATTTACAGCAAAGAAACAGACTATTCAGCCCCACAGGTCCATGCCGGTGATAATGCTCCACACCACCACCTCCCAACTTACTTCATTCAGCCAGCATATCCTTCTATTCCTTTCTCCCTTATATTCTGATCTGGCTTCCCCTTAAAGGCATCTAAGCTGCTCACCTTAACTACCCCACATATTAGCAAGCTGTACTTTCTAACCACTCTCTGAATAAAGCGCTTTCTCCTGAATTCCTTATTGGTTTTATTAGTGAGTAGTTTATATTTATGATCTATTTTTGGACTGCCACACATGGTAACATCTTCTCTACATTGACCCTATTAAACTCTTTCATAATTTTAAACGTCTCTATATGATCATCCTTCAGCTTTCTCTTCTTTAGAGAATGAGCCCCAGCATGTTCAGTCATTCTGGATATTAAACCCCTCAGTTCTGGTATCATCGTTCTCAATCTGTGTTGCACCTTCCCCAGTGTCTCTATATGCTTTGTGTAGTATGGAGAGCAGGACTGTACACAGCACTCCAAGTTTGGTCTATCCAAGGGTCTATATAGATTGAACATTCTCTTACTCTAGAAATGAACCCCAGTGCTTCGTTTGCATTTTCATGGCCTTTTAACCTGCTTTTCATTATTTGTGCATCTGTCCCCCTCACTCCCTTTACTGCTCTCCCTCATTTAAACACTCATTTACCAACCTCTTTATTCCCACTACCAAGATGCACCACCTCACACCTATCTTATATTGGAATTAATTTCCCATTTCCATGCCCAACATACAAGTTCATTAACATCGTGTATTGTCAAAGGCCTCCTCAGTATTAACTGATCCCGAATTTGGTGTCATCGTTACACTTCGAAATTGTACTGTCGATTCGTGAGTATATAGAATATACCTCTGCTCCCCCCAGTGTGTGAATGTAATACATCCAGACCCACAGTGTAATCCTCTCATGCGTTTAATAGTTTATCAATTATTTCCCCCCTTTCTATTTTAAATGTCGATATCTTTTTTGATCTCCTCGTGCAATGTCACATCCACCTTGTTAGTCTACCTGGTAACAACTTTGGCAAAGTCATTCTCCAATATTTCTGCCTTTTCGCTGCCATTGCCTATGAGTTTATCTTGTGCATTTCTTAGTGGCCCTGTCCCTATCCTGTTTTACCATTTGTTGGTGTCTATAGAATACTTTACTATTTATTTTATATTATTTGATCATTTAATTGTGTAGGTTCTCTTTGCATTCCTAATTTTGTTTTACTTCTTTCCCAACCTCTTACTACTCCTTTTGACATCCTGTCCTTTACTGTGCTCAGTGTCTGCCTTTTTCTTCAGTTTCAAGTTTTGTCCTTATCTCTTTATTCATCCATGGTGTTTCATTATTGGTTCATTTCTTCGTCTTTTACTGGAATATATTCCTCCTGAACTCAATTGATCACCTTTTTAATTATTTCCCCCTGATCTATTTCTGTCAATATTCTGTTCCAGTTTTATCTTCCCCAGTTACATTCTCATCAGCGTTGTCCAATCGATTACTTTTGTCTTTCTCAAATCACTCTCCTACACCTTATTATGTTGTAATCAATATTGTCGAGATTTTCACCCAAGCTCACTTCTCACCACACCCAACCCCCTCCCCCTTGCTGCTTGCAGCTGTTAAATACCAGATTCAAATTAATCAGAATGCACCAATTTAAACAGAAAATTCAGCATCTTCTGGGGAGGTGAATGACCCAGACACAGCGATATTGAACAGTATTTAGAAATGAATGGAACAAGGGGAAGGTGGAACACAGACAAGCACACACAGACCCAAACAGAGACCGGTGTACACACATACACACAGACCCACACACGCACACAGACAGGTGTTCACACATACACACAGACCCACACACATCTGTAACTGGTGAGAAGCTAGGAGCTGTGGATGAGCAGAGAGATTTAGGGGTCCAAGTAGTTAAACTAGTGAAAGTTCGTGGACAGGTACAAAAATAACAAACGGCTAATGGATTGTTGGCACTTCAGCTGTACAGAGCTCTGGAAAGACCCCATCTGGAGAACTGCATTCAGTTCTGGGCACCACATCTCAGGGAGGGTATATTGACTGTGGAGGGGGGAGCACAGCACTGATTCACCAGACTGTTACTTGGGCTCCAAGGGTTAAATTATGAGGAGAAATTACATAAACTGGGCTTGAATTCCATTGAATACAGAAGGTGAAGGGTTGATTTCATTTGATTCAGGTTTTTAGGATGTGGAAAGGAATTATTCAGATAGATGGATACTTTTTTTGTTAGTGGAGGATTGCAGCAGAAGGGGACACAAACTTAAAATCAAAGCCAGGCCGTTCGAGATAATTAAGGAAACACTTCTTTATGTAAAGGGTGGTAAAAGTGTGGGATTCTCTCCCACAAAAAGTAGCAGGTGCTAGGACATAAAATAATTTTAAATCCGAGATCAATAGGTTTTTGCCAGGCAAGCATATAAAATGGATAAGGATAAGGATAAAATACATATCAACGATGATCTCAGTGAACAGGCTCGAGGGGCTGAATTGCCTGCTTCTGTTCCTACCTCTACTTTATACAGAGTGGCAGCATCGAGCATTCCCAGGGCCGGTACAAAATAGAGCTCCCTCTACATTACCTGTCATTACCAATCTTACTCTGTTCCCCTCCCAGCTCTATACCATTTCTGTTCCTAAACTTCAATATAGAAAATTATGAGCGACATCATTGAGATGGTTAAGATAATTGAGAGAGATAATACTTCATCTGGTGCGAGAGTTCAGAAAAAGGTGCACACTCTTCACAATAAAACTCGGCCGTTCAGGTGTGATGTCAGGAAGCACTTGTTCACAGATGGTAGCACAAATCTGAATTCTCTCCCAAAAATCTGTTGAGGCTGGAGCCCAATTGAAAAATTCAAGACTCAGGTTGATAGATTTTAGTTAGGTAGGGTTCTGTGTGTCTGTATATAGACTGATATACATACAGATACACATACACAGGCAGAAACACATCTACACACATTCAGAAACACACACACGCACTGAAACACACCTACACACACATACCCACACATTCAGAAACACATACCCACACTGAAACACACCTGCACAAACATACAGAAACACATACCCACACTCGCAAACAGCCCAGGAGAGAATGGGTTATGTCTGTAGTGGATTGAAATACAATCCTCGAATGGTTATGCACAGAAGGAGGCCATTCAGCCCATCACGGCTCTCTGCGAGAGTATCCCAGCTAGTCCCACTCAGAGAAATTTACAGCACGACAGGAGGCCATTTCGGCCCATTGTGTCCGCACCGGCCGACCAAGAGCTATCCGGCCTAATACCACGTTCCAGCTCTTGGTCCGTAGCCCCGTAGGTTACGGCACTTTAAATGCACATCCAAGTATTTTTAAATGTGATGAGGGTTTGTGCCTCTACCACCATTTCAGGCAGTGAGTTCCAGACCCCACCACATTCTGAGTGAAGACAATTCCCCTCTGAACCTCACCCCAATTACTTAAAATCTATGTCTCCTGTTTCTTGACCCCTCTGCCAAGGGAAACAGGTCCATCCTATCCACTCTATCCAGGCCCCTCATCATTATATACACCTCAAACAGGTCTCCCCTCAGCCTCCTCTGTCCCAATGAAAACAGATCGATAAGAGTAAGAGTGGGACCTGAGCGGTGGGATAAAATGAATGGACCCGAGGCCTGAGATCAGAGAGCGACGGGGATAAAAGAAGCGGGGACCCGAGGCCTGAGATCAGAGAGCGACCCGAGCGATGGGGATAAAAGGAGCAGTGACCCGAGGCCTGAGATCAGAGAGGGACCTGAGCGATGGGGATAAAAGGAGGGGACCCGAGGCGTGAGATCAGATAGGGACCTGAGCGATGAGGATAAAAGGAGTGGGGACCAGAGGCCTGAGATCAGAGAGGGACCTGAGCGATGGGGATGAAAGGAGCAGTGATCCGAGATCAGAGAGGGACCTGAGCGATGGGGATGAAAGGAGCGGGGACCCGAGGCTCGAGTTCAGAGAGGGACCTGAGCGACGGGGATGAAAGGAGCAGTGACCCAAGGCCTGAGATCAGAGAGGGACCTGAGCGATGGGGATGAAAGGAGGGGACCCAAGACTGAAAAACAGCAGCTGCCCCAGTACTGAACCCTGGGGAACATCACTGTATACCTCCCATAGACTGAAAAACAGCAGCTGCCCCAGTACTGTACCCTGGGGAACATCACTGTATACCTCCCATAGACTGAAAAACAGCAGCTGCCCCAGTACTGAACCCTGGGGAACACTATACCTCCCATAGACTGAAAAACACCAATTCACCACAACTCTTGTTTTCTATCCCTGCTGCTCCTGCCCCTTTTATCCCACGTGCTACAATTTTGGTGAAAAGTCGATTACGTGGTACCACATCAGACATATTTTTAAAGTCCATGTACACAACATCAACTGTTACAGCCACTCTGTTACCTCGGCAAAACACTGAAGCAAGTTAGTCAAAATGAGAGTGAAACTATTCCCTCTAGTGGGGGAACCCAGAACAAGAGGGCACAACCTTTAAATTTGCAATAGGCCATTCAGGCGTGATGTTATGAAGCACATGTTCACACAAGGCGTAGTGGAAATCTTCAACTGTCACTCCAAAAGCCCATTTAGGGGTCAGTTGAGCATTTCAAAACTGAAATTGATAGATTTTTGTTAGCTAAGAATGTTTGTGTTTCTACATTCTCACACACAGACACAATTATAGATATTCTGACACAAATACACAGATATATAGAAACATGCACATATAGAAAAACACAGATACATACACAAGCATTCAGACGAACACAAACACAAATTATAGTTGGACACACACAGATTGAGCAGGAGAGAATGGGTTATGGTTGTATTGGACTGATATCACTTAGAGAGAGAGGGTTTAAAGAGGCTTTTAAAGTCTGCCGATTTAGGGCCTAATTTGGTACAAATCTGACCTCTCACCAAGGACTGTGTTTGAACTCCCAACATCCATTTGGCACAAGTCCTTCAGATCGGTGGGGATGATCGGTCAGAGTTTTGACCCTCTGACACCCAGCCCATTGCTGAAGATTGTTTTGAGTGCTGTACCGTGTCTTTTCAGAATTCACCATAGAATTACATAGTATGTACAGTACAGAAACAGGCCATTGGGCCCAACAGGTCCATGGGAGTGTTTCTGCTCCACACAAGCATCCTGTCACCTTACTTCACCACAGCCTATCATATCCTTCTATTCCTTTCTCCCTCATGTACTTATCTAGCTTACCCCTAAAGCACTCTGCTATTCATCGGAACTACTCCATGTGCTAGTAAGCTCTATAGTCTACCCACTCTCTGGGTAAACAGGTTTCCCTGAATTCCTTATTGAATTTATCAGTGAGTATCTTCTATTTATGACCCTAATTTTGGACTACCCCAAATGGTAAAATATTCTCTATGTCTAAGATCTCAATGATGTCATAAGAACATAATAATTAGGAACAGAAGTAGGCCATCTAGCCCCTCGAGCCTGCTCCGCCATTCAATAAGATCATGGCTGATCTGGCCGTGGACTCAACTCCACTTACCCGCCCTCTCCCCGTAACTCTTAATTCCCTTATTGGTTAAAAATCTATCTATCTGTGACTTGAATACATTCAATGAGCTAGCCTCAACTGCTTCCTTGGGCAGAGAATTCCACAGATTCACAACCCTCTGGGAGAAGAAATTCCTTCTCAACTCGGTTTTAAATTGGCTCCCCCGTATTTTGAGGCTGTGCCCCCCTAGTTCTAGTCTCCCTTACCAGTGGAAACAACCTCTCTGCCTCTATCTTGTCTATCCCTTTCAGGATTTTAAATGTTTCTATAACATCACCCCTCATCCTTCTGAACTCCAACGAGTAAAGACCCAGTCTACTCAATCTATCATAAGGTAACCCCCTCATCTCCGGAATCAGCCTAGTGAATCGTCTTTGTAATCCCTCCAAAGCCAGTATATCCTTCCTTAAGTAAGGTGACCAAAACTGCACGCAGTACTCCAGGTGCGGCCTTACCAATATCCTATACAGTTGCAGCAGGACCTCCCTGCTTTTGTACTCCATCCCTCTCGCAATGAAGGCCAACATTCCATTCGCCTTCCTGATTACCTGCTGCACCTGCAAACTAACTTTTGGGATTCATGCACAAGGAAGCCGGTCCAGGCAGCGGGCGGTCGAGGGGGTCGTTCAACCTGACTGCCTGCCTCTCTTCCGCTCTTACATCCGGTCCAGGGTGTCCTTGGAGATGGAGCACGCGGTGTCCACCGGTACGCTCGCGGCCTTCCGCGAGAGGTGGGCACCGGAGGGACTGGAGTGCATCATCACGCCCGGCAACCAAATTTTAATTTGATTTTACGTTTTAAAGTTTAATTTGTTTTAATTGCCGGTGTTTTTAGTGTCCCCTTCCCTTTTATAGGGGGCACTGGGGAAAATTGCGAATTTAGTGCCCAAAAAAAAAACCAAAAAAAGAAAAACACAAAAAAAAAAGGGGGGGAAAAAAAAAAAGGGCCTTGTAAATGTCTGGAGTGTCACCCAGGTCGGGTGGCACCGTTTAATGTTTTATGTTTTCGCAGGTAAACTCAAAAGAGTTTCATGCACAAGGACCCCCAGGTCCCTCTGCACCTCAGCATGTTGTAATTTCTCCCCATTCAAATAATATTCCCTTTTACTGTTTCCCTCCCCCCCAAGGTGGATGACCTCACACTTTCCGACATTGTATTCCATCTGCCAAACCTTAGCCCATTCGCTTAACCTATCCAAATCTCTTTGCAGCCTCTGTGTCCTCGACACAACCCGCTTTCCCACTAATCTTTGTGTCATCTGCAAATTTTGTTACACTACACTCTGTCCCCTCTTCCAGGTCATTATGTATATTGTAAACAGTTGTGGTCCCAGCACCGATCCCTGTGGCACACCACTAACCACCGATTTCCAACCTGAAAAGGAGCCATTTATCCCGACTCTCTGCTTTCTGTTCGCCAGCCAATTCTCTATCCATGCTAATACATTTCCTCTGACTCTGCGTACCTCCCTTCTGCAGTAACCTTTTGTGTGGCACCTTATCGAATGCCTTTTGGAAATCTAAATGCACCACATCCATCAGTACACCTCTATCCACCATGCTCGTTATATCCTCAAAGAATTCCAGTAAATGAGTTAAACATGATTTCCCCTTCATGAATCCATGCTGCGTCTGCTTGATTGCACGATTCCTATCTAGATGTCCCGCTATTTCTTCCTTAATGATAGTTTCAAGCATTTTCCCCACTACAGATGTTAAACTAACCGGCCTATAGTTACCTTCCTTTTGTCTGCCCCCTTTTTTTTTAAAGCAGAGGCGTTACATTAGCTGCTTTCCAATCCGCTGGTACCTCCCCAGAGTCCAGAGAATTTTGGTAGATTATAACGAATGCATCTGCTATAACTTCCGCCATCTCTTAATACCCTGGGATGCATTTCATCAGGACCAGGGGACTTGTCTACCTTGAGTCCCATTAGCCTGTCCAGCACTACCCCCCTAGTGATAGTAATTGTCTCAAGGTCCTCCCTTCCCACATTCCTGTGACCAGCAATTTTTGGCATGGTTTTTGTGTCTTCCACTGTGAAGACCGAAACAAAATAATTGTTTAAGGTCTCAGCCATTTCCACATTTCCCATTATTAAATCCCCCTTCTCATCTTCTAAGGAACCAACATTTACTTTAGTCACTCTTTTCCGTTTTATATATCTGTAAAAGCTTTTACTATCTGTTTTTATGTTTTGCGCAAGTTTACCTTTGTAATCTATCTTTCCTTTCTTTATTGCTTTTTTAGTCATTCTTTGCTGTCGTTTAAAATTTTTCCCAATCCTCTAGTTTCCCACTAACCTTGGCCACCTTATATGCATTGATCTTTGATTTGATACTCTACTTTATTTCTTTGGTTATCCACGGCTGGTTATCCCTTCTCTTACCGCCCTTCTTTTTCACTGGAATATAGTTTTGTTGCGCACTATGAAAGAGCTCCTTAACAGTCCTCCACTGTTCCTCAATTGTGCCACCGTTTAGTCTATGTTTCCAGTCTACTTTAGCCAACTCTGCCCTCATCCCACTGTAGTCCCCTTTGTTTAAGCATAGTACGCTCGTTTCTGACACAACTTCATCTTCAATCTGTATTACAAATTCAACCACATTGTGATCACTCATTCCGAGAGGATCTTTTACGAGGAGATCGTTTATTTTTCCTGTCTCATTACACAGGACCAGATCTAAGATAGCTTGCTCCCTTGTAGGTTCTGTTACACACTGTTCTAAGAAACAATCCCGTATGCATTCTATGAATTCCTCCTCCAGGCTAACCCGTGCGATTTGAGTTGACCAATCCATATGTAGGTTAAAATCCCCCATGACTACTGCCGTTCCTTTTTCACATGCCTCCATTATTCCCTTGATTATAACCCGCCCCACCGTGAAGTTATTATTTGGGGGCCTATAAACTACGCCCACCAGTGACTTTTTCCCCTGACTATCTCTAATCTCCACCCACAATGATTCAACATATTGTTCATTCGAGCCAATATCGTCTCTCACAACTGCCCTGATATCATCCTTTATTAACAGAGCTACCCCACCTCCTTTCCCTTCTTGTCTATCTTTCCGAATCGTCAGATACCCCTGTATGTTTAATTCCCAGTCTTGATCACCCTGCAACCACGTTTCTGTAATGGCCACCATGTCACCACTCAGCCTTCACTTTTCTGGAGAGAAGAGCCCCAGCATGGTCACTCATTCCAGATACTTATAACCTCTCAGTTCTGGTGTCTAAACCATTTAGACAATTACTTTCCCAGGAGTCTGTGGTCTCCTTATTCCTGATAACAAATGCACTATTTCACACCTATCTATATTAAAATTAATTTGCCATTTACACACCGATCATACAAGTTTACTAACATCTTGTGTTTTCACAACCCCCCTCAGTATTAACTGTAATCCCCAATTTGGCATCATCAGCAAATTTTGAAGTTGTACTGCCGTTTCGCGAGTAAATATATTATTGCCTCGGCTATTGGTTCCCTTGCTTCTTTTAGTATGTGCGAAGAAATATATCCAGGCATGGTTTATTCTCTAACTATAACTAGTTTGTCAATTGTTTTTCCCACAAAACTTAAATGGCATTAGAAGAGATCAAAAAAGATCTTGTTAGCCTACCTGATAGAAACGGAGGAAAAGTAATTCTTCGATATTTCTGTCACTACCTGTGAGTTTATAGAAATTTACATCGCAGAACTAAGCCATTTCGGCCCATCGTGTCGGTGCCGGCCGACAAAGATCCGCACGGCCCTTGGTCAGTAGCCCTGAAGGTTACATATAAACCTATGAACAATGACGGACAGGTAAAGAGCATCGGCCCAACCAGTCCGCCCCACACAACTGCAACAACCAATGTATCGCAACATTTTACACTCCACCACACCCGGAGCCATGCGATCTCCTGAGAGAGGCAAAAAAAATCAGATAAAATTCCATGCCAATTGGGGAAAAAAATCTGGGAAAATTCCTCTCCGACCCATCCATGCGATGGAAACTAGTCCAGGAGACTAGTATTAGATTCCCTACTTACCATCGTATCTGCGGCAGCCAACAAGAGGTTATCCAGTTTAATCCCACTAACCAGCTCTGCAGGTTATGGCACTTCAAGTGCCCATCCAAGCACCTTTTAAATGTGGTGAGGGTTTCTGCCTTTACCACCTTTCCGGGTGCATCCTTTAGTGGCCCTGTCCCTATCCTGTATTACCTTTTGTTCTTCACGTATCAGTAGAATACTTCACCAATTTTTTTTTATAGTCCTTGATAATTAATTGCACAGTTCCACTTTGCCTGCCCTTTTTTTAATTACTTCTTTCCCAACCATTTGCCATCCTTTCCTTTACTGATGCTGTACTCAATGTCTGCCTTTTTCTTCAGGTTCAGTTTTGCCCTTATTGCTGTTCAACTATGGTGTTTCATTGTTGGTTGTTTGTTCTTGTTTTTAGTAGAATATATTTCTACTGATCTATTTTCTATTGATCACCTTTATAAATATTCCCCACTGCTGCTCTATCTCTGTCAATATTCTGTTCCAGTTTATCTTCCTCAGTTCTATTCTCAACAACTCAACATCAGCGTTTTCCAATCTACTACTTTTCTCTTTCTCAATCGCTATCCTAAACCTTTTTATGCTGTAATCAATATTGTCTAGATTTTCACCCAAGCTCACTTCTCTTAACTGCTCTGGTTCATTACCCATTATAGATCCATCAATGATTCCTCTCCTGTTGGGCTTATTATGTACTGGGTCAGCAAGGAGTCCTGAACACTATCAATTCTCCATCCCTACCTCTTTCCCCTTTCCCTACCTCTTCTTAACAGATTATTTGGTGTAGATGAATACTTCCATAATTATATGTCTTTTACTCATTTTGTAGATTTGCTTATATATTTTCCCTTCATAGAATCATAGAAATTTACAGCACAGGAGGCGGCCATTTTGGCCCATCGTATCCGCACCGGCCGACCAAGAGCTCTCCAGCCTAATCCCACTTTCCAGCTCTTGGTCCGTAGCCCTGTAGGTTATGGCACTTTAAGTTCACATCGAAGTATCTTCTAAATGTTGAGGGTTTCTGCCTCTACCACCCTTTCAGGCAGTAAGTTCCAGACCCCCACCATCCTCTGGGTGAAGACATTTTCCCTCATTTCTCCTCTAAACCTCCCCCCAGTTACTTTAAATCTATATCCCCTGGTTGTTGACCCCCTCTGCCGAGGGAAACAGGTCTCTCCTATCCACTCTATCCAGGCTCCTCCTAATTTTATCAGTGACTATTTGTGCTGTGGAGTGCCCGCCCCTGATGCCTCCCGCCCAAAGCAGAAGAGTAGCCTCCGGATCTGAATCATTCCCATCCACCACGTTGCCCGCTGAGCCACTGACCGAGCAGCCTTTTGCAGCCCCAACCCAGCAGATGGTGCAGGACGGAGGGGGAGGAGAGAGCCTGGAGCAGGGGAAGGGGGGAGGGGGGAGGGGGGAGGGGGAAATCGGAGGGGAGAGAGGGAGCTCAGGGAAGACAGATTACCTTCTTACAACCCCCTACAAGGGACATCGTTGGAGCGGATGAAATCCAGACGTCACTATATTGTCACTATTCAGTTCATACCCAATAAAACAGTTAACAATGCGTACACAATACCCCCTCTATTGTGGGCGGTGGGTGGGGTAAGGTCATGCACTTGCACTGGGGTGCGGGACTCCGGTTGGGGGAGGCAGCACTTGCGCTGGGGGGGCAAGAGACTTTGGCTGGGGGCAGGGACGTACTTGCGCTGGGGTAAGGGACTTCGGCTAGCACTTGGTGGCTTCTGGGGAGATCTATCCTCTGTGGCTTCTGGAAGTGAAAGAGGATCGAGTTACAATTTGCAAAGTCAGTGAGACCTTGGGCTGGGCGGTTCCCATTACACATTCCAGAGAAACTTCAGGGTGTGGCTTATCCTCCAAGAGGACCATAGACAAAGGATGGCCATTTTTAGTCAAATAAGTGCGTGCTAATTTTCTGCACCTCAATCAGGTCTCCACTTAGCCTCCTGTTCCAAAGAAAACAGACCAGCAACTCCAATCTTTCCTCATAGCCTAAATTCTCCAGTCCAGGAAGCATTCTTGTAAATCTCCTCTGCACCCTTTTCAGTGCAATCACATCTTTCCTGTAATGTGGTGACCAGAATTGCACGCAATACTCCAGCTGCGGCCTAACCAATGTTTTATACAATTCAAGCATAACCTCCTTGCTCTTGTATTCCATGCCTTGATTAATAAATGCAACTATTCCATGTGCTTTCTTAATCACCTTATCTACCTGTCCTGCTACCTTCAGGGTTCTGTAGACCTGCGCTCCAAGCTCCCTTTATTCCTCTACACTTTTCAGTGTGGTACCCTTTAATGTATATTCCCTTGCCTTGTTATGCCTCCCCAAATGCATTACCTCACACTTATCCGGATTGAATTCCACTTGCCACTGTTCTGCCCACCTGACCAGTACATTGATATCTTCCTGCAGTCTGCAGCTTTCTTTTTCATTATCAACCGTACAGCCTATTTTAGTGTCATCTTTAAACTTTTTAATCATACCACCAACATTCAAGTCCAATTCATTGACATATACCATAAAAAGCAAGGGACCCAGCAATGAGCACTGCAGAACCCCACTGTATACCGCCTGCCAGTCACAAAAACACCATCAACCATTATCCTTTGCTTCCTGGCTCTTTTAGATCCAACTTGCCACTTTGTCCTGGATCCCATGGCCTATTACTTACGTGACCAGTCTGCCATGTGGTTCCTTTTCAAAAGCTTTGCTGAAATCCATATACACTGCATCATACGCACTGCCCTCATCGACCCTCCTGGTTACCTCCTGGAAAAATGCAAGTTAGACAAAACATTCCCTTGACAAATCTATGCTGACTGTCCTTGATTAATCCATGTTTTTCCCAAAAGATTTATCCTATCCCTCAGGATTTTTTCCAATAATTTGCCAACCACTGAGGTTAGGCTGACTAGACTGTAATTATTTGATCTATCCCTTTCTTCCTTTTTAAACAAATGTACAACATTTGCAATCCTCCATTCCTCTGGCATCACACCTGTAGCCAGAGAGGATTGGAAATGATGGTCAGAGCCTCCGCTTTTGCTTGTCTTAACATCCTGGGATACATTTCATCTGGGCACGATGATTTATCCACTTTCAAAGCTGCTAAGCCCCTTAATACTTCCTCTCTCACTATGTTTATCTAATATTTCACACTCCTCCTCCCTTATTGCAATGTCTGCATAGCCCCTCTCTTTTGTGAAAACGGATGCAAAGTATTCACTCAGAATCCGAGCCACATCTTCCGCCTCCACATACAGATTTCCTTTATGGTCTCTAATAGGCCCCACTCTTTCTCTAGTTATCCTCTTGCTCTTAATGTATTTACAAAACATCTTTGTGTTTTCCCTAATTTTACTTGCCAACATTCTTTCATGCTCCCTCTTTGCTTTGCTGATATCTTTTTTAATTGCACCCTTGCACTTCTTATACTCCTCCAGAGAGTGTCTGTAGTGTTGCGTTCTCAGTATGAGATAAGCTTCCCTTTTTTTCTTTATCGTACCCTATATCTCCCTGAACATCCAGGGAGCTCACTATTTGTTAGTGCCCCCTTTTCCTTTTATAAAGGGAACAAACTTGCTCTGTACCCTCAGGATATCCTCCTTGAATGCTTCCCACTGCTCTGACACTGATTTACCATCAAGTAGCCATTTCCAATCCACTTTGGCCAAATCCCATCTCAGCTCAGCAAAATTGGCTTTACCCCAATTGAGAACTTTTATTCCTGGTCCCACTTTGTCCTTTTCCATAACAACCCAAAATCTTACTGATTTATGATAACCAGCACCAACATGCTCTCCCACTAATACCCTTTCCACCTGCCCCTCTTCATTCCCCAAAACAAAGGCCAGATCCGTCCTCTCCCTTGTTGGGCTTGTTACATACTGGCTAAAGAAGTTCTCCTGAATGCATTTTAGGAATTGCATATCCTCTGCCATTCACACTACCCTTTTTTCCCAGTTAATATTAGGGTAGTTGAAATCCCCCACTATTACAGCTCTATAGTTTATGCACTTCGCAGCAATTTGCCACATATTTGTTCTTCTATCGTCCTCTGACTGCTTGGGGGTCTACAGTACACGTCCAGTAGTGTGATTGCCCCTTTTTTGTTCTTTAATTCAACCCACATGGCCTCGTTTGATGATCCCTCTAATATATCTTCCATTCTCAGAGCTATAATTGTTTTTTTAAATCAAAACTGCCTTCCCCTCCATTTTAACCCCTCTCTATCCCGTCTGAAAACCCTGTAACCAGGAATGTTGAGCTGCTATACCTGCTCTTCTTTCAGTCATGCCTCAGTAATAGCTATAATATCGTACGTCCAAGTGTCAATCTGTGCTCTCTGCTCATGTGTCTTATTTCCTATACTCCTCAGACCACTCTTCCCCCCCCCCCCCCCGCCCCGCGACAGTCCCTCGACCCCCTCTCCCCCCCGGGACATTCTCTCCCTCGGCCCCCTCTCCCCCCCGGGACATTCTCTCCCCCCCCGGGACACTCTTCCCTTCCCCCCCCGGGACACTCTTCCCTTCCCCCCCCCCCCCCCCCCCCCCCCCCCGGGACACTCTTCCCTTCCCCCCCCCCCCCGGGACACTCTTCTCTCCCCCCCCCCCCCGGGACACTCTTCTCTCCCCCCCCCCCCCGGGACACTCTTCTCTCCCCCCCCCCCCCCCCCCCCCGGGACACTCTCTCTCCCCCCCCCCCCCCCCCCCCCCCCCGGGACACTCTCTCTCTCCCTCCCCCCCCCCCCCCCCCGGGACACTCTCTCTTCTCTCCCCTCCCCCTCCCCCCCCCCCCCCCCGGACACTCTCTCTCCCCTCCCCCTCCCCCCCGGGACACTCTCTCCCCTCCCCCTCCCCCCCGGGACACTCTCTCTCCCCTCCCCTCTCCTCTCCCCCCCTCCCCTCTCCTCTCCCCCCCCCCCCCCTCTCCCCCCCTCCCCTCTCCTCTCCCCTCCCCCCCCCCTCCCCTCCCCCCCCCTCTCCCCTCCCCTCTCCCCTCCCCCCCCTCTCCTCTCCCCCCCCCCCCCTCTCCCCTCCCCTCTCCCCTCCCCCCCCCCCCCCCTCTCCCCTCTCCCCGGGACACTCTCCCCTCCCCTCCCCCCACCCCGGGACACTCTCCCCTCCCCTCCTCCCCCCCACCCCGGGACACTCTCCCCTCCCCTCCTCCCCCCCCACCCCGGGACACTCTCCCCTCCCCTCCCCCCCCCGGGACACTCTCCCCTCCCCTCCCCTCCCCCCCCCGGGACACTCTCCCCTCCCCTCCCCTCCCCCCCCCCCCCCCCCGGACACTCTCCCCTCCCCTCCCCTCCCCCCCCCCCCCCCCGGACACTCTCCCCTCCCCCCCCCCCCGGACACTCTCCCCTCCCCTCCCCCCCCCCGGACACTCTCTCCCCCCCCCGGGACACTCTCCCCTCCCCTCCCCCCCCCCGGGACACTCTCCCCTCCCGCCCCCCCCCCCCCCCCCCGGGACACTCTCCCCTCCCCGGACACTCTCCCCTCCCCTCCCCCCCCGGGACACTCTCCCCTCCCCTCCCCCCCCCCCCCCGGACACTCTCCCTCCCTCCCCCCCCCCCGGACACTCTCCCCCCCCCCCCCCGGACACTCTCCCCTCCCCTGGCACTCTCCCCCCCCCCCCCCCCCCCGGACACTCTCCCCTCCCCTCCCCCCCCGGACACTCTCCCCTCCCCTCCCCCCCCCTCCCCCCCGGACACTCTCCCCTCCTCCCCCCGGACACTCTCCCCTCCTCCCCCCCGGGACACTCTCCCCTCCCCTCCCCTCCCCCCCCCCCCCGGACACTCTCCCCTCCCCCCCCCGGACACTCTCCACTCTTTCTCCCCCCCCGGACACTCTCCCCTCCCCTCCCCCCCCCCCCCCGGGACACTCTCCCCTCCCCCCCCCCCCCCCCCCCCGGGACACTCTCCCCTCCCCTCCCCCCCCCCCCCCGGGACACTCTCCCCTCCCCTCCCCCCCCCCCCCGGGACACTCTCCCCTCCCCTCCCCTCCCCCCCCCCGGGACACTCTCCCCTCCCCGGGACACTCTCCCCTCCCCCCCCCGCCCCCCCCCCGGGACACTCTCTCCCTCCCCTCCCCCCCCTCCCCCCCCCCCCCGGACACTCTCCCCTCCCCTCCTCCCCCCCCCCCCCCCCCCGGGACACTCTCTCCCCCCCCCCCCCCGGACACTCTCCCCTCCCCTCCCTCCCCCCCCCCCCGGGACACTCTTCCCCCCTCCCCCCCCCCCCCCCCCCCCCCCCCCCCCCCCCCGGGACACTCTCCCCTCCCCGGGACACTCTCCCCTCCCCTCCCCCCCCCGGGACACTCTCCCCTCCCCTCCCCCCCCCCCCCCGGACACTCTCCCTCCCCCTCCCCTCCCCCCCCCCCGGACACTCTCCCCTCCCCTTCCCCCCCCCCCCGGACACTCTCCCCCTCCCCCCCCCCCCCCGGACACTCTCCCCTCCCCTCCCCTCCCCCCCCCCCCCGGACACTCTCCCCTCCTCCCCCGGACACTCTCCCCTCCCCTCCCCCCCCCGGGACACTCTCCCCTCCCCTTCCCCTCCCCCCCCCCCCCGGACACTCTCCCCTCCCCTCACCGCACTCTCCCCTCCCCCCCCCCCCCCGGACACTCTCCCCTCCCCTCCCCTCCCCCCCCCCCCCCCGGGACACTCTCCCCTCCCCCCCCCCGGACACTCCCTCCCCCCCCCCCCGGGACACTCTCCCCTCCCCCTCCCCCCCCCCCCCCCGGGACACTCTCCCCTCCCCTCCCCCCCCCCCCCGGGACACTCTCCCCTCCCTCCCTCCCCCCCCCCCCCCGGGACACTCTCCCCCCCTCCCCTCCCCCCCCCCCCCCGGGACACTCTCCCCTCCCCTCCCCCCCCCCCCCCGGGACACTCTCCCCTCCCCCTCCCCCCCCCCCCCCGGGACACTCTCCCCTCCCCCTCCCCTCCCCCCCCCCCCCCGGGACACTCTCCCCTCCCCCCCCCCGGGACACTCTCCCCCCCTCCCCCCCGGGACACTCTCCCCTCCCCCTCCCCCCCCCCCCCCCGGGACACTACTATCTCTCTATGCTCTCCCCCCCCCCCCGGGACACTCTCCCCTCCCCCTCCCCTCCCCCCCCCCCCGGGACACTCTCCCCTCCCCCTCCCCTCCCCCCCCCCCCGGGACACTCTCCCCTCCCCCCCCCCGGGACACTCTCCCCTCCCCCTCCCCCCCCCCCGGGACACTCTCCCCTCCCCCTCCCCCCCCCCCGGGACACTCTCCCCTCCCCCTCCCCTCCCCCCCCCGGGACCCTCTCCCCTCCCCCTCCCCCCCCCGGGACACTCTCCCCTCCCCCTCCTCCCCCCCCGGGACACTCTCCCCTCCCCTCCCCCCCCCGGGACACTCTCCCCTCCCCCTCCCCCCCCCCAGGACACTCTCCCCTCCCCCTCCCCCCCCCCCTCGGGAC